>NC_092875.1:46679557-47016422 GCF_028372415.1 Notamacropus eugenii
TGCAGTTTGATGATGCTTCAGTTTTTGCATACAGATGAGGTTTATTCCTGGAGTAATGCATTATCTCCCTCCCTGTGTCTGCCCCTCAGCGCCTTCCTGTCTTTTCAAATTACTCAGGAGAGACTGGACAGGGCCACTTACGGCTGATTTCTTTTTGCTTTTTTCTTTCTCCTACTTATTCACCCTGGATTAAAAGAGAAAAAAAAAACAAACAAAAGCAAAGCCAACATTCTGGGGTCACATACTATTCCCACCTCTCATGTCATCATGATCCCCATGTTCTCTCTATGGAAAGGGCTGGGAGTGGACATCCCAGCGGCCCAAAGGATCCACCTTTAGGTCTGGAACTTATTATTCCTGTGCAGAACAGACTGGCCAGGGGTGAAGAGGGGGTCTAGATTGGAACACACAGGATATCTTTGAAATTGAAATGGGCATCTCATCCTTGGGCACTTAGACGTTGGTAGCTATGGCTTCTTTATTTTCAGCTCTTAAAGCAACCACTCAAAAACCATTATCTTTGGAAAGTTCACAGTAGTAGTAGCAGAATACTTCACTGCTATAATAGATCTGAGAAATTGGGTTCAAATTCTACCTCTGTGTAAATATCACTTCATTTCCCTGAGTTTTCTCAGGGAATTTCCCAAAATTAAAGGTTTGATCTAGAAGTCCTTTCTACCTTTAGACTTATGATTCTATGATCTTATAATAAGTCAAGAATAAGCCAAGAGACTTGTGCTCTCATTCTGATTTTAATTCTTGCTTTATTTTATTCCCTCCAGCTCAGTCAGTACCATCCGAAACCAGCGCTACCATATCCATGCCAACTTGTCCTTTGCCATTCTGGTGGCCCAGATCTTACTTCTCATCAGTTTCCGATTTGAGCCAGGAACCGTAAGTAGCCAAAAAAGATTACCTTTTTTGTGTGTATTAAATGTATCAAAACCCTCCTGTGAGATCTATTCCTGGGAAAATTCTAGAGTGGATCATTCAAGGAATACAAAATAATGAATATCCAGAAAAAGAAGTGGTGATTACAAAGAGTGACATGGTTTCATCAAAAATCTGTCATGCCAGACTAACCTTATTTCTTTTTTTGACAGGGTTATTAAACTAGGAGATGAGGAGAAAGCTATAGATATGGTTTGCCTAGACTTTAGCCATGTATTTGATAAAATAACTCATACTGTTCTTGAGAAAAGACGGAAATAAAAGATAGAATTGGAATTGGTTGAATGGTTCTACTTAAAGAGTCATCGTTAATAGTTTGATGTCACCTTGGCAAGGAAATCTCCAAATGAGTGTTCCAGAGTTCTGTTCTTGGTTCTGTTTCATATATGTTTGTGTATACTTATATACACATATGTATATGTATGTGTGTATATATGTGTGTATATAAATACACACACACACATATATAATACATATTTACCAATGACTTAGAGAAAAGCATAGAGAGGATGTTTATGGAATTTGGGAGTGACACCAACCTAAGACAGCTAACTAACACATTGGTTAAAAGACTCAGGATTCAGAAAGATCTTGAAAGGTTATCATGCATTATGGTGAATTTAATAAGGGAATTGAACAGAGAGAAATGTTAACTCTTACCCTTGAGCTCAGAAAATCAACTTCCCCAGTACAGAATTAGAGAGGCATAGTTAGGTGTCATTTTGTTTGAAAAAAAAATCAGAGGGGGTCAAGTGGAATGCAAGCTCAATATAATTAGGGAGAATGATATTATAGTCAAAAAAACTCATATATATTTAAATTTCTTTAAGAGGAACACAGCTTTCAGGAAGAAGGAGGTGATAGTCTCATTGTCTTCTGCCCTGAGCAGATCTCATCTGGATTACTGTGTTCGGATCTGGATGCCATGGTTTAGGAAGGACATTGATAAGGTGGAGAATGTTCAAAGGAGGGTCACAAAAATGGTGACACTCCTCAAGGTCATGTTGTATGAGAATCCCTTGAAGAAAGTGGGAATGTCTAGGCTGAAGAACACAAGAGTCAGGGGCACATGGTAGTTGCTTAGATTTGTTCTGCTTAGTCCCCAGAGGGTAAGAACAGAACCAGTGTATACAAGTTGCAAAGGGATCAATTAGCTTTAAAGTCAGGAAATACTTCTTAACAATGACAATTGTCCCCAAGTGGAATGGCCCCCCTCCATTCCAGGTTAGTGGAGTCCTCCTTTTTGAAAGTCTTCTGGATGATAGGTATGCTTTATAGGAATTCCTTTTCATTTATAGGTTGGACCAAATTGCCTCCAAGGTCTCTTCCAACTCTCAAATTCTGTGATTCATATAGGCATTGATTTTTAACTATGTTAGTGCAAAGGATAGTGGTAATGGAGTCCCAGCTCTAAGGTACAAGTTAATAATTGTCACTTTATGAAAGAAGGCAAATTAACTCCATTATGTCTTGTTTTATCCAGCTGTGAAACAGGGAGGAGAGGATCTTAAATATTCTTCCATCTCTTGATTATAGAACCTGTTGACACACCGAAGTTCTACTTTGCATAACTAAACTAGAACTAGAACTAGGGTAGGGACAAAAGGCCTCACTCCAGATTGGGAAATTCACAAGGGACTGACAAACCAGTCCCACCATGTCTAGTCCTTTGATCACCATATCCCTAGAGTAGTATAAGCTTTGCACTGGGAGAACTTTCTCTCTCTTCTGAAGTTTAGAAACCCCATGATGCCCCTGTGTCTCCTGGTAGCCATATTCTAAGGGTATCTCTTCCTGATGCTAAACTCTGCCTATCCTCTATATGTCCTATCCACTCAATCCTGCACTCTTCCTTTGAGACTCTGGTTCTGCTGTTTGGGGCTTCACCTTCTCTAGCCCAGAACCAGATTTCTCTGTACTGCCCAGGCATTTCTAAACCATGTTACTGAGTGCATACAGGTACCTTCAACGAATCCCACCCCCTTCTATCATTTTACCTCCCTTTACAGGTTGCTTTCCCACCCCAGAATATAAACTCCTTGAGGATAGGGATTGTTTTGCTTATTTGTATTTGTGTATCTAGCACTTAGCACATAGTAAACATTTATTAAATTCTTTCCCTTTCTCCCTCCCTCCCTCCCTCCCTCCTTCCCTCCTTTCCTCCCACCTTCCTTCCTTCCTTCTTTCCTTCCTTCCTTCCTTCCTTCCTTCCTTCCTTCCTTCCTTCCTTCCTTCCTTCCTTCCTTCCTTCCTTCATTTCTCCCTTCCTTCCTTCCTTCCTTCATTCCTCCCTTCCTTCCTTCATTCCTCCCTTCCTTCCTTTCTTCCCTTCCTCCCTCTCTCCTTCCTTGCTTCCTTCCTTCCTTCCTTTTCCTTCACTTCCTTCCTTCTCAGTCCATCCTCTCCTCATCTTCTCATTTCAAATTTATTAAAATTTTTTTATTCGAATTTATATTATAAATAAAATTCTGGCCAAAACATATATCTGAAGTGCAGCCAGAGACTGGTAATGAAGAATAGATCTGACCCATAAAGATTGACAACAGACCCCTCATCTGCATGGTTCTGTGAGAGCTCTGACTGATGAACTGGAGCCAGTAGGTGATTGTTTTTGACTCAGCTTTTAGAAGAAAGAAACCAGTGAAGCAGACTGATTCACATCAGGAGACAGAGCTTTCTTGAGTAGGGCTGCAGAGGCTCAAATCTCTGGCAAGAAGCAGGCAGCATGTTCTATTGATCTGAACCCTGCTAATGAGTTAGCCAAGACCGCCATCTTGCCCTGATTATGAGTTGACAGCAATATTATCAGCAAAGGATCTTTTCTTCCCCTGTTGGGAAACAGAGCAGCCTATACCAATGTAAGAGTGAGAAGTGAGAGTTGGATATGCAAATATATGTAAACACATGTAAATGTAGCCAGTGGCTGATGCTTTGCTCCATTTTGGATGACTTTCAAAGGTTCACAGTGCTAACCCCGGGGTTCTCGCACACATTGCATGCTCAATAAACTTTGGTTGAATTGAAGGTTTAGTTCTAGTAAAGACTCATTTTCTCCTGTTTCCTGGCCATAGACTGCACTGCCAACCCCTTGGTCAGACACCTCCCAACTGTGTGTCCATGGTCATAAGGAAGGCTGGTAGGAGAGTGAGGAGCTTGTATAGAATTCCTGAAAGTCCCAGCCCACTATAGGGAAACACATTGACTGAATATTACCTTTCTTCAAAAGGTTGAAATATTTATTTACTAGTGGGAATAGTGAAATCTCTTTTCAATAAATAATTATTTTAGAGAATCCTAGAGCTAAGAAGGATCTCAGTGGTCATGCACAAAAAAGAATATCTCCCACAACATACCCAGCTACTCTTCATGTTACTTTTGTTTGAAAATCTCCAGGGAAAAAGAACCCACCATTTCCTGGGGCAGTCCATCCCTACTTGGGCAATTGTGATCACCAAAAGTGTTTATCAAATAAACTAATGTTTGAAAGCACATTGCAAAGCTTAAAATACTTTCTAAATATGGAGTTTTGATTGATTTCATTGCAGATATATGGCATTGGGTGTCTTATCACCCCCTACCCTCAGTCTATAGCTACTAAGTAAAAGCCACACCTTCTTTTTTGATGACTTTGGCAGCTAATTGGTACAATGGGTACAGTCAGTTGGAATCAGGAAAAATTGAAACTGAGTTCAAATCCTGCCTAAGATGCTAAATAGCTATATTTATAATAATTATGTCACAACCTCTCTTTGCCTCAGATTCCTCATCTATAAGATGGGGATGATAGCCTCTACCTCAAAAAGGTGTTGTGAGCATGAGATTGAGATAACATATATAAAGTGCTTTGCAAATCTTGAAACATATATAATTATATATATGTAATATTATCATATATTATTATCTGTTCTTTTAAATTAGTATTTTGAATGAATAAACTCATTCATTATATATTTATTATGTGCCAACTCTCTGTTAAGTAAGTGTCATGAGGGTTCCATTTGTCAAATGCCTCCTTTTTGTAAAAGATACAAGTACACAGACAATCCCTGCCTCCAAGGACCATATATTCAAATAGGGAAGACTTCTATATCTCACAGTGTAGAAGGTGACCAGGTAGCCCCTGAATGAGGTATGAAACAAGATCTGCCCTGGAATTGGGTGCAGTATTTATAATAACTGTAATAATTTTGTATACACCCACTCAGAAATCAGGATAGCATAGCCACAAGTTGAGTGTATTAATTCTGAAACTGAGTGTGTTATGTTCCCCAAGGCATGGTCTCTGGTGGTCTAGTGTTCTAGAGCACGTATCCCCAGAGCAGATAGCAAGAAAGTAGCAGGAATGGGTGGCTGGAAGGGCTGAGAAGTATCTCCAGGAAATCTTTTGTCTTTTGTTTCATTTCCTTTCTCTTTCTCCAGAATACTTTTGAGAATTCAGAATGAGTTTTCTGAATAGTTCTGTGAGAAGGAAGAGATTAAGCTTTTTCCTACAGGCCATTTTTTAGTGTTCTCCCTAACACAGATGACTCTGATAGTACTCACCAGCTCTATGATCTTGGGCAAGTCACTTAACCAGTGCCTGACTCAGTTTCCTCAAATGTAAAATGGAGATGATTATAGCATCTATCTCCCAAGGTTATTGTGAAGATAAAATAAGATAATATTTGTACTCTTAGCACAAAGCCTGGCACATATTAAGTGCTATATAAATACTAGCTATTATTATTAATTATTATTATCCTGTATATATCTTGTTTGTATATGTTTTATATGTTGTCTCCCCATTATATTGTGAGCTCCTTGAAGGAAGTGAATGATTTTTTTTGCCTTTCTTTGGATCCCTAGAGCTTAGCGCATAGTAATTGGCATGTAATAGTGCTAAAGAAATGCCTATTGATCTAAGTTGATTTGAAAATGCGAGCAACAGTAGCACCCACCTCACAATGTTGTAAGCAGGTTCAAATGAAATAATGTATGTCAAGCATTTACAGACCTTAAAACGCTGTAGAAATTTCAGGTTTTACTATTATCATAGCAGCCAGGTGGTGTTGTGGATAGACTATTGGGCTTGGAATCAGGAAGATTCTTCTTCATGAATTCAAATTTAACTTCAGATACTTGCTAGCTGTGTGACCCTGAGCAATTAACTTAAACTGTTTACCTCAGTTTCTTCATCTGTCAAATGAGCTGGAGAAGGAAAATGGCAAGCCACTCCATTATCTTTTCCAAGAAAAATGCAAATGGAATCATGAAAAGTTGGGCATGACTCAACAACAGATTGTTATTACTATTAATTGTTATTTAGAAAACAGCCCCTTTGTCTTTATATTCCCAGAACCTGGCACGTAGTACTTAACAACAGCTTGTTGCTTGTAGACTGATCAGTATTCACCTAACCTGTCAACTGTGGAGAATCACTTTTAAATCTCACCAGGTTGTGCCTGTAGTTTGAAGACAACTCCAATTTCCAATGTTTATTTAATTCCCTTATTCTGATCTTCCCACCTCAAAGAGCTGGTCTGTCCCGTTGGCAGCAGGGACAATGGACTCCAGAGGTCCAGAGAGAGAGAGAGACTCAGTTCAGCCTCGTGACTTGCACTGATTAGTGACACATGGCCCATTTGCTTCTCCAAAATTGAGCTGAGGTCTTGGTGCACATCAGAGACTGGGATTCTCATTATCAGGCTTTCACTGTCAGATCTTTTCCTCACTGTGTCTCCTCGGGAGGGGAAGATACTGTCAGCAAAGCTTAGACCTTGCCTCGGGTTTTGTCATTGGGATGATGCTGAGAAAACAAGTGTGCTGGGTAGGAAGTCTGTTGCGGGAAGGATGTATGTCTTACTGCATTAGATTGAAAGTCAAGGACTAAGCCTTCTGTTTTCCTGATTTCCTATTGGCATTGGCTAGTCTGGGCTGCCTAGCCTGCTTCTCTGAGTAAATGTCAGCCCTTGTTTATCTGCAAGTTCTGCTGCACTGGGTTTACCCAATTTGAAGATAGAGTAACTACCTTCAAGATACATATGATCTGCATTGCTTTTTATGGGGAGAATTTACTGATTCACATCCTTCTTGTCCTACCCCATTCAGAACTTGTGATTACATGGGCAGCTTTTATACCGTTGATGATAAAAATGGATTTGCTAAACAATTTAATTTTGAAAGAAGATTGCAGTAGGTATACTTAACCTACCACAACCATTTTTTAGCATGGAATGGTAATACTGAAAGTGATGAGATAAAGCTGATTCAAGAAGCAATTCCCATTCACTTCTTTGTTGTTATATTCTAATCCAGCAAGCATTTATTAAGTGCCTACTATGTGCAAAGCACTGTCTCTTAAATATTCTCACCTGAAAATTTGGTTCATACTTTTGTTTGTCAGAGACACAGAAAATTAGGAATTCCAACAAAGATAAGTTAATTGATAGATGGGAAAGCCAGCATAGTATAGAGAAATATATGGCAAATTTGGAATCAGAGGACCTGGGGTGGAAAGTCTTCTCCAAACATTTGATTTCTCTGGTACCCAGATTCCTCATTTGTAAAATGAAGATGTTGATGGGATAATCTTTAAGGTCTCTTCCTGATTTCATCCATGATCCTGTGTTACTGTCCCCAAGACATTTACCATCTTACTGGTATGAGTGAATGAGGCAGCTAGGTGGAACAGTGGATAAAACTGGACCTGGAGTCAGGAAGTTCAAATCCAACCTCAGATGCTTACTAGCTGTGTGACTCTGGGTCACTTCACCACTGTTTGCCTCAGTTTCCTCATCTGTAAAATGGGGCTAATAACAGCACCTACCTCCCAGGGTTGTTGTGAGGATAAAATGAGATATTATTTATAAAGGACTTAAGGGCCTGACACATAGTAGGTGCTATATAAATGTTAGCTATTATTATTATGAAAAAGTGTGTATTAAGCCTTCAATACATGACAGTCAATGAGCTAAGTGCTAGGTATACAAATGCAGCAACAAGACAACAGTTTCTGCCTTCAAGGAATGGACATTCTAATAGGGAAGGCATCACATTTAGAGGAATGGTGCCTAGGGAAAGGTCTTCTGCTCTGAGACATCGTGTGGACGGTGACTGGAGTCATAAGGCAGTTAATAGCCATTGTCTGCCCAGAATCAATAATAGTATTGATTTGATTACTGTTCCTAAAAAGGAAGGAAGGAGTAAAAGAAGGAAATAAACATTTATTATGTACCTACTGTGTGCCAGGAACTATGCTAGGCACTTTACAGATACTAACTCATTTGATTTGATAACAAATCTTGGAGGTTATCACCATTTTACAGTTAAGGAAATGTGTGTGTGTGTGTGTGTGTGTGTGTGTGTGTGTGTGTGTGTGTGTGTATTGGGGTTGGGGGACAGGGCAGAAACATGACCAAGTTGAACATTGTCAGGGATCTAGGGTGGGTTACACATAGTGGGCTTTATTGGAGCTTGTGTAAAGGAAGCAATGTAGTTCAATGGAAAGACCACTGGATTTGGAAAGAGCATCCAGATTCAAATCCCAGCTCTGCCACTTACAGCCAGATGACCTTGGGGAAGTAGTTTCACTTCTCTGGTTATCAGTTTCCTCATCTATACTAATGCCCTTTAAGGTCCCTCCTGGGTTTAAATTTGAGATCATGTCATCTATGAATGATTTTTAGGTCCCATTAAGAAAAGTCACAACCTCTTACAGTCAATGAGGTTGCTAAGTCATCCAGTCATGGGCCACTTGATATCACCCACCAAATGGGAGTGACATGCTTAGTTTTTGTCAGATTGTTACTCTTCCCATCCATCCAAGGATTCTCAGGCAAGAGAGACAATCCAATAAATTGACACTGGATTGAATTGAGTTGAGTTAGGCTTGTCTTCCTCTTCCAATCTTCAGAAGCTGCTGTTTGTACTCTGTGCCACTGAAGCAAACCCTGCCCTGTAATACTGCTACTAATAGTTAACGCTGATATAGCACTTGGTAGACATTATCTAGCTTAATTCTCACAACAGCCATGTGAGGTAGGTACTCTATAGGCCATAGGAATACAGATTTAGAATTCAAAGGGACCTCAGAGGCCATTGAAACCAACCCTTTCATTTTACAAATGAGGAAACAGGGGCCCAGAAACAGGGGCCCAGGGGCCCATGGGATCAAAGACCACAAGAGGGAAGGAATTTCAGAGGTCATGTAGTCCAGCCCCCTCATTTTACAAGAAAAGAAAGTGAGACCAACTGTGATTATAGGATTAGATAAAGATGAAATGTATCTCAGAAGTCATTTAGCCATACTTCCAAAGATGGCTGGGCCCTGAGAATCTATAATGGTATGGTAGATTCTAAAGCATAAGAGACCTCAGAAGGTCAGTTATGTGGTACCATAGTGCATAGAGTGCTGGGCTTGCAGTCACGAAGATCTGAGTTCAAATCCAGCCTCAAAGCATTTACTAGTTGTGTGACCCTGGGCAAATCACTTAACCCTGTTTGCCTCAATTTCTTCATCTATAAGATAAACTGGAGAAGGAAATGCAAAAAAAAAAACAAAAACAAACAAACAAACAAAAAACAACCCACCATTGTCTTTGCCAAGAAAACCCCAAATGGGTTCACGAAGAGTCAGACACGACTGAAAACGAACGAAAAACAAAAAGCCTCGGAAATCATCCAGACTGTCCCCTTCATTTTACAGATGTGGAAATAGCCCAAGGAGGTTTGGAGGACTAGATAAGGATTATAGATAGAGGTCTATAAGAGAGCCTCCTTATTTTACAGAGAAGGGAATAAAATAACAATAAAATATTATCATCCTTATTTTTCAGATAGGGAAACTGAGACTTAGTGAGACTAAGGGACTCAGTTATAATCCCAAAGTTTGCCTCACAAGCTACCCTTCATGGTGATCTATGTGTGGTTAATTTTCAATGTCAAGAGTCAGGTCTCTCCTGACTTCATAGCCAGGCTCCTTCTACCAGGGCACTTTGCCTTGCTTTCCCCATACTTGTTCCTACATAGCACCAAGGCAGAGGAGGCCATGCTCTGTCTTGCCTGTTCTCAGGGGAGAAGCTACTGTTTCCATAACAAGGGTAATGAAATCTTCATTCATTCCTGAGGCTGTAAATAACCTTACTCTAGTGAACCCAAAGTGCAAGTGATGATTCTGACAAGTGCTACAGCTCAGGGAGAAAGTTGTGCCTTGATCCACATCCCTTTGAAAGATCCCTGCATGGCAGTCAGAGAGTGTGAATCAAATGAGATGATGGATATAAGGTGATTTGTAACCCTTAGTACTCAGAAGCTCCAAAAGATCTGTAATTTCAAGCATGTGGGCTTTCATAGGACTGCATAGAGTAAAGGGAAAGGAACACGTATTTATTAGGTACCTACTATATGCCAGGCTTTATTAATATTTGTAAAGTCTGGCACATAGTAAATACTTAATAATGTGTTAATGAGTTAAATCAGGTAATATTTGATTCTCACAACACTCCTGGAAGGTATGCATTATTATTATCTGTTTTTTATAGTTGAGGAAACTGAGACAGAAAGGCAGTAAGTGTCTTGATCAGGGTCACACTTCTATTAAGTGTCTGAGGTCAGATCTGAACTCAGGGCTTCCTGATTCCAGCCTTAGTGCTCTATCCACTGCACCACCTAGTTGACTATATTAAAGGTAGGTGTAGGACATGTATCCCAATGAGTTGACAGCTGTAAATATCTTTGTAACCCTTAATTGTATAACACTGTGGTGTATCTATGGTCTCATTAATCTAGAGGTTCCCTCCAACACGGCACATCACAAGCCACCCATTCCTACTCATCCTTCCATGCTCTTGTCTATGGTCTCCTACAAGTTTGCTATGGGGCCATCTCCAGTCATCCTGATCCATATCTGGTCACTGGACCCAGATGACTCTGGAGGAGAGAGTGAAGCTGATGACCTTGCATGGCCCTGCCTCACTTAAATCCAATTCACTTGCATGTCATGGCATCACCTCCCTGATATCATGGTCCTCTCTGAGAATGAAGGACCAACAACAGGAAGAAGCTAGGGGGTTCCACCCAGCATTCCAAGGGCCTTCCTTTGCTTTTCTTGCCATCTCAAGGATACCTGTGGAGGCTGCTGGCTCTCTACAGTCTATCCCTTACTCTTGCCTCTTGACATGATCAGCTTAGTATTTTTTTTCTGCTCAGGCAGTTCCTAGATGGCATCTTTCACCCTGCCTCTCCTGCGTGATCCTTAATTGACAATGCACCACAGCCTGCTCACATTCACTATGTGCCTCTCCATTGCCCTCTGGACAACCCACACCTTCAGTTATCCAGAGATGATCATGTTCCATTTCACACATTACTAGAAAAACATGGATTTTAAAAAAATGGGCCTTTGTATCAGGGAGAAATGCATGACCCTGGAAATTTCATGTAAATGTCAGCTAGTATTATGAATTCATGTCAGTGACACAGGTAAACAAGGGAATGTGTTGGTGTCTGGCAGAGATTGGATCATACCAGCCACCTCCCACCCCCAGCCGAAGAGCGAAGCAATATATGAGGACAGCGAGGGGAGGCCCTGCCCACTATTCTGTAACAAGAAGATAGCACATCCCCTGATAAACTGCTCCCTTTGTCAAAAATTCCCCTTTGTATGCCAGATAGGTAGACATTTATGCTGACTTCACATATTAAGGAAGGGAACTTTCTCTGGAGAATTTCAATCCAGCCCTGTCCAGTCCAGTTCATTTTAGTCCATCCAATTCATTACATTAAAGTTCATTCCAACCCAGTCTGATCTAGTCCAGCACAATTCAATCAAATCTAGACTAATCCAATCCAATCCAGTCCAGTCCAATCCAGTGCAATCCAGTCCCTACTAATCCATTTTAGTCCAATCTAATAGGCATTTATATTATATGTATTATGTACTAGAAATATAATCAGTCAATGCAGGATTATTTATTAAGTACCCACAATGTACCAGGTGCTGTACTGGAACGAGCTGTACTCTTCCAGAACGAAGAACAACCACCATTTCCTCAAGAACCAAAATGACATGATAAAGTCCGGTTTTAATGTTTACGACTGTGGCTGATCAGACCAATATGAGCTCAGAATGCTCTACCACAGATTAGGCACAGAGAGTCCATGTGAATATTTGGGGTGCATACTCCAGATTTGTGCATCCTACGTTTCCTTTGTATTGTTTCAATTCTGTTTTACTTATAGAGCACAGCACCCTTTCTGATGTGGGCATGCCATGTTGAGCAGTCCTGTACCAGTGTCTCCCATGTTGCATGATCAAATCCAAAGTTCTTGAGAGAGACCTTGAGAGTGTCCTTGTATCACTTCTTCTGACCACCATGTGATCTCCTGCCCTAAGTGAATTCTCCATAAAATAGCCTTTTTGGCAAACATACATTTTGCATTCAAATAATATGGTCAACCTATCAGAGTTGCACTCTCTGAAGAGTAGTTTGAATGCTTGGCAGTTTAGTTCAAGCAAGGACTTCAGTGTCTTTTTAGAATTTTCCTAAGACAATGCTGTACTCAACCATAAAAACAGTAGGAAAAAAATGACAATACTACTGCCTCTCAGAAGCTTCCCTTCTACTTGAGAGCATCAGAGAATCATGAAATCATTGGTCCAGAAGTGACTTTAGGATGGCAGTCATTCTATCCACAAGAATGTCTTAAGCTTACAATAAGAGCCAGTCACTGTGCTGAGTGTCAGGAATGCATGTGAAACATTGCCTACTGTCAAAGAAATTAAATTCTGATGGAGGAAACACCATGCCCATAGAAAAGGATGTACAGAGCACACACAAAGCAGATGCAAGTTGAATTAGATGAAGAGGCATGAACAGCTTGGGGGATTCCTGGAGGCAGAGGTGAGGAAAGAGAGCATCCCAGACATAGCAAACCACCTGTGCAAGGACACCAAGGCAGGAGAAGGGATGTCATCGAGAAGACCAGTAAATGGACCAGTCTGGTTGGAATGGAGAGTGCATAAAGGGGAGTTATATACAGTCAGCTGGAAAGGTAGAGCAAAGCCAGACTGGGAAGTACTTTAAATGCCCATTTGAAGAGTTTGTGCTTTTTTCCAGGTCATAGGGAGTCAATAAAAGTCCTTGATCCGAGGAATACTTAGTAATGTCTCTTTGACAGCCATGTGGAGATAGGATTGGGAATAGGGAGAGACTTGAAGTAGGAAGAACTATTAGGAGGCTGTTTTGGTATTTGAAGTGAAAGATGAATTAGAGGTTTGTTTGGCACTTTCAATGAGTCTTAGTGCTTACCAACCCCTCCCCCTTAAAATCCCCCCAAAACACTGTAGCTAAGACCACTGAGAGGGCCCTGGGGTTGGAATCTGTGACTCTTTCTGGTGCCCTTGATTGAGATCTGGGGCCCAGACAGCCAACAAGTATTTATTAAGGGCTTATTGTATACCAGCCATTGTACTAAGAGCTGAGAGAGCAAAGTAAAGCAAAAATAGTCACCAATTTCAAGGATCTTTCATTCAAATGGGGGAAATAATGTGTAAATAACTAGGCCCATACAAGATATATAGAAAATAGATGGAAGGTAATCTCAGAGGAGAAGTCGTTACCAGCTAGAAGGAAAAGATTGTTCCTCCCTCGATTCCCTCAACCACACACATGTATGCGCACACGTACACACACACACATGTGCATGCACACATGCAAGAAATCCTCTTTTTACACCTTGGATAAGCCTAGGAGTGGGAATGAAATTCAAGAGACTTCTGGAAATGCCAAGATATCTTGGGAGAGGCTGTCTCTTACAAAGTCATCCAGCCAGAGCCAGTGTGCTAGGAAAGATAAAATACTGAGATGGCATCTGGGATCCTGTCCAAGAAGGGGTGCATGTGGTGTCTAATAGAAACTAATTCTAAAGAAGAATAAATGAAGAGAGTGTTCGGGCCACACGAACACCAAACACCGCTTCATCTCTAACAGGATTATGAGTCTGAGATGAGCCTCTTCTCTCTCTCTCACTGAGACTGTCTCAGAAAGCAATTAGCAGAGGAAGAACGGCTGTGCCAATGAAGGAGTCAGGCAGGGATGGAGGGAATGAAGAGGGGATGTTTTTGCTCAGCCATCATAATGTGGCCAGACCTAAGGAGGCAAGGCGATAGGGAAGCATGAGATTCCTGGGAGGAAAAAGCCAACTGAATTCCATTTCACAATCATTTCTTAAGTGCCCACTTTGTGCTAGGCAGGGCAGCTGGGTAGCACAGTGAATTAAATGCCAGGTCTGGAGTCAGGGAGACCTGAGTTCAAATCCAACCTTAGACACCAGCTGTGTGACCCTGGGCAAGTCACTTAACCTTCTTCACCTCAGTTCTTCATCTGTAAAATGAACTGGAAAAGAAAATGGCAAACCATTCCAGTATCTCTGCCAAGAAAATCCCAAATGGGGTCATGAAGAATCAGGCATGACTGAAAATAACTAAGCAACAACATGTGCTTGGCATTTTGCTAAGGGCTAGGCATACAGAGGCAATAAGGCACAGTCTCTGCCCTCAAAGAACTTACAATACTAGTACAGAAATAAAGGCTGGGGAGAAGTTAAAATAGAGGCAGAGCTCTCTAGGGAGAATACTACTGATGGAAGATTGTTTTGTAATTTCATTTTCTTGCCTATAACCCTGACTGTCTTACTGGGAATTCATCCATGACTAAATAATAAAAAGATTTATTCTGGAACTGTGAGTTCCTGGTGTTGGGTATATAATTAAAAGGGTCATCTTTTGTGAATGTTGGGAGAGAATGGCGTGTTAGACTGAATCACTATTTTCTGGTTCTTAGGAAAAAAACTTGAGCTGCATTTGATAGTTCCCTGTCATAACTTGCCTCTTTGAGACAGATGTAGAGGAGATAGTTTGCAAGCAAAGTAACTAGATAGAAGTAGGAAGGAAAAATAGAAAGCCTTCCAGTCAACCGAAGGATACCTGATTGGCTGAGACTGAGTCTGGGATTATACAATGGACCAACGGGCTGTCTCTAGAGCTCCTCCCCATCTCTCTCCCTGCAACATCCCATACTTCATAAAGAGAAGGTCATATCTTTGAGCCATGATCATGAACTCTGAAATTCCCTTATGTTAGCACAATCTGTTGTTCTACCTCTCTTTCTGCCTCAGAACTTCTGTGTTCTTTGTCCTCACATTGACTCCCCATTCTCTGACCTCTCAGTTCTTTCTCAGATCCTCCCCCTTGTAGTGGTACACTCTCTTCCCTGTGCCATCTTGATCCCATGGTGAGTCAGCTTAACTCTACATTACTATCTTCTCTCAAACCCTTTGTCTTTTTTTCTATTGAAGTTCTTGCCCTTCTAAGCCTCAGCCTTGGGTTATGCCCACCATCTTCTATATTTGCTCCTACCTTTACTCTCCTTTATTCTCTCCTCTTCATTACACATCACTCAACTCCTTTCTGCCACTATCTTTTGCCTTTCACACATGAACAGGTTGTCTTTCTTCTTGTCAAAACAAACCCTTTATACGTACAAGTGATCTCATCTCATTCCATCCCATCTTCTCTAGCAGGTTGTCCCTTCTACCATCCCTCTTTCACATATCTTCTATCTTTCCCTCTCTGCTGGCTGCTCAATACCTGTGGAGAGGATTGGACTTGAGAATGGAAGAATCATGGACCAAGCTAGGTCACAGGAGATTTAGCTGACAATTATTTAAGCAAGGCTTGGTATCATCAATGAGTGCCTTTGAGCCAGTGTCACCTCCAGAACGGCTTTACTCTGTTTGTATTTTATTGGGTCTCCTTCCTTTTATTCTGACTTCATTTCCTTGTGTTCCCGTTCCATTTTTTTCCATAGAATAATTGAGTCGTAAGGTGTTAGAGTCCAATGCGATGGTTTCATTGTTATCAATGATGAGAAGAGATCATCAAAGAAATGCCAGCAAATATATTCTTTTGTATGCAGGCTTGTCCAAGGTTCTCATTCCATCTGTGTTAAGCATAATCTCTGCTCTGCACATGACTCCTTCCATTCACTCCACAGTCCCACCATGGTGATCTTCCTGCTCCTCATACAAGACTTCTCTTTTTCATGCCTTTCCATAGTCTGTCCCCCATGTCCAGAATGCCTTCCCTTCTCAACATGGACTCTTAGAATCTCTAGCCTCCTCCAAGGCTCTGCTCAAGAGTCACCTTTTACAAAATCCCTCTCCCCAGCTCCCCCAATTATCTCGGACTTATATTTTAATTTTATATTTACTTAATTATGCATATGTTGTCTCCTTCAGTAAAATAGAAACTCCTTGAGGGCAGGCAATGCTCATTTTTGTGGTTGTTTCTGTACGTACTTAATAAGTACTTTTCTGCTGGTTATTGATTGTATATCTGTAGTCTGTCAAACCCTGTCCTCACAAATAAAAAGTAAGCTTTTTGAAGGCAGATTCTATTTCATTTTTTCCCCCTTTTGTATTCCTAGCATTTAACACTGTGCCTGGCACATAGCAGATTCTTAATATATCCTTACTGAATACACATCTTTGACTAGCCATCATCTTATTCTTTACATTTCAGTTTATTATTCCTTTCCCCTGTAAATAAATCCTAGATGAGGTACCCTTATGACTTAGAGTATGTTGGGTTAGGGGCAAGAAGAGAAAGGTATGATGACCGTTGAGGAGAATAACTAAGAAATGGCAAGAGTGTTAGAAGGAGAAAAAGTAATTACGCATCAGGTGCTACATCTTTGAACCAAGAAAATCAAGCATATTTGGAATCTAGTAGATCAAGGGACCTTCTCGATTTCTAAACCTTCCAGTGAGGGTTTGGATTATCAGTAAGGTTTGGAAGCACAGTAATAGAAATGATAATAATATTAATAGAGCAGCATGTAATGAATAAAGTATACAACATTTAAAGATTTGAAAAGTGCTTAGTCGAGTCCTCTGAATCTGTTGGAGAAGGAACTAAAGTCCTGGAAAGCTAAAGCTGATGAGGCTTGGCATGGACTTTATCTGTGAGACTTCCACCTAAATGGAAAAATTCACAAACTCAAAAAATACCGGATGTAAAAGGGACCTCAGAAACTACCTAGTCCAACACATATCTGAATAAAAACCACTTTTTTAACACTAATAGTCATCTGGCCTTTGCTTTAAGACTTTATTTAAGGAAAGTTTACTAACTTCACACAGCACATTCTGTTTTTGGATAGCTCTGATTTTTAGGAAATCTATCTTTACTTACCCCAAGCTTAAATTTACCCCTTTTCCATCTCAGCTCCCATTCATTGTTTCTCACTTTGTACTCTGGGATCAGGTAAAACAAGTTCAAACCATCTTCCAGACGACTGCCATTCATATCCTTGAAGGCTGATTCAATATCCCCTTATATTTTCTCTTCTGTAGGCATATATGTATGGATATATGTTTATTCGGTCATTTTCGGTCTTGGATGTCTCCTTATGACCTTTCTGGACAGAGATACTTGGAGTGGTTTGCCATTTTCTTCTCTAGCTCATTTTACAGATGAGGAAATTGAGGCAAACAGGGTTTCTTCATGAACTCATTTGAGGTTTTCTTTGCAAAGATCCTGGAGTGGTTTGCCATTTTTTTCTCCAGCTCATTTTACAGGTGAGGAAACTGAGGCAAACAAGAGTAAATGACTTGTCCAGGGTCACACATCTAGTAAATGTCTGAGGCCAGATTTGGAATCATGAAGATGAGTCTTCCTGATTCTAGACCTGGTGCTCTATCCATTGTGCCACTTAGTTACCTGCAGGAAAATCAACTGTTTCTTGCTTGGCAGAACGCTCTTCTCACTACTCTGAACACTTTACAGAGGACCTGCTTCAGACTGTCCTTGACTTTCTTATAATAAATTATCCCAGAATGAACTCAACATTCAAGATGTTGTTTAGGAGTAATCAAGGCAGGAGTGGTGTAAGGAGTACCGTTCCCTTGTTTTGATCATTATTTTTCTCTTAGTGTAATTTAAGTTCATGGTAGCTTCCTTCCTTCCTCCCTTCCATCTTCCCTTCCTTTTTTTCCGTCTTCTTCCCTCCCTCCCTTCTTTCTTTCTTTCTCTCTTTCTTTCTTTCTCTTTCTTTCCTTTCTTTCTTTCTTTCTTTCTTTCTTTCTTTCTTTCTTTCTTTCTTTCTTTCTTTCTTTCTTTCTTTCTTTTTCTCTCTCTCTCTCTCTCTCTCCCTTCCTTCCTTCCTTCCTTCCTTCCTTCCTTCCTTCCTTCCTTCCTTCCTTCCTTTCTCCCAACACAGTACTGTTCACACTGAAGTCGCTTAAGAAGTGTTTGCCAACGAAAGTCTAGTTGAATTGGATTAAAAACCCAAGACTTATGTTGTCTTGGAGTATAAGGCTCTTGCAGCCTAAGGGTACATACTAGTAGGGCCCTAAGAATGCAAAGGCAAAGGTATATCACTGAGTACATAGAATGCTGCAGTGGCTTATTGGAACTCATTGTTCCAATTTCCTTTCTTCAGCATGAGCTCAGTTTTACTCTATCTGGAAGCTTTAGACTTGGCTGTGGGGTGTGTTTTCAGTGCACAATTGTTAAGGAAAAGTTTTAGGGGATGATTCATTCTGAAAGTACCTCCAATGAGTCTGAGGGTGCAGGTGGAGACTGGTCTTGAGTCAAATCAGGAGGGAGCCCAACACTAAGTGGTTAGAGAACAGAAGAGGAATGCTAGGCTCTTGTAACAGGTTGGTACAGTGGGGAGAAGTGGTAGATTTGGAGTCAGGGGACCTGGGTTTAAATAGTAACTTGGCCACTTCCTAGGGGCAATGTGGCACAATAATATAATGAATGTACTAACTCTGGGGCCAAAGGTCCTTGGTTCAAATCCATTCTCTGACTCTTGCTGCCAATATGGCATAAAAGAAAAAGGCTTTGACACTATTCTCCCCAAGCCTCAGTTTCTTAATAAAATACTAATAATATAACCAGGTGTCAATAATAAATCCCTTGAAGTGGTCCCATTATTTGAATTTGCACTTCATATTTCCATTGTCCTGGAATCAATTATCATATTTCACATAATTATAATTTCAAATAATACAAACTTGAAGATGTGCAACCATTCAGAGCTTTCATTATTGGTACTAATCGAGACCTAACTGTAGCTAGCATTTATATAGTCCTTAAAGGGATGAAAAGTTTCTGATCTATGTTACATAATTTAAAAGGAGAGGATTAGATCAGATGGTCATTGAGATCTCTTTTTGATCCTGTCCCTTGACCGTGGACAAATCACTTAACTTCTCTGTGCCTCAGTTTCGTCATCTGCAAAATGAAGAGATCTGACTTGATGCCTCTTTGATACCTCCCAGGTCTAGAGCTATGATTCTATAAACTTCTCCCAGTTGGGGCACATACTTATATGACAAGTAGCACCCCCGCATCTTGCCTGATCTCTAAAACTAGGATTTATGATTTGTAAAACACAATGTACATATATATATAATTTGATTCTCATAACAACCTTGTGATGTAGGTGCCATTATTACACTAATGTTCCATATAGGGAAATTGAGGCTGGGAGAGGTTAGATAATTTGTTCTGGGTCACACCTTGAGTAAATATGAGTAAAGATTTGAAGTCATATCTGAACTCCAAATCCATTCCCTGATCCATTATACTACGTAGCTTTCTCAGTGAATGGAAGTCATGCTACTGGGGGTAAGATTTTAGTAAGTAGTCATAGATATAGAGGTAGAAGTTTCCTTAGAATGCGTAGTTTGACCCCTTCATTTTGCAGACAAAGCTTTTGAGGTCTAGGGAGGTTGTGACTTACCCAGAGTCATACAGATGATTTGAACCCAGATCCACAATCTCCAGAGTCAGAGACCTTTCCAGTGCCCCATGCTGCTTCTCCCAACACATCATTTAACTTTTGTTTTTTTTTGCTCTTCTTTCAACCATTTTTTTCCTTTGTTTAGTACCTTTGTTTAGATCAAAGGTTCTTAATTATTTTTTGTGTCCTGGACCCTTTTGGCAGTTGGATAAAACCTAGGGATCCCTTCTCTGAGTGATGTCTTGAAATGTTTAAAATAAAATACATAGAATTACAAAAGATCGCCAAATGCTAGTGAAAATTAAGATGTAATTATTTGTTTCCCATCCAGGTTCATGGACACCCTGAATTCTATCCACATATTCTCGTACTTCAGAACCCCTGAATTAGCATAAAATCCAGAGAAGTCTCAAATCTTGTCTTTCTCTGCTTTGGCTGTAGATTCCTTGCAAGATCTTAGCAGTGCTCCTCCATTTCTTCTTCCTGAGTGCCTTTGCTTGGATGCTGGTGGAAGGCTTGCATCTTTACAGCATGGTGATCAAGGTGTTCGGCTCGGAGGAAAGCAAGCATCTCTACTACTACGCCATTGGTTGGGGTAGGTCCTGCTTGTGCAGTCCATTATCTCACCTCCCATTCTCACACTACTGCTCCACCATAGATGGGAAAGGAAGCCTGAGAAGTCGGGGACATTTAAGTGTTTAGGAAGATTGCTCCAGTCCTTAAAATAAAGTTTGAGCCAAAAGAAAAAGAGAAAGGAAGGAGGGGAGGAGGGAAGAAAGGAAAGTAGGAAGGAAAGAGGGAAGGAAGGAATGAAAGGATGCAGGAGAGAAAGGAGACGAAGGGAGAAAGAAAAGAAGAGGGAAAGAGGGGAAAAAGAAAGAGAGAGAAAGGAAGGAAGGAAAGAAGAAATGAATGAAAAAAGAGAGGTGAGAGAGGAAAAGAGAAAAAAGAAGAGAGAAAAAGAAAGGGGGAAAAAGAAAGATAAAGGAAGAAAGGAAAGAAAGAAGAAAGAAGAAAGAAAAGAAAGAAGGAAAAGAGAGAAGGAAAAAAGGAAGGGAAAAAAGAGAAAGAGAAGAAAAAAGGAAGATAGGAAAAAAAGAAAGGAGGGAGAGAGGGAGGGAAGAAAGAAAAGAATGAAGGAAAGAAAGAAGAGAAAAGAAAAGAAGCTTTAATCCGTCAATCCTTAGATATATATGTATAGTGCATGCACTGCAAGCTGCCTTCAGCCTGAGGTTTTGGACTGTGTAATTGACACCTGGCATTCTTGAATTTGCTACATTGAATTTACTTTGGCATTGGGAAATGTTACATGTTACTGGTAATCTCCAAATAGGCTGTGTTTTCTTAGTCCATATTATGCAAGGAGCCAAATAAGCATGTTTGTTTTGTGCTTTCGACTGCAAATATTATTTCATTGGGGGATTAAACTGAGCTAAAATTCTGCCCTCCGCTCCATTGGAGAAAACAATTCACCATCACTCACTTTGGGGTGCTTACTGGCCAGAGAGAGCTAATGTTCAGGCATGAAGTGAATAACTTGGACAAAGGAAATTTATATTCAAAACTTCAAGGCCAAGAGTTTGGAACACTGTTCAGTGAGGTTGGAATTTAGGCACTTTGGTCTAATTCCTAGATCTGTCTGATAATATTTATTATTATTTCTATTTTGGTGTAGAAAGGTGGGCATAGACTGCCCGCTAAGTAGTTGACCCAAGATGGGTTCCTAGCCAACATAGTCATCAGGAATTTTCCTGTTTTTCCAAAGCTGGTTAGATCATTAGAACTTGGCCCTAATGAGGCCAAGGTTGTGGTTCTAAACCTTATATGGCTCAGCCTAGCTCCAAGGGCAGTACTTCCAATCCCAGACAGCTGGCTTGTTGTCCCAAAATAGAGGGGACACAAGATTGAGGATGGACCAGCGCAGCTCATCCCTGCTTCAGCTCAGAGTAATGCATTGTTGTTGATGGTAGATCAATGGCCCCAATCCAAACAATAGTGAGCACCACACCCCTATTCAACAATAAGATTTCCTTGTGCCTGCTCTGCAAAATGTGCTGTTCTAGATACTAGTAACTGTGGAGACCCAAAGGGGAAGAAGAGGAAGGTCTGGCCTCCAGCGGCATGAAGTCTACAGTATCATGCCTAAGCATTAGAAATATATTCTAATGTGGGATGTGACAGCCTTCACCAATTTAATTCAACAAGCATCTTATTTATTGCATTCAGACGTAGAATCGTAGAGGCAACATCATCTAAAACCACATTTTTACAAGAGCTAAACTGAGCTTCAAAGAGGGCAGTTGATTTGTCCAAGGATACAGGTAGTAAATGGAAGAGCTAGAATTAGAAACCAGGTCCTTCTTCGTCTTCTATTCTCTATGCTACTGAGTGTTTACTATGTGCAGGACTCTAAGGATTCAAAGGTAGCCTTGTATTATTACATATTATAGATGTATAATACATATGATATAGACATATAATATGTCTGATAAGTTATAGGTATTATATATATAATTGTATATGCATATATATAATACATGTTACATAATATATATTATTATAGACAGAAACTCAGAATTGTAAGGGGCCTCAAAGACCATTTAGTCCAACTCAGAACTGAATAAAGGATCTTTTCTATGACATACTTGACAAAGAAGTCATCCTGTTCCTGGGAGGAGAGAACTGAGAGGACTAGACCTGAAATCAGAAAGACCTGAGTTCAAATCCTGCCTCAGATACTTACTAACTGTGTGATTCTGGGCAAGTCACTTCACCTATCTGCCTCAGTTTTCTCATCTGTAAAATGAGGATAATAATAGTATCTACTTCACAGAATTGTTATGAGGACAAAATGAGATAATATCATAAAGTATTTTGCAAACCTTAAAGCAGCCAGGTGATGCATTGAGGCAGCTAGAAGGCACAGTGGATAGACTGCCGGACCTGGAGTCAGGAAGACTCATCTTCCTGTGTTCAAATTTGGGGTAAGAGGCTTTCTGGCTGTGTGACTCTGGGCAAGTAACTTAACTCTGTTGCTTCAGTTTTATCATCTGCAAAATGAGCTGGAGAAGGAAATGGCAAATCACTCCAGTATCTTTGCCAAGAAAACCCCAAATGGGGTCATGAAGAGTCAGACATTACTGAAAGAAGACTAAACAAGAAAAAAGCACTCAAATGTGTTGGTTATTATTAGTATTATCATACAAACATTTATGAAGCATCTACTATATATACAACATTGTGGAAGGTGAAAGAGGTTGGAGGAGAGATGCAATTTTTAGACAAGACATTAATTCCTACCATCACAGAACTTAGAGTCTAGTGTGGAGATAAACAAACTTAGGTAAGTATGATACCGACAATTACATGATAGTACAAGTGCTTTGTAAACCTGAAAGTGCTATGCAAATGCCAGCTATTATTATCAAGTATTTGAGAAGTTCAAAACTAAATGTGTTGTGAAAGCAGAATGGGAAAATAGAATATTTGTCACTCTTTGACGGTAATAATAGGTAACTTTTATAAGGCTGTCCCCAAAATCTTAGTGCATTTTAGACCTCTCTTAATTCATGCTAAAACTTCTGGGACATCCTTGTTCTTGCTTTTGCCCTGTGTAATCTAATTTAATGTTCACACAATCCTGCATAATGAGCGCTACTATTGTTTTCACTTTACAAATAGAGGAACAGAGGTGGGAGAGATTAACTTGACTGCCCAGAGTCCCGCAGCTAATATCTAAGGCAAGATTGAAGTTTAGGTCTTCCCAGCATCAAGTCCAGTACCCTCTCCATTGTACCATGGAAGCAAGAGCGACCTCGTAGAAAGAGGACTGGCTTTGGGGGCAGAGGAGGTGATTTCACATCCTGCTTCTGCTACTTCCTATGTGACTTGGGTCTCATCGTGTCACTTCTATTTCTTTGTTAAATGAACTACATGACTTCTGCAGTCCCTGACTTCACTCAGCACTTAGCTCAAATCTCGCCTTCCTGATGTAGAGGGGGCTTGGCTCTCCCTGCCGTCCACACCCTCCCACCAACCCCAGATCTAATCTCTTTCCTTTTAGATGACCTTGCATTTATACTGTGTACGTTTGGTAATGTACCTGGTTCTGTGCATGTGGTCTTCCCCAGTAGAGTGGAAGTTTCTTGAAAGTAGGGAAAGAAAGGCATAGATATGAGATAGATATATATCTATGTTTCTATATCATATCTATATTTATATCTCTATCACTATTTCTATCTCTATCCATCTGTCTGTCTACCTGTCCTTCCTATTATCTATTTATCTATCTGTCATCTATCTGGCTATCTATCAGTCTGTCCTTCCTATCTATTCATCTATCTATCTATCCATCTATCATCTATCTATCATCTGTCTATCTGTTTGCCTATCAACCTATCTCTTTCTTCCCATCTATTTTTCTATCATCTATCTATCTGTCTATCTATCTATCATCTATCCATCTATCTATCTATCTATCTATCTATCTATCTATCTATCTATCTATCTATCTATCTATGTGGATGAATACACGTATGGATATACCAGGGAACCCTAATCCTCCTGGATCAAGTGACACCGTTCCTTCAACAAGACATTTCATCTTGCTTCCAGGAATTTTTTCTGACTGTTCCCTGGATTGTTCTCCCTCCTTAGCCTCACTTTCTGGCTTCCTTTGCTTCTTTCAGATCCCAGATAAAATCCCACCTTGTGTAAGAAGCTTTTCCTAACTCTTCTTAATCCTAGTGCCTTCCTTCTTTTAATTATTTCTAGTTTATCTTGTGTATAACTTGTTTGTGCATGCTCTCTCCCCCATTAGATTCTAAGCCCTGCTGAGAACAGGCAGCTTTTGCCTCTTTTTGTATCCCTACTGCTTGGCACAGTGCCAGGAATATGGTTGGCACTTAGTAAAAGTTTATTGACTGTTAATCAGTTTGGCTATATATTTGTATGTCTATCTTTCTTTCTATCTATTCATCCATTTACCCACCCATCCTTTATCTTTGTATGTATCCATCTCTCCATCTATCATTAAGTGTTAGAAGGCACTTTGGAGAGCATCCAGTCCAACCCTCTCATTTTACAGAAGAGGAAACTGAGGCCTGTGGAAGTTAAGTGACTTGCCAATGATCAGACAAATAGTTGTCAGCAGAGGCATGGCTTACTCCCAGGTCCTCTGATGCCAGATTCAGTCCTCTGTCCAGCACAATATTTGTTTCATGTTTTATGCACTTGCTTTACCAGGAACACAAAAACTGTTTACCAATTGTTTTGAGACTGAGACTAAAAGCACTATTTCACTGCAGAATATTTGTATCGACCGACAGTCCTTGAAAATTTGATGTAGCTCCCTACAGGAAAAAAAAAAGGAAAGCAATTCTTTTTCTAATAGTGACTCCAAATGCAAGTTCTGAATAGGGGAAAAGAAAGAGCCCAGGATAAAGACACCTTCCTTGGGCACCTAACTCAAAACTCATCAAGTCAGACAAAAGAGAACTTGTCTCATTTGTTGTGTGAATGATGCTTGACAAGGTCCCACAATTAGAGGTAGGAAAAAAGAAAAGAAAAATTCCCCTGTCTGACAATGGAATTAAAGAAAATGAAAAAAGATACTGAAAGGCAAAATATGCCTATAATTATGGAGACTTTCAACAATGTTGTGCAACATACGTTAGCCCACCCCCACAAATAAATTTGAAAATGGAATCAGAAGCAACTCTTAAGGAAACCGAGGCTTTATTGCTTTCCTAATTTGAAGAGGTAAAATCCTGGAAGCTCCTTTGGAGGGCCAGGGTGTGGGCTAGACCATTCCATTTTACCTCATTAGAATGATCTTTGAACTCAAAAAAATTTTTTTTCTTTCTTCCATTCTTGTTTTTTTTCTTATCCCTTTAAACACACACACACACACACACACACACATACACACATTTAGGCTTCATCACCTGTCACCAGAGAGAATTATGATCTTCTGGAGATAAGCAGTGGGGGTCAGGGACAGCTTCGTTAGGGAAAACTAGCAAGTGCTTTGTTTACCAAGCAAGGAGAAAGGGCTCTGGAACTCACATAATTTAACCATGGAGTGGTCTTCTCTTCATGCCAGGGGAATAAATGCCCTGGTGCTCTGGAGGAGAGGGAATTGATCATCTGAGAGAAACTATCCCAAATCTTCTACTCATATTTTTCCACGATTACGGTTCTCTGATCTTCAGGGCTGGAGTAGTAAATAGTAGCTATTAACTGTACGTTCCAGCTAATCACTCTTCTTTGATTAAGTGTTTTAAAGAACCAAATAATTAATTAATTGAACCTATTAACCCTTTCTCAGTTATACCCTTGAATCTTTTACCACTGAATCTATCGTGTGTAGCATCTTAGAACACTGAATTTAAAATGGAAATTCCTAGGTTTGAATTTGCGGGCAAATCACTTAAACTCTCTGGGCCCCAGTGTTCTCATCAGCTGTGTAGTATAGGCTTTGGACTTGGGACTTCCCTCTAACTGTACTCTTCCTGGCCTGTTAGGGACCCAGATAGCAAAGGAATCATCTCCCATCAGGGCTGTAGAGGTAGTCCTGAGGGATTGCTGTGGTTTCTAGTATGACAGTTCTTGAGCCTCCACCAGCATGCCTCACCTGTGATTATCAGTTAATATCAGAGTGAGCCAGACTTCATTAGATTTTAGTCAAGTGTGTTTACTAAGGTGAGATAGTGAGAACACAGGGCATAAAACATTCCTTGCAGATGTCCGTGACACACTCTTCCACAATGGGGAAAAGTGGGCTTAAGTTTAGATGGAATACATGTGGTGGAGGTAAGCACCTTAGAGCTTTGGAAGTCATTCCACTAGAATCCTCAAGATGTTCTCCTTAGGGGGAAGGGAAAGGGAAGAAAAACAAGCATTTATGAAGCTCTATGTGCCAGGCACTGCTGAGTTTACAAATATTGTCTCGTTTGGTATTGCTTCCTCACAACAACCTTAGGACATAGATGCGTTCATGACTCCCATTGTAGAGGTGAAGAAACTGAAGCAGATGACACTGAAATGATTTGTCCAGGGTCACATAGCCACTAAAGACATAAGGCCAGTCTTCCTGACTCCAGGTCCAGTGGAACCACCTAGTTGCCAGGCTTAAAGTCAGAGAGAACTGAGTTCAAATCTGATCTCAGAAACTTACTATCTGTGTGATCCTGGGCAAGTCACTTAACCCTCTTTGCCTCAGTTTCCTCATCTGTAAAATAAACTGGAGAAGGAAATGGCAAACCACTCCAGGATCTTTATCAAGAAAACCCCATGGACAGTACTGATGTGCTATGATCCATGGGGTCAAAAAGAGTCACGTGCACCTGAAAGATTGAACAATAAGTCACATGGTATCTCTTTTCTGTTCAATTTCTTCTACTTTGCTTGAAGCTGCCACTTCTCAGAAACAAGCTGGTCTTAATATTGCCTCTAACAGCTGCTGTCCTAAGAACACTGGTAGGACATCAGTGAAAAGTCCAAATTCTCACCCTCTTGCCTTCGGATTTGTAAAACTCTTTCCTCCCAATTGTTCTTTGAGGGAAGTGGTGAGAATATTTTCTTAATTTTACTGATGAAGAAACATTTTAGAGAGTGAAAGTCACTTGACCAAGGGAACATAGGAAGTAAGCGTTGCAGCTGGAATACAAACTCAGATTTCCTGATTCTAGGGAAGATCCTAAGATCACAGACCTATAGGATTAAATACTGGGAGAAATCTTCAATACCACTGAGTCCAAGGTACTCCTCTTCTAAGGAAATGGAGGCCATGAGATTAAGTGACCTGTTTAAATTATCCAATAGATTGTAAATACTCAAGCTTTGAGCCAAGGCTCTCAGACTCCCACTTCTGAGCCCTTACCCCTTTACTGGGCTATACAATGGAGAATATTTGGTTATGTAAAATGATGTATGAGTGCTACTTATCATAATTCCCCAAATTGTCTGATTCATAAGTTTAGCATTTTGGAAAAGTGGAGAATATTAGACCTTTCCACTAACAAGATTGGTATAAACTAGACACATTGGAACAATCTGTCTTTCTTTTACTCCCCTCTATGTGGGGTATGAATACAAGAGCATTTTCTCCTCGATCCCCCGCATCATTCATTACTGACTCATGTGGTGGGAGACAGTTCTACATCCGTCAACTTAGGTGGGCTGGAAAATTGGATAAAAGCAAGCCTTCCTTGAAATCTGGATACTGCCCTTGAGCTGAGCCCAAGAAAGAAAACACGATCAATATTAGGCCTTTGACTTTGTGCTCCCACAATGGAACTGTCCAAGGAGAGGAATGTAGCTGGAGTGCTTGGCTTTGGGGCGCACATCCTTACAGAAAATGGGAGCTCTTAGCCAGGCAATACAGAATGAGGTCTACTGTGGAGGAATGACTAGGAGATTACTCACTCTCCTGTGTGCCTGTGTCTCACTTAACCAGAGAGTTACCACTGACATTGGCAGCTGTCAGGAAACTTTAAATTGTACCATGGCTGGTTTAGAAATGGAGAGGGATCTAGGAACTGAAGAGTTAGAACACATTTCTATGGTGGAGTGGGAGAGGAGAGAAAGAGAGCTTGGGATCTGGAGTCAGAGGACCTGGGTTTGAAACCCACCTCTGACACGCTTATCTGTGCGACCTTGGGCAAGTCACAACCTCTCTGGGCCCAGTTCTGCTTCCTGGAAAATGAAGTGGTTGAGCTGGATGACATCTAAGTTTAATCATAGTCCTCAACCTATGAGCCTCACTTGCTTAATGTTCACGTAGAGTCAAGGACAAAGCTCAAGGTAAGGCCAGGCCCTTGAGTCCCTATTCAGTTTTCCTCCCATTTGTGACATGCCACCTTGTTCATAAAATGGCTCAATTATTCTTCCTTCTTTCCTTCCTTCCTTCCTTCCTTCCTTCCTTCCTTCCTTCCTTCCTTCCTTCCTTCCTTCCTTCCTTCCTTCCTTCCTTCCTTCCTTCCTGCTTTCCTTCCTTCCTTCCTGCTTTCCTTCCTTCCTTCCTTCTTTCCTTCCTTCCTTCCTTCCTTCCTTCCTTCCTTCCTTCCTTCCTTCCTTCCTTCTTTCCTTCCTTCCTTCCTCCCACCCTTTGCCCTCTCATATTTATGTATGTATGTATGTGTTTAGTTCAGGATCTACTGATATGGAAACTTGTTCTACCCATGCTGCAACTTGAACTATCTCAGAGAGTTTCCTGGGGCTCCAAGAGGTTAAGGAACTTGTCCAAAGTCCCTTAGTTGATAGTGTTAAAGGCAAGATTTGAATCCAAATCTTCCTGACTCTGAGGCCAGCCTTCTAAAGGATCCATAACTAGAGAAGGACATTTGAGGTTTTGACCCATGACACTGAATTTAGTGGGTGCTGACATCCTTGCAGACCTTTAGCAGAAAACATAGAACTTAGTCATGGGGTTAGCAAAAATATTAAGTTAAAATAGGATGCTACTGGATGACTCAGATAAATTTCTCTCCCATCCTGCTCAGTGATGGCTTTGTCATCAGAGTGATTTGTCAGCACCCACAGTCTCTGTTTTCTCTCCTCATTCTTCATTCTCCACTCAAGTGATTTATCTGCTTGCTCAGGTGTGATTTGTGGAACTTAACTCAAGCATGAAAAAATCCTAATTTTATCTCTCTCTTTATCTGAGACACTAATTTGCCCTCTTTTGGGGTAGAGAGTGGAAACCTTGCTGTCCATATTTTACAGATAAGGAAACCCGGACTGACAGATGAGAGGTGACTTACCACTGTGGAAGCATGGGGTTTAGTGGCTGAAGGCCTTGGAATCATGCTGATGTGGATTTGAACTAAGCCTCAGAGACTTACTAGCTGTGTGACCCTGGGCAAGTCTCTTCTCAATCTCCTCATTAGTAAAATATGGCTGGTAATAACCTGTGGTCCTTAGCTCACAGGGCTGGTATGTGGGGCTAATGAAAAGATGGATATAAAGCACTGGGTTAATTTCAGTTACTCAATTGTTACTGCTCATGGGAGGAGCCCTAATAAGTCCTGGATGTGGGACTTGAACCCAAGTCTCCTGATGTCATGTCTATTGTTGTTCATTTGTTTCAGTCATGTCTGACCCTTTATGACTCCATTTGGGGTTTCCTTGGCAAAGATACTAGTGTGGTTTGCCATTTCCTTTTCCAGCTCATTTTACAGATGAGGAAACTGAGGCAAATGGGGTTAAGTGACTTTCCCAGGTTCATACAGCTAGAAAGTATCTGAAGTTGGATTTGAACTGAGGTCTTCCTCATGTATAGGACTCTATCCACTGAGAATATGGATGAAAATTAGATAGATTGGGAAGCAATGGATTAGGCATGTGATCTGTACCATTGAAGGGAAATTCTTTGCCAATGAGATCACATATCCATGTTAAATTTAAAAAAGGACTTCCTAATATGTTGATCTGTCCCAGAGTAGACTGGATTACTTCTTGAGGTAATGGGATCCCCTACAAGTACCTCAGTCTCCACTTATTCAACAATGACCTAGAAAATAAAGTTCACACCAACAAAGTCCTCAGCACCATTAGGTAGATTAGCATTCGAAATGGATATGGTTTTATTAGCAGAAATGACATTTAAGAAGAGATAAGCTCGTGTGCTTTGCTGCTGCATCCTAAGAACCAGAGGACCTTTCCATCTGCCCTGCAACTGTTCCTTTTCGTATATGTTGTTTCCTTCTGTTAGAATGTTGAGAGTACGGATGGTTTATTATCATTACAGCAGTTTGTACACAATAAGCACTAAATAAATGCTCATTCATTCATTCCCCATCATTTGAGGTTTTTGAGAAAGGTCAGGTGCCCCCTTGTCAGCAATGTCATCTAGAGGATTCATGCTCTAAGATAAAGCCTGGACTAAGTGACCTCTGAAGTCCCTCCCAATGCTGAGATACTATGGTTCAATGGAATCCATCTCTCTGAGAATTTCTAAATTAGAACTCACACTGTAGACCACATACGGGTCACTTGGATGGCATTGAAACTGTCCATTGAGCACATATTATCCTTGTCCCTACTCTAAGAGGGCATTGGTAAGTGGTTCTGCCTAGCTTCCTATGGAGATTGCAAGATGTATACAAATTAAAAGAACTAGCTTGGGTTATGACAGCTGAGCAACCTGGCATCTATTTTCATGTCATCTTCCCATTAATTAATTTCATTACAGGCTTATGAACTACATCCTTCATTCTGACTGGTTTGCAGCTGGCACCAGGCCTGAATAAAGGATAATTTGCATGCAGCTCTAGGCTCTCACTTTTCTGTTATTAATTAGAATAAGAATTTGAAAGCTGACTGGGAGCATTTGTTAGATGATTCAGCATAATATGACTCCCCTGTTAAAAAAAAAAAAGGGGATCCATTTCTTCTTTGCAGAATTTCTTACAGGTCCCATGTTGGCCTTGATAACTGTCTTTCTTAGAAAATCTGAGTACCCTGCTTCTTGGCTGGGAAAGTCAAATGTTTGGTGAGGTGACTAATATCATAGTAGATAGAAGGCCGGACTCAGCGCCAGGAAGATGAGAGTTCAGATCCAGCCATAAACATTTGCTAACTATAGGACCCTGGGGAAATATTTCCCTTCTTTTAGCCTCAGTATCTTAATCCATAAAATAAAGAGAATAAAAGTACTCACTTCATGGAACTGCTATAAGACTCAAATGATATAACATGTAAAGTGCTTTGTAAATCTGAAATGATTATCATTTCATGCTGTTATGATTATTTTTCTATTATGGACCCAGGTCTATGCTAGGTATAGAGGATATAAAGGTGGGATAGTTCAACACATCATTTCTTAAACAGGAAAGTATTGAGTAATTATATTATTCATATAATTATTAAATAACTAATAAATAATATGAAATATGAAATTTAAAATTTCCTGATTCCTAGGATTGTTAAAGCTATCTCTCACTTGGAATTACTTTGTATGTAAGTAGATCTGGATCTGAGAAGAGATCTCAGAAACCATCTAGTCTAAGCCTCTCCATTTTACAGATGAGGAAACTGAGGCCAGAGGAGGGTAGGTAGCTTGACCAAGGTCACATATATTTTGCATAGCTTATCTCTATGCATATTCTCTCCTCCTAATAGCATCTAAGATCCTCAAGGGCAGGGATTGTTTTTTTTTTATTTTTATTTTTTGTGTCCCTAACACCTAATACAGGGCTTTGTTCGTAGTGAGGTAGCTCAGAGCCCTAAATATGAAGTCAAGCCTTAGAGGTTTATTACTTGTATGACCATGGACAAGTCATTTCCCTTCTGTCTCAGTTTCCTCATCTGTAACACAGTGATGATAATAACAGCACCTACCTCCAGGGTTGTTGTGAGGATAAAATGAGATATTTGCAAACCTTAAAGCATTGTATGCAAAATATTGTTATTTTCAGTTGTTTTCAATTATGTCTGGCTCTTTGCGATCCCATTTGGAATTTTCCTGGCAAAGAGATTAGTCGTTTTCTTCTCCAGCTCATTTTATAGATGAGAAAACAGGCAAACAAGGTTAAGTGGCTTACCCAAGGTCACACAGCTAGCTAGTATCTGAGGCCAGATCAGAACCCAAGTCCTTCTGACTCCAGGCCCAGCATTCTATCCATCCATGGTGCCACCTCACTACATCATGATCATTATTGCTTAATAATTATTTCCTATTAAATTAAATATGATTACTTAATAATTGTTTCTCATATTGAATTCACATGACTCTTCCTTTGTCCTTTTCTTAGCATCATGATCTTGGGCTTAACTGACCCCAGACCTTAGCAATGCTTCATTCAGTTTGGACATCTTCCTGTCATGTTTCCCTGCTTGCTGTCCCACTATGGCTGTGATTTTGATCAGTGAGAAGTGATTATCTTTCTCTGGTCCATGCTTCACAGTGATCATCTTCCTGCTATGGTTCTATACTTTTCCTTCTCTCCTCAACCTTTGCTTTTTGTCTCTTGATCTGAGAATAGTCATCAAATCATCACTAGAATTGCTCTGGAAATCTTGTATAAATTGGTTGTTCTATTGAACTTACCAGACCAACACACCCTTCCATAGCCATTATTCCCCATCTATGTTACCTCCTCCTTTTAGGAGACAAGCTTCTTTAAGGCACAGACTCTCTCTCTCTCTGGTATTTGTATGCCTGACGTGGAGGAAGTAATCATTCTCATTCATTCACTTAATCATTCATTCATCATAGATTTGAGATGGAAAGGATCTCAGAGGAATTTTCAAGTGGAAGAAACTAAAGCTCAGATAGAAAGAGTGACTCACTCTGAATCATGAAGGTAGTAAGGCACACAGCTAGGATTCGAACCTCGATCTTCTGACTCTAGGATCAAGTAGGTGATAAAGCGCCATCAAGAAGACTCATCTTCCTGAGTTCAAATCCAACCTCAGACACTTCCTAGCTCTGTGACCCTGGGCAAATTATTTAACCCAGTTTGCTTCAGTTTCCTCATCTGTTAATTGAACTAGAGAAGAAAATGGCAAAGCACTCCCATATCTTAGCCAAGAAAACCCTGAATGGGGTCCCAGAAAGTCAGACACAACTGAAAACAACTGAATAATCACAAAGCTATATGACCTAAGAAATGAATGAATGAAGAGAAACCTTGTTAAGGAAACACATATTCCCAAGGAGCTATAAATAATTATACTAATTCCCATTTCCACAGAACTTCATACTTTATAAAACTTTCTCCATGATGACCCTTTAAGATCTATAGAGCAAGTATTATTAGCCCTATTTTGTAGATAGGTAAATTAAAGTTTAGAGAAGGGATAGAACTTTTCCAGAATCATCACTGTCAGCAAGTTTGGGAAGAAAGATGTAAAGCTAGGTATCATTTGATTTCAAGTGTCATGCTATTTCCTTAGCCTTGTTGTTGCCTCTACGGATAACAAATATGGTAGTAAAAATAATTAGTAAAATGACAGTTCAGAGAGGGGGAGAGATTATAGGAAGAGAGCTGGAAAAGGGAAGGCACCTTGAGGAACAGGACATCGAAGCAGCTTCCTATGGCATGGAAACTTCTGGTTCTCCTACCTCCTGCATCCGTCATCTTGATGGCTCCTCATGATCTTCTCCCTTCTCTCTATTTACCATTCCTCACACAACCCCAAATAAGGCTGCCCTCAAATCCTTCCCTCAAAGAGTTTATGTTGTATTCATAGAGAGAATATATGCACATATGTTTATATATGATATATAATTATAGTTAGCAAATGTTATATAATTACACTATATATAATATGTGACATACATATATAATATATAATTATAATTAGCAAAAATAAGCACCTGTACATATACAATATATATGATCATATATTTTCACTTTCTTTCCTCTTTTTCTTTTAACTCTGTGATCTGCCTTCTAACTTCATCTTTCAAGTGAAACTCCAAAGTTATCATTTATCTCTTAATTTTTCTCAATTCTCTTTCCTCTTCCTCTCTCAGAAACTTTTGACCCTGTAGGTCATCTTTCCCTCCTTGACGCTCTCTTCTCTCTAGAATTCTGCAGTATTATTTTATTCCCATTTTCCTCTTGTCTGTCCTATGGGCCCTTCTCAGTCTCCATTGCTGGATCTTCATTCAGGTTACACATGCTAAAGGTGGGTATCCCCAAGGGCTCTGTCCTGGACCTTCTCTTCTCCTTCTACATGACTTCACTGGGTGATGTCATCAGATCTCATGGTTTCAGTTGTTATCTTTATTTTGATGATTCTCAGATCTACTTATGGAGCCTGGAGGAATGTAAATTTCACCATTATAATATTAAACTCTCATATTATATTATGCAATATCTTTGTATTATGTATGTGTGCATATAAAATTAATATATAGGTGTGTATATTTATGCATACATATCTATGTATCTACTCATGCATATCCTTCCCTCCATATACACACACACACATTTATCAGTTGTGGGCATCAGGAAAATCTTTGCCTTTTACATCCATGATACACTATTGCCTTTATCTAATGCCCATAAAGAAAGCAGCTAGAGGGTGTTTCCCCCATTCTAGAAAGGCAGCACAATAGAGTAAATGTAGGGGTAGACAGGCTTCTGTTTAAATCCTGCCATGTAATTGATGGAAACTCTGCAAAGTCACTGCTCCTCTCTGAAATGGTTTCCTTATCTATAAAATGGGCATTTTTGTGATGAGGGCTGGAAAAGGGGATGGGAGGGATGAAATTTTGAAATCCTCCGAAGACACATATAGGGGAAGGTTGCCTGGAATGAATTTTGGAATTTTGGTCAATTTTGGAAATTGAACTCAAGCATTCTTGAGGTCAAGGTAAAGATTTATTAGGCTTTTCAGCGGGGAAGAGTTCTTAGGGAACCTGCAACCGTAGAGGGTACAGGCAAAGGTTATGTAGGATATTCTATAATAAAACATGTGCCAAATGTGATGACTAGGTGATTCAGAGCAAGAGTGGTTAAGGAATGGTTAGTTCTTAGAGAAACATGCACTTTAAGTATCTACTACACAGGTATTTTACCCAGAATTCATCAGGAAATAGCCAAAGAGGGGACTACATGGAAATGTGGTTTTAGGCCTGAAACATCACTAAGTCAACTAATGGTCAAGACTGACTAAAGAATACCAGGCTGCTCTCATCAATGTCTTGTTAGACAAGATCAATCTAAATGAGTATACATGTGTCTAAGTCTAGGATACATATGATTGATCAGTGAGTAGTACCTGTCTTTATGACCTAGTACATAGCCTGTTCAGCCAGTACACAGTTGATTCAGACTAATAAATTCTATAGGTTCAGCTGGCTACTGTATCAGGAAAGAGATAAAAGTTTTCCTAGGGCAGGCTATGTCCTTGGGCTGGGGAGAAACTGCTTGGGATAGTGTTTTAAGGCTAGGGAAAAATGTGAATTTTAGAGAGAAATGTGCTTTTAGAATTGGGGTCTGAGAACATGCACCCAAGCACCCCATCATTTGTATCTGCAGTGACTGTCTCTAGTGGATTTAAGGAGATTCAAATGAAATTATTCTTGTTATATACTTTGCAAAATTTAAAGCGCTGTGTTAGTGATTATTTTTGGAATGACTAAGTATTTATGAATGGCAGTCCTGGATGATACACCTGAGAAGTGTGTGTGTGTGTATGTTTGCGCATGTGCAAGCATTTGAGTTTTATGTAGGTTTGGGGGGGAATAGGCAGAGAGATTGACAAGAGACAGAAAGAGGCAGAGACAGTGGGAGAGACAAAGAAATGGGGGAAACTGACAGTGAGAGACATACATAGATACAGAGAGAGAAAGGGGGAGAGAGAGAGAGAGAGAGAGAGAGAGAGAGAGAGAGAGAGAGAGAGAGGAAGAAGGAGAGGAGAAAGAAGAGGAGATGGGGAAGGCAAGGAGAAGAGAGAAGGAAGAAGAGAGAGGAGAGAACCAGAGAAATAAGGGAGAGGAAGACACACACCCACACAGAAGAAGATAACAGAGAGACAGAGGCAGACATACACATAGCTTAATCAGCAAGTCAACTCACTGAATCAGGATCCCTTTTGAGGCAATCCTGAGCTCCCTCAAACATGATTTGATGCCCTTAACCTTCCCCTTCCCCTTGAGTCTGCTTATAAGAAGACAGATACACAGTCGAATCACACTGCAGAAATCCTGTTATGGGAAAAAACCTAGTCAGCCTGATGAAAAGCTGTTGCTGGGCTTGGAAACCCCAAGAAAGCCTAGTTCAGGTTACAGTACCACCTTCACGTGGGCTGAGAGAATCTCAGTCTGGGGAATGAACTCTGGTTATCTGATTATCTGGTTATGGGATGACAAGTGCAGCCAAGCCTTGGAAGTCTGCCTGTCCTGGGATGTGTGTGTGGGTGGGGAATTTGGCTCCCTAGCCAAACCTTGCTTTTCAGTCACTCAGGATGATGCATTCAGAGTGGCTGCTACTCCCTTCCCTCCTCCTCCTTCCCCATTTGTCCCCTAGTTGCTGGGTGACTGTTGAGCCAGGAGATTGGCAGCCAAACAGAGCAGGATGCTTTGTTCCCCTCTTTTGGGGCTGTGGAGTCCTCATTTCAAGAGTGGGAAGGAATTGCTATGCAGTCAGTGACTCACAGCCCATATTGAAATCCCATCTCCATGGATTCATTTCATAACATAGATTTCCATTTTGGGCCCAGAGCTGAGAATTTCACAGCTTTGCCTATGTTGGAGTCTAAGGATGATTGGCTGTGAGTGTTCTGAGTAAGACAGACTTGATTGTCTCTTCCTTTTTAAAGTTCAGTCTTCATGGCATTTATTCATATATGCCATGAGGGATGCAGAATTTTTGGCCTGAACTTTTTGGTCTCTTATCCCTTTGACTGCGTCTAGGCCCTTAAACAGAACCATGAGGTCACTCCAGAAAAATCAAACAAAATAATCGTAACTTTTTTCCATTCATTTAGATGAGTACCTTTACTGGTAGCATGTGAAAACAAGCCTTTAGATCAGAACATTGGCTTTTGAGTTGAAAAAAACCTACCACTAATTAGCTACATGACCTTGGCCCTCTCCAGGACTCTGTTTATCTGTGAAACGAGGGAGCTAGGCTAGATGACCTCTGTGGTTGTTTCAAGGTCTAGCACTCTGAGAACCTAAAAAGTTCAACTTTTCTGCTCTCCCAATTCCTCATTCCTCCCCTCCCTTCTCCTCAGCTTTCTCTAGCTTCTTTTCCTTCGTAGAATCATGGATGTATAAGGGACCAGAGAGGTTAAGTGAATCTCCTAAGACCACACAGGTAGTGAACCAAGCAGAATTTGAACTCAGGACTTCTGGTATTCCTTCCCTTGCCTTGCCTTCTCTTCCCTCTGCTACCCTTCCATCTTCCCTTTCCCTTCCTTCCCTCTCTTTCCTTACCTTCCCCATGTCTATAGAATGCAATGTTATCCATGCTACAGAAGTAAATAAGCCCTCATCCTGCCCTCAAAAAGCTTATACTCTATAATAGAGGACATCAGATACACACACATGTATAATTTTAAGACAGAATGTAGGAACTCAAAAGAGGGATGCACATGAATGCCAGGGTCTTCCCCAATGGAACATAGTTGAAAGTGGTGCTGTGGTTGGGAGAGGAAAGGAAAATTTTCATGATGCAGGTGAATTGCGGAGATAGGACCTGAAAAATGGTTAGGAATTTAAAAATCTCCAGGGGTAACAGCTTTCTCAAAGGTGTTACCTAGAACCTTAATTATTAGGTGAAGGGACTACCTTATTAAATTCTCAGTTTCAAACTGAACAGAGACTTGGGCATTAAAGGTCCAGGAAGAATGCCTGGGAATCTAGCTTGGGCTTGTCCTGAATTCCCGTGTTGGATGGAGACTGATAGAATCCTGGGATATCAAAATGAGAAGGAAACTCAGACTTTTTCCTCAACATGAATTTCTTCTACCACATGGAACCTTTGTATGACTTCCTTGACAAATAGTGTTTCAGAATCTGCTTGAAGACCTCCAGTGAGCAGAGTCCACCACCTCGAAAATTATCAGGAAGCTTTTCCTTATATCAGTTTTCATTTAATTTGCATTTATGTAATTCATTCTGCACATTTTGGGGGTGATAGATAATGACAATACTTGGTATACAGATCTGAGAATTCCTTTCCATCACTTGGTGGTCCCTGAGGGTTCCATGACCCACAGATTGAGAACTTTTGAGTTAGGGAATTTCTAAGGTCAACTCTAGCTCCAAATGCTTGGCTCTCAGTAGTTGGGATGTTTGCCTTCAGTTCCTTCCTTTTTTGTTTGTCAATAAACATTAAGCACCTACTATGTGCCACATACTTTGCTCATTGGTGGGTGTACAAAGAAAGGCAACAAATAGTCCCTGTTCTCAAGGAGCTCACGTCCTAATGAGAGAGACACTATTCAAACAGCCATGTGCAAAGAAGAAATGGAAGAATGAATCAGAGATTATGAACATAGATAAAGCACTGGTATTAAAGGGGATTGGGGAAAGCTTGCAGAAAGGGGGATTTTAGCTGGATTCAGTGTATTGACAGAAGGAGAGAAAAAAATTGTAATAAGGCTTAATGACTTCCATTCTCATTCTCAAGAAAGTAAAGAGGGAGTGGCGTGTGTGTGTGTGTGTGTGTGTGTGTGTGTGTGTGTGTGTGTGTGTGTGTGTGTGTGTGTGTACTTTTGGAGTTAATCAGAAAACTGCTGATCAATTAATGCACCCTCCCAACTGAGTTAATGGAATTATAGAAAGTGAGGAACAGGTAAGTAAGAGAGCAAGCTGTTAATGGCATAAAGGAAATGAAAAGGAGGATTTGTTACCCCTTTAGGAGACAGGAGGAAACTCTCCTTGATGGAATTAGAAGGCATGCAGGTCCTTATCTGAGAAGGATTGACCACACTGCTGGCTGTCTTTTAAAAAGTGAAACCAATTCTCTAAGCAGCAGTAGAGGCAACTGGAAGGAAGAGGTTTGACTTTGGCAGTGGGGGAGAGTCAACTACGAAGGAGGAACCAAACTTTTGAAAGGACATGAGTCTTTGCCTTCAATCTTGTTCCTCTAACAGTAGGCAGTGGGAGTGGAAGGGACACGATTCCTTCCACCTCCCATTGGCCATGGCATACTATAACAGAACTACTTATCGAGTAGGAGACATCGTATTCAGCATGAAGCTGGCCCAGAAAAAAGTAGTAAGCAAAGCAGGAGACACCCACGAACGATGGGACCTCTGGCATCAGGAGAGAGCCAGCTGTATGAGAGAGAGAGAGAGAGAGAGACAGAGAGAGAGAGAGAGAGAGAGAGAGAGAGAGAGAGAGAGAGAGAGAGAGAGAGAGAGAGATAGAGACAGACAGACAGACAGACAGACAAAGAGAGAGACAGAGACAGAGAGAGAGACAGAGAGAAAAAGCTGGCAGCAGTTGGGAGTAGAGCTAAGAAAAGAAGCAGTTCTGGGTTGATCAGCTCAATGACTTTCTCAGAAGAGACTATGTACATGGCAAGGGGGTGGGAATGGGGAAAGCAGTATTTGAGCAAACTTTGATGTATGATGTAAATGTTAGTTACTACAAATCGTAGAGACTGTATTTATCTGCCTTGGTAGAAGGAATATTCTTCTGGAGTTCCAATGAAATTGTAAGTCCAATCCCAGAGTCAAACACTTAGCAAAGAACTTTAAATAATAAATGTCTATGAAATATACAATTAGATTTTAAGTGTTCCCTTCTGGCTTACTCTAGTTAAAAGAATTACTTTCTCCAAATGTCGAGACTTTTTGGTCTCGAGACCAAATGTCTGAATCACAATAGCAGAGTTTGGACTTGAGAGCATTTTCTTATTTTTTTAGTCTACCCTTCAATGTTCTATTGTAACAATTAAGAAAAATTGTGTGTTTAGGGCTGTTGACAGTGTGTGTTCACAGTGAGCCAGTGACTGATTATACCATGTTCTACCTTGCCAGCAAATTTTCTATTTGATTTTCTTCTTTGCAGCAAAATGAAAATTAGTCAAGCTAAATGTTCTGGATGTATATCACTTTCCCTGGAATGTGGGGTAGAGAGCCACCTCTTTGGTGGAATGAGGATTTCAGGAAAATGAAGTCAAAGTGAAACACACATTTGTTCAGGTTTATTTCTATCTGACAGGTTGCATCTTCCCTCAGCCTTAGCACAAAAACATGACCTGAAGCCACAGTGAGTGATGGGGCCAGAACTTTCGCTCTTTCCTCTCTAGTCACTATTGGAACCTCAAACAGTAAGGCTGGTGAACTACAGCATGCTTCAGTTGAAGAGAATCTGTTCTAGAGACATATGGAAGCCACATGGGAAACAAAATAGAAAGGGAATGCCAATATCCCTCAAAGAGGGATCTTAAGATCATAGACATAGGGCTAGACCCTAGAGATTATTGAGTCTAACCTTATTTTATTGATAAGGAAACAATCCCAGAGGAGTTAGGTCTTGCCCAGGGTTGTATACCTAAGAAAAATCTGAGGAAGGATTAAATCTAGTTCTTCTTGACTCTAATTCCAGTATTGTCTCCATGATATCATCCTGCCTCTGGAGGACTTTAGGTCATCTATATGGTTGGTTGTTGTGCTTAGTTCTCCAAGAAGATCAAAATGACATCACTAGACTAGAGTCAAGTTTTAATGTGTCCAACTGTGGCTGATTAGACCAATATGAGTTCAGAGTGCTCTACCATAGGTTGGGTACAACCTGTGAACATTTGGAGTGGATTCTCTAAATTTACCCATCCTTCATTTCCTTTGAGCTGTCTCAATTCTGCTTTGCTCATAGAGCACAGCACCTTCTCTGATGTGGGCTTCAAACAACATGCCCAGCCCATTAGAGCTGCACTTTCTGAAGCAGAGTGTGAATGCTTGACAGTTTAGTTCGAGTAAGAACCTCAGTGTCTGGTACCTTATCCTGCCACATGATCTTCAGAATCTACCCAACGAGGTAGTCTGTGTATACTTATGTTGTAATTATCTCCCGTTAGAATACAAAGTTCTTATGACTAAAGAGTCTTTCGTTCAGTGTATTTCTATCCTCAGTGCCTTGGGACTTGACAACTGATTGAATATGGGAGATGAGAGAGAGTGACAAATAGAGGATGATATGAATTTTGTGAGTGTGGGTGACAGGGAGGATGGTGATGCCCCTTGATAGTAATAGGAAAGTTAAGAGAGGAGGATCTAGGACAAAGCCTTAGGGTGTACCTAGATTCAGCTCAGTGGGAATGACCTGGATGAAACTCAAACAAAGGAGAATGAGAGGCATTTGGTGAGACAGATTGGAACAGAGCCAGTGGACAACAGTATCCTGAAAACCTAGAAAAAGAGAGAATCAAGGACTAGAGTGAAGTGTCTAAGGCTATAGAGAGGTCAAAAGGATGAGGCTTCAGAAAAAACCCTTCAATTTGGATTTAAGTGACTTGCCCAAGATCACATAGTCAAATATGGGAGACAGGGCTTTGAGCTGCTTTTCCAAACTTCATACTTGTCCCCATTATGTTCCATCTTATTACATCACTCACTTTTCTAGCCAGGCAAGACCTTCCCTGTACTGACCCTGTTATCTGATGTGTTCGTCATCCCTCCCTGCTTTCCTTTGCTCTCTGCTCTGTACCCTATCCTGTTGCCAGTGTTTTATTTAACTCTGTTCTCTTGATATAAGTATTTATTAAGTACCTACTAGATACTGAATGCTAGGGGAGGCACTAAGATAAATACATGATCTGCATTCAGAAAGAGCTTGACAGCTAGTAAGTAGGATATGCTCCCAGAAATATGGCGGTGATGATCTTTTGTCCTGTGTTCTGGTCTGATCACATCTGTAGTTTTATATACAATCTCAAGCAACCACAGTTTAGCAAAGGCAGAGATAAACTGGACAGCATCCAAAGGACAGTTATAAGCATGATATCCTGTCATTTTGGGACGTTTTGAAGCATCTGGGCCTGTTTAACCCAAAGTAAAGAAAAATGATGGGGCAGCTAGGTGGTGCAGCTGATGGAGGGTCACTGGACCTGGAGTCAGGGAAACTTGAGTTCAAATCCACCCTCTGACACTTAGTAGTTGTGTGACCTGGGGCGAGTCATTTAACCCTGTTTGCCTCAGTTTCCTCATCTATAAAATGAGCTGGAGAAAGAAATAGCAAACCAGTATCTTTGCTGAAAAATCCCCAAATGGGGTCATGACTGAATGACAATAAAAACAAAGAAGAAAGCTGCTCAAAAATGAGAGGAATTCCATGTGCAAGAGAGATTAAATTTGTTTTCTTGTTGCTTCGGGGCCCAAGAGCAGGGTAGACAGTGGGGTCTAAGGTGCATGAACATTTCAGAATGGAAACTTCAGGTCTATTATAGGAAGAAAGGCAGCTATTCCATGACAAGCCCTCCTGGTGAGCCTACCATGTTTCTTAGGTCTCCCAGCCTGCCTACAAACGAAACCAAACAGACACATTCATAAGACCCCAAACTGGAGCTGAGAAACAGCAGGCGATATACTGTTTACACAAATCCCCTAAGTACAATAGCCAAAACACCCAAATTGCAGCAATTTCTAACCAGTGCCTTGTCGCTAATAACCGTTATCTTAGGCACTCAAACAAGTGACAAAATTCACTACCAGTCCTCGGCCCAGTTGAATTTCTCTCTGGGGCAGCATCGGCCCTTCTCCTCCCCTGCCTCAGTCACTCCAAAGCTGTAGCAGCTTGAAGGAGGAAGATTCTGCATTTCCATGAAGAGCCAAGGTCATATCAAGAATTTCCATAAGCCTAGTCTGCTTCTCTGTAGAAACCAGATTTCAGGTCAGAGAAATGATCACATATTTATATATGAGGTTATTTGTGATTACAAAGCATTTTCCTCACAATAGGCCTGGGAGGGAGGTGAGGCTTTCTCCTCTTATACCCGTTTATTTTTTTACATGAGAAAACTGATGCTCAGAGAGAGGAAGTGACTGGCATATAGGTCTGATCCTGTCATTTTCTTGCACAAAGATCTCCAGTGGCTCCCTATGAAATGCTAACTCCTCAGCCTTCGATTTAAAGCCCTATGACTCCCATTTCCCTTTCCAGATATCTCACATTATTCCCCTTCATGTTTTCTGCTATCCAGCTAAACTGAACTGGGAGGGCTCTATTCACTGCCCTACCTTGCTGTCCTAACAGTTTTTTAGGAAGTGACCATATCTGGACATGGTCAGAATCTTTGTACTTCCTGATACCAAGGAAGTTAAAGTTGGTCAATTGCTTGAACTCAGGAGTTCTGAGCTGCAGTAGGGTTAAGTTGAGAAGATATCTGTGGTTCTGGCAACAAGATGATCAGCCCCTGAGAGCAGGCTGCATAAGGAGGGGCAAACTGTCTCAGGTTGGAAATGGAGCAGGTCAAAGCTTCCCAGACAATTTGTAGTGGGATCAGGTTCCTGAGTGGCCATTGTACTTTCAGTCTGGTCAAGATAGAGAGCCTCAGTCTCAAAAAAGAAAAGGGAAGGGAGGGAAGGGAAAGGAGGGGTGGGGAGGAGAGGGAAAGGAAGTAGAGGAGAGAGGAGGGGAGGGGAGGGAAGGGAAGGGGAGAAAAGGAAAATAAGTGATTCATTTAAGCTGATTTTGAGAGAGGGCTAGGATGCCACTAATTCTATGCCCATGGGTAACTAGAGCCTATCAGCCTTAAGAGGCTCAAAGCACGACTGCCAAAAGTTACCTTTGTTCCTATTTTCTTTTCCCAATAACCCCTCTCTCCCTTCCACTGACTGAGGTCCCCCTTAACTCTGTGCAATGACTATTGCCTCACGCCCTGACCCCCATGCCTAGAATGCTTTCCTTTGTCACCTGTGCTTCTCAGAATTCCTGGTTTCCTTCAAGGCTCAGTTCCAGTGGGTACCTTCTGTTGGGAGACCTTTCAAGTCCATCTTAGCTAAAAAGGCATAGCCTCCCAGGGTACCTTATTCCGACTTTTTATGTGTATTATTTATACCTGTGTACATGTCAATTCTCCCATTAGAATGCAAATTCCTTAAGAGTGGGAACTGCTTATTTTACTTCATTGTATTTTATTTTATTGTATTTGTTCTTCTTTGTATCCTAAGTGCTTAGCGCAGAGTCTGGTTGAGGACTGTAATCTCCCCAAGATAGACTGTAAACAGGTACTAAAAGGCAGGGACTATCTTCTATGTCTCCTATTTGGGCTGGTAGCAGGCAGTCAGTAGATATTTGTTGAAAGAATGATTGAATAAATGAAAATTGACAAAAAAACATTCTTCTGCTTTTATTTTTTGCAGGTTCTCCACTTGTGATCTGCATCATTTCTGTATCTTCTAGCATGGACAACTATGGAGAAAATCACAAGTAAGGAACGATAACTGTTGCTTTACTCAGAATCTGGTGATTTGTTGACTTTCTGTCATACCTTTCCTGGGGATCTGCTCTGAGGGTTGCTCAAGTGCTTTTTGGAAGGTGGCTTCTCCTCTTGAATGATCTCTGGATATTTTTGCAGGGCAGAGCATCCAGGCTCAAATCCATCCACTTGGTAAAAAACTTCTCCAAGTTCCATCTTTTGTTCATGAAGCTTTCCTTGATCTCTCTAGCTAATAGGTATCTCTTTTCCATCAGATTTCTTAGTCCATGAAATCTGGATTTACCATTTGCCCTTATATCATATTCACTTATAAATTATTGGCCATAACTCCTCCATGAGAGAATAAACTCCTTGAATGCATCAATGGTTCCATCTTTAAAAGGCAGTGAGGTTTAATGGCTAGAATTCTGGACTTGGAGGCAGGAGACCTGAGTTCACATCCAAGATCAGATGCTGACAAACTATAAGACCCTTGGTAATTCATAACTTCTCTTAGTCTCAGTTTCCTCAACTGCAAAGTAGAGATCACAATATTTAGATAGATAAAGTATCTATTAAGTGCTTGCTAGTTATAATCATAAATTGATACACATAGCTGGAAAGCAACTTTAGAGATCATAGGAGATAGAAAGAATCTTAGAGATTATTAAATCCAATCTCTACATTTTACAAAGGAAACAAAAGCTGAAAGAGAGGATCGGTTAGTCAATAAGCTTTTATTAAGCACCTATGGTGTTCCAGATACCGTGGTAAGTGCTGGGGATACAAAAAAGAGGCAAAAGACCCAATGTCTACCCTCAAGAACTCACAATCTAATTAAATGATTTGCCCATAAGTGTCTGAGGCAGGATTTGATCATATAACATTGCCTCATCTACCATCTCCAATTGTTTTTGTTTAATCATTTTTCAATTGTGTCTGACTCTTTGTGACTCTGCTTGGGGTTTTCTTGGCAAAGATTGGAGTGAGTTGTCATTTCCTTCTCCAGGTCATTTTACAGATGAGGAAACTGAGGCAGAGTCAAGTGACTTCCTCAAGGTCACACATCTAGTAAGCTCTGAGGCCAGATTTTGAACTCAGTAAGATGAATCTTCCTGACTCCAAGATTAGCATTGTAGCTTCTGTGCCACTTAGTTGTCTCCTAGTCTAAAACCTTCATTTAAAAAAAAGTGATAGTAATGTCTTTTGCTTTTTGGATTGCAATCATTTTCAGATATTAACAACCCTTGGAATGGAATCTTCCCTTCTAGCAAAGAAAAACAATTAAGCAGAAATAGCTATTGTAGGCTATGTCTGACTCTGTTCAACATTTTGTCTCCAGAGATCCTCACTTCTCTGCCTAGAGATGGGAGGTATGTTTCATTATCTGTTCTCTGGGACTAAGATGAGTCAATGAAGGAATGAATGAAAGAAAGAAAAAGCATACATACTTACTAGGAATACAAAGAGAAAAAAGGACAGAGTACCTGCTATTAAAGAGCCCATAAGCTAATTAGAGGAGACAACATGTAAAAAAGAAAATACAGCTGCAGGGCAGATGGAAAGGTCCAAAAGTCCTAAGGGAAAATGGCAAATCCATGGGTCAGATGGTATATCTGGGGGTCTGGAGGTCGTTACAGTTATAGAGTTCAGCTTCCTCGTAGTGCTTTATCATTGACATGATTACAATTATTATGTATGTTGTCCTGGTTCTACTTATGTCACTCTGTTCATGCAAATCTTCCCATCTTTCTGTACTTTTTCATATCCGTCATCTCTCTACACAGTAGTATTCCATCACATTTATATACCACAGTTTGTTCAGCTATTCCTCAGACAGCAACTCCTTCCCCTATTTTTTCCAGTTCTTTGCTATCACATAAAGTGCTGCTATGAATATTTTGACATATGTGGGTTCTGTCTTTCTATCTACCATTGACCTTCTTGGAATATATATGTCTGTCAGTGAAATCCAAATTCCTCATTTTAGGGAAGAGACGATTGGGAGGGAATGACTTACCTGAAATCTCATAGGGAGAGTTTAGATGGTTGGTAGAGCTTAGATATAAAATGCAACTGGAAAACCAGTGATGGAAGCAGGATTTTAATCCATCTTCCTAACACCAAGCCCACTACCTTTAAATGAGGCTTGGGCATTTTTTTTCTCTTGACTTATGTTTTCATTGGACTTCCCTTCACTGGTAACGACTGATACAGAACCATGACTTATTTAGTGTCTTATGGTGTTAGAGGCAGCCTGTCATGACTAGAGGGCCAGCCTTCAAAGGGGGTATGATCAAATCCTCCCCCAGATACTGCTGGCCATGTGACTATGTATCAGAAACTGTAACCAATCTGTAACTCAGGCAATGCTCCAAACTTAGTAAATACCAGGTATGTAGTAAACACGGTTGGATGTTGTAGAATGACATTGAATCAAGCACAGGGATAGAGATAGATCAACAGGGAAAATATTATCACAGACTGGGACCCAGCTGTAGGGCATGATTACTACACAGAATTATAGCATACAACTATAACCCCACAGCTCTGTCCCTACTCTTCTGAGATATCCTGACTTTGTCCCGGGGGACATTTAGTTATAGAAATGAGACCAAAGAGAAGTGGCATATAGAACCCCACTTTGGGCTTATAGTTCATCAGTGTTAGCATCTACATGACAAAGAACGCCATTGAGGTGACAATGGTTCTTAGGAGCATATTCTGGCTTTTTGATCTTTTCAAGCAACATGTAAGTGAAGAGCCAAGTTGAAGCTGCCATTACAATGACCAGGTTTTCATTAACAAAAAAATTTTTTTTGATTAAAAAATAGGGTGGCTAAGTGGCATAGTGGGTAGAACCATGGGCCTGGAGTCTAGAAGACTGATCTTCCTGAGCTCAAATCTGGCTTCAGACACTTACTAGCTGCATGATCCTGGCCAAACCATTTAACTTTGTTTACCTCAGTTTCCTCATATGTAAAATTAGTTGGAGCTTTGCCAAGGAAGCTCTAAATGAGGTCACAAAGAGTGAACCACAAAGAGTGAACCACAAAGAGTGAACATATGAGTGAACCATAACAATAATGAGGTAGTTAGAGGATAGGGCACTGGACTTGGAGTTATGAACTCAAATCTGGCCTCAGACACTTCCTGACTGTGTGATCCTGGGCAAGTCACTTAACCCTGTTTACCTCAGTTTCATCATCTGTAAAATGAACTGGAGAAGGAAAAGACAAATCATTCTAGGATCTTTGCCAAGAAAACCCCAAATGTGGTCATGGAGATTCTGAAATGGATCAATAGCAATGATAATTGCTGGGATGCCTCATATGTGTGTGTATGAGTGATATGGATATCAATTCAGTGTCCTGGAAAATAGAAATTTTAGGGGAAAAAACCCATTCTGTATTACCCATGGGCCCAAGGTAGGTATTTGCTTCTCATAGCCACCTCTACAGATTTGAGAGTTCACTAACCAGTGCTGCCCCACCTCCCCCAGATGAGAGCACAAAGACTCTCCTAGAGTAGGGCTCATTCCATATTTGCTGAATGAGTGAATGGAGGCATGTATGGTGTCCAGTGAGCACAATCTGGCTGATCTCTGCCCTCCCATTGCTGGGCTAATAAACCTAGGATTCTCAGTATCTTTGAGGCTGCAGTTTGAAGGGAGAGGAAAACAGAAAAGATGGTGAATAGAAGGCTGCACCTATAGTACTGGATTGGGAGTGACAGGAGCTGAGTTCAAATCCTAGTTGGACAACTTCCTGCTTTTGTGACTGCAGGCAAGTTGTTTTACCTCTCTGGTCTCAGTTTCCCCTGTGATAAAATGAAGGAGTCATATTAGCTGATCCCTGGGCTTAGCTGATTCCAACTCTAAGTCCATCATTCTGATGACTCCAAGGAGCCTTGGTTCCTCTCTCTAAATCTAAGAATTCTTTTTCTCCCATTTCCCTTCTTCTTTCATCTCCCTACACCCCACCTTAAAATAAAACCAAAAGAATTAGATGAAGTATTCTTTGGAAGTCACTCCTCTTCAGCTGAGTTGGGGTTGATAGCATGAAAGGGAAAACATCACAGAGACTGTTTAAGAGAAAGCTTTAAACATTTTTATAGCTTCAGGATGCAATGTTTTTTTCAGCTGAATTGCTAAACTGGGAGAAATCTAGCCTCCCCTACTTGAGAAGCCCAATTTGCTGCAGATTAAGCCTTTAAAGAAAGCATTGTCTGGAATGAGGTTGATTAACCATGCCTATTGTTCTGAAGGCTCTCCTTTCAATAGTCCACGTTTTTAGAACCAGAGCTCTCTAATTAAAATGCCTGTTTTCCTTCTGCGATCCACAGCTCTGACATCTCCCTGGACACTTCATTCTGGTCCTCAGCAAAGCTTCCTTCCCTGGGGCTGCTACATTCTTTGCTCTTCACCCCTTAGCAAGGGAACTCTTTTTCAGTGTCCTTGCCTCAGGATCCTTTATCATGGATCGTTAATTGACAGGAGAAGGAAATTTTGAAGCCATTGAGAGCAACCCTCTCTTATGTGGAAACAAAAGACCAGAGAGGGAAGTACTTATCCAGGTCACTCAGAAAGTTAGTGGCAGGATTTGAACTGAGGTCATCATATGACCCCAAATCTAGCAGTCAGATATCCTCTGATCACACTGAGATACTTTGCCTTTCTTAATATATGTGTGTTATGTATATGTATGCATGTCTGTATGTATACAGATATACAGACATGCATACATACATCCCTACTCCTTCTAAACTGAGGGACCTTAAAAGTCATCTGTTGTTCAGTTGTTTTCAGTCATGTCCAACTGTTTGTGACCCCATTTGGGGTTTTCCTGGCAAAGATACTAGAGTGGTTTGCCATTTCCTTCTCCAGCTCATTTTTCAGATGAGGAAATTGAGGCAAACAGGGTTAAAGTTTACCCAGGAAATGCCTGAGATCATATTTGAACTCAGTTTTCCTGTCTCCAAACCTGGCACTGGATCCACTGTACTACCTAACTTTTGTAAAGGCCATCTAAGCCTCCCCCTGGTTTGCAGATCAGGAAAACTGAGGCCCACAGAGATGAAAGGACTTGTGCTAGGTCATACACCTCAGGGGAGGGATTTAAAGCCTAATCTTCAGATGCCAGTCTGTGATCTTTCCGTTGCACCACACTGTCTCCTTCCCCGGCAGCCCTGTCTCCCATTTACACACTTCAGCTGTCAAATCCAACAAATAGGGATGGTTCAGGAAGTGCCTTCAGTGACTGGGACACGGAAAAACTTCTGTACGTCTGGAAGTTCAGCCTGTGGACACTGAGTGCATATGCTGGGGGAGGGGGTGGTGGTGGGAAACTTTCTTCCCAAGCTTATCATCCTGGGAGACAGCCTGGATGAGAATTGGGATTTTTCAAAACTTGATATGCAGATGTTATGTGCATTCCTTTTAAATGGGTTCAGACCTGTCATTCTGAGACATGTGGGTTTTTTCCTCCCTAATTCTCAGTGCTCTGGTTGAACAATGCTGAAGGAAACCTTTTATTCATTCCCCTCACTACTTGTTCTCTTAAGAGGTCTCAGGATCTAAGGGAGCTGAGGAGGGTGAAGACATGGGAAAAGAGATTTCTTGGCATTAATGCAGATGTTGTCATTCAGTCTGGTGTCTGAACTCTTCTTGACCCCATTTGGGCTTTTCTTGACAGAGATACTGGAATGGTTTGCCATATCCTTCTCTAGCTCATGTTACAGATGAGGAAACTGAGGCAAGCAGGGCTAAATGACTTGCCCAGGATCACATAGTTAGGAAGTGTCTGAGGCTGGATTTGAACTCAGGTCTACCTGACTTCAGGCTCTGCACTCTATCCATTGCACCACCTAGCTTCCCATGAGTGCAGATAATACTGCTAGGAAGGGAGGTATCAGGAAAACTGTCCTTTGCTTAGCATGTACCTATAGTGCATTGAACTACACTGTGGCCAAGTGCCTCTAGCAAGACCATGTTACACTCTCGGTGTTCCATACTTACAGTATTTCATTTTCCCCTCTCCAGGTCTTTGCCCAGACTGTCTCAGATGTCTGAAATGTCTCCACTCCTTCTTTACCTCCCTCCTCTTAAAATGCCAGATTTCTCTCAAAGCACAGTTCAAACACTACTTCCTTACATGAAGTCTTTTCTAATACAATAACAAATAAATAATAATAGCTATATTATAAAAAGAAAAATGCTAATAACAAGAGCTAACATGTAAGTAATGCTTTAAGTTTTGCAAATCACTTTAGCAAACATTATTATAATTAATCTTCACAACAACCCTATTAAATAGGTGTTATTTTATCCCCATTTTATAGAGAAAGTAACTGAGACTGAGAGAAGGTCAAGTGATTTGCGCAGAGTCACCTCATAGCTAATAAGTATCCTAAGACAGGAATCAAATTCAAGTCTTCCTGACTCCAAGTCCAGTGACTCATTTGCTGTCACATCCACATAGTATCACCTCCTCTTGAAATTACCATGAACGAATGAATGAATGAATGAAAAAACAATTTATTAAAGGCTTTGTAGCAGTTTGTATCCTGTGGGAGAATATAGACTTTTTTGAGATCAGACACTGTTTCATTTTTTGGTTTTATCTTCCCAGTGATTAACATATGGTTTGGCAGGAGCCTGATAAATGCTTGTTGATTGATTGGGCATGGTAGTACATGCCTGGAATCCCTACTATTGAGGAGGCAGAGGCTGATGGGTAATTTGAAGTCCAGAGTTCTGAGGTATAATAGGGTTAAAACTGGTTGGTGTCCACAGTAAGTCTGGTACTTGGTACTAAAGCTGAATTCCCTAAAGCTGAGGGGCCATCAGCCTGTCCTGGTCTAGGTCAGAAACAGAGTAGGTCAAATATCCTGTGCCAATCAGCAGGGAATTGGGGCCAGTGGTAACTATTGCACTTCTAGCCTGGGTGAGAAGACTCAATGTTAAAATAAAAAAGTTTATTAGTTGATTAACTGTATGACCCTGTGTATATCACATAGCTTTCCAGAATCTCAATTTCCTTAACTGTAAAATGGAGATAATACATTGGGTTGCTCTGAGGCTCAAATGAGATAATATCTGTAATATGCTTTGGAGTCCTGAAAGTCGCATATAAATGTAATCTATTTTTTATGACAACAGCAGATTAGAGGCACCCAAGGACCTCAGGGGTGGAAAAAAGAAAGGCAACATGTAAACACTTCTAGTTTTCAGGGAACCATGATATCCTGGAGAATTCTAGGCTTTTAATATTTCAGGAGTGCTCCAGAAGCAGCTGGCATGATAATGGATCCATGATCCTTCCCACCATGTTCTTCGTCATACATCTTCTGAATAATACTAGCAGTGTTTTGACTGTGGGAGAGTCCAGAGCCAACTGGCCTGTGTGACCACCTGCCTACCTTCCCTGAAAACTCATTAAGAAACCACAAAACGAGTCCTGCAGTGAAGGAATATAAATTCCCTTCCTTAATTGGACTTCCTTTGGTGCCATTTGCTGGCAATTCAGTTTTTGCCAAGCAAATCAACCCCTTTGTAAATTGAAGGCTTCATACAATTCAAACAAGCCCTAGGTACCTCTCAGCTTATTTTTTTTTTCTCTTAGGCTTCTGATCATACTGCTAGCTAACTTTGAGGTATTAGGATTCAAATCCAATATCCTTGAATTTTTCTGGTCTTCTCCAATGAACAGAATCCATAGCTAATAATAACTAACATTTTATATAGTGTATTAAGGTTAGCAAAACACTTTTTACACATTATTTCTTTTGATCCTCACATCAGGTGCTATTATTATTCCCATTTTACAGATGAGGAAACAAGATGAAAGTGATTAAATGATCTCATTTCATTCTGTCCCATTCCATTCTGATCTATTCTATTCTTTTCCATGCATCCTGTCCTGCTCCATTCTATCCCATCCTATCCCATTCTGTTCTATTTCATCCCATCTTATCTTATCCCACCCATCCCATCCCAGAGTAACCTAGCAGTTAAATGTCCAAGAAAGGATCAGACATTCTTTTTTCTGACTCTGAGTTCAGTGCTCTATCCACTATGATATTTAGCTGCTGGGAATCACAGGTGAGGAATGAGGAGACAGTAATAGGGAGGATAACATGATTGGAAGAGCTTGTCACATAATCACAGAATCTCAGAATGAGAAGGGATTGTAGAGGCCATCCAGTCCAACCTGTAAAGCATCAAATCTCCCTCTAAAGCATGCCCAATAAATGACCTTTATACTATCCTTCAAGGCCTCCTGTGAGCTATGTCACTTCTAGATAGCCCTGATAATTTAGAAGGTTTTGCTCAAATTAAGCCTGATTCTGCTTCCACAAAAATGCTGCCCCTTCCCCATTGCTTTTAACTCTTACCTTTGGGAGCCAAGCAGAACAAGGTTAATCTTCGTTATACAAGACAGACCTTTAAGTATTTGAAGACAGCTGCCATCTTGCCTACCTTTCAGTTAATCATCCCTGGTTTCTTCAGTTCCTGTAAATTTTCATTTCAAGGCCCTTTACCATCTTTGTTACCTTCTTCTAGACCCTATTAAGTTTCCATGTTCCTTCTTAAAATGCATTGTCTATAAATGAACACCACGCTGGATCAAGAAGCATTTAAGGATTTATTATGTGCTAGTAACTATGCTAAAATCTGGAGATACAAAGACAAAATATGGACTTACCAGAGTAGAATATCACCTACCCCATTTGGGACACTGAATCTTTCTCAATGCAGTTGAAGAGCTTACTAACCTGTTTTGATTATCATATTACTGTAACAGCAAGGACCCCAACATACACAGGAGAGCCTGCTGTACAGATTCTTAGATCTGCTTTTCTAAAAGGAAAGTAACTTTTGAGGGGTCAGCAATCTACTTTAATCAAGTACTTATGTCATTCACTTAGTTCAGGGGGAAATGTTGGAACCCTGAACTTAAGAGAAAATACAAACAAAAATTACAAGCAGAAATTACAAACAGAAGACCCAACAGACAGAGCTTCCAACTCTCTGACCATAGACAATACATACATAGTAACCAGAGAGAGAAACACCAACCTCTGGGTTTTCAAAGCTGGGGGCGCTCCTTAGCAGCTTCCCAGGGTCTCATCTGGCACACAAACCTTATTCCAAAAAATAAACCCCATAGTAAAACCTCACCTCAGAGTATAAATACTCTTTCCAGGGCTGGAAGGCATGACCCTGGTGCCTCACTAGATTTAACAAAAGGTATCAGAAACATTAATGGGAGAGGAAGATCTTTAACTCTCTCCGCCCCACCCTCCCCACGATGAACCTTATATTAACATTAAAATTATGGTATTCTATCCTATTCTACTCCATTTATTTCATCCTCATCCTTCTAATGCCCTGTTCTGTTCTATCCCATTTTATCTTACATGATTTCATCCCATCCCATCCCATCCCATCCCATCCCATCCCATCCCATCCCATTCCATTTCATCCCATCCCATTCTATTCCTTTCAATTCCATTCCATTCAGTTCCATTCTATTCCATTCCATTCCTGTTTGATTAAATTTCATTCTACTTGACAAACATTTCTTAAGTATTTTCCATTGCAAAGCACTGTGCTTGAAGCTGGGAATAAAAGAGCAAAAAAGAAACAACCATGGCTTTCAAGAAGTTAACTGTCAACTTGAGCTATAAATGGTGAGTGCTCAAATCAGCATCATAGGAGATATTATGATAAGGGTGAAATATAGAGGTCAAAAAAAGTGATCTGAGAAGACTGGAGGAAAAATCATTTTCAGTTGTAGGGATAAGGGAAGCTTTTGTGGAAAGGCTGTCCTTTGAACTGAGCCTTGAATGAAGAGGATTTCAAAAGGAAGAGATGCAGAGGGAGGGCATCCATGCCTGGGGAATTGTCTGGGTGAAGGCATAGAGGCAGGAAAGCAGGATAGATAAAGGTGGGTTGATGCGTGACATTTATTGAATACTTTAGGATTTACAAAGTACTTTATAAAACATATTTTTCTCTCAGGCTAGTAAATCACAGATTTGTCACTTAAAGGAACTTTAGAGGTCATACAATACATTCCTTTCCTTTTATAAATGAGGAAACTGAGACCCAGTGAGATTAAATGACTTGTCCAAGGTCCTATAGACAATAAGTAGTAGTATTAGGATTTGAAACTCACAACTATCTTGTAAAGTATGTATTATGACTGACATTTTATAAGAGAGAAAATAGAGGCTTAGAGATGTTAAGTGACTAGTGAATGTCAGAGAATATATTTATGTCCAGTCTCAACTCTAATTTCACTTACTTTTCTTCACTATACCAAGCTTTCTCTTTTTATTTTTCATATTTCTTATTTATTTTTGACATTCTTTTTTAATTTTGATTTCCAAATTTTCTTTTTCCCTCCTGTATCCTGTCCAACTCACTTAGCAGGCAAGTGATATGTCAGTTACACATATGTCAGTTACACATGTGAAATAATGTAATGTTTTCATATTAGCCACATTTATTTTAAAAAGCAAGAAAAATAAAGCAAGTGAGAAATTATACTTCAATTTGCATTCAGAGTTCATTAGTTTTCTCTCTGGAGGTGGATAGCATTTTTTCATCATGAGTCCTTGGAAATTGTCTTGGATCATTGTACTGATCAGAGTAGACAAGTCTTTCATAGTTAATCATCATAAGAACTTTGTTGTTCACTGTGCACAATGATCTAGTTCTCACTTCATTTTGCATTAGTTTATATAGGTGTTGCTATGTCTTTCTGAAACCACTACCCACATCGTTTTATAGCGCACAATAGTATTCCATAGTGATCATATGCCACAATTTGTTCAACCATTTCTCAACTGATATGCATTCCCTCATTTTCCAGTTCTTTGCCATCACAAAGAAAGCTGTTATAAATATTTTTGTACATTTAGATCCCTTTCTGTTTTCTCTGATCTCTTTGGGATACAGACCTAATAGTGGTATTTCTGGGTCAAAGGTTTTATAGCTCTTTGGGTCTAGTTCCAAATTATTCTCCAGAATGTTTGGACCAGTTCACTGTACCACCACCAGTTCATTAGTGTACCTATTTTTCCCTCATCCCCTGCAGCATTTATCATTTATGATAGATGTAAGATAGTACTTCAGAGTTTTAATTTGCCTTTCTCTAATCAATAGTGATTTTGAACATTTTTCCATGTGATTATAGATAGCTTTGATTTCTTCTTCTGAAAACTGTTTATATCCTTTGACTGTTTTCAACTAGGGATTTATTTATTTTTACTTTTATAAATTTAACTCAATTCTATACTCAGTATATATTTGAGAAATGAAGTCTTTATCAGAGAAACTTGCTGCAAAAATTTTTGAAATTACTTTATTGTCTAGGTTGTTTGGAGGGGAATGTTAAGAAAGTTTAGCTGCGCTGCCTCTAATCTGCCATCCAGTACCCTGATGTGTACATTTGATAGAGTGCACCCTAGGTTTATGGGAGGAATGTTTTGTAGTTATTGATCATACTATGCCACCTTTGCAAATACCTTTGATAAAATGCAGCTGTCACAACTGGTATGACTGTTAGTAGAAGATACACTGGTGGGGATTTGGGAGCTATAAGATTAGAAGTGGATAGCCACAGGGCATACCCCTAGAAACTGTCAGAGCTGTAGCCACACTCTATGGACCTACTTCATGAGTGCCTGTAGTAGGTTGGGGGGAGCATCTCAGAAGATATGCTATACTCAAATGTGATCGTGTTTATGAATCCCTATTGTGCTTCAAAACACTGCAAAGATATAATTAAATTTATGCATTTTCTCCAGACCTATGATTTCATCTATTTTGACAACACACATAAAAGAAACTCTCTCTACCCTCTACCAATGCAATTCAGCAATTTATAATCTTAGGGAGTTTCTTGGCCATGCTGGGGGGTTAAGGGACTCATTCAATGTCATATAGCCAATATGTGCTATAACTGAAACTTGAACCCAGGTGCTCCTGAAACTGAGGGTGGGTTTCTGTTTACCATTCTTATAATAATAGGAGCCTATATTTAGAGAAATGGGGGCTAAGACGTCATGTAGTCCTTCATTTTACAAACGGCGAAACTGAGTCCCAGATAGCTTGACCAGGATAATACAGATAGAGGTGGCAGAATCATGTCCTCTGATGGCAAAGTCAATGATCTTTCCGGTCAGGTGAGTTGACTTTATTTCCTCTTCCCTTTATCTCTTCTTCCGTCCTGTGATACCTCTCTCCTTGTTTTATCTCCCCTTTTCATTCTCCTCATAGTGTTACAGAATATATAGGACTCTGAGCTTGGGGTAAGGAAAAGCACCTTTTAGTTCTCCCCTCTGACACTTAGCTATGTGACCCTGAGCAGTTTTTTCACCTTTATGGACCTCATGTAACTTCTTGGTACTTATCTATTTAGTGTCAAGTCAAGATCTAAGTTGGTGGAAGGAGTTCTCACACTGGGATTTCCCTTCCCTGGTCACACCCCGGATTCTTCTTTTTAGTGTTGACCTAGTAGAGTGAGCATTAAGCTAGAAGGGCAGAGAATATACTCAATCATCAGACTTCATAACTTTGGAAAGAGGCAGGAAGTAGGGTGGGCAAACAGCCTAAACTAGTGGAAAGCTGAAATTATAGGAATTAAGTACATTTTGTCTTCATTAACCTGGACTAAATGCTGAACAAGTTATTTCCAAGTGAAGGTCTTGACACACATCCGCTTTAATGAACAAATAAGAGTCATTTGTAACTAGCGTGTTAATTGTTCAGAAATTGTGGCCTTCAAGAGAGATTAACCTAACTAGGTTAAGCTCCCTTCCTTTTCCCCATCCCCCATCTTTGATATTCTCCTAACTTCCTTGAAATGATGTTTCTTAGGATCATGGATTCAACAACATTTTTGAGGTTGAAAAGACATCTTAATTTGGGATTTTAAAATGTTTGAGATGGAAGGGAACTTAGAAATCGTCTCATCCAGATCCTTTCCCTTACCTGCCCAGGAAGGGACAGAACCTTGTCCAGGGTCACACAGCTAGTAAGAAAAATAGGAATTCACTAGTAGTATCCAGGCTCTTGACTACCAATGCATGATTCTTCCCACTAATGACAAAGCACATTTTAACTGTAACTCTATATTAGTGCAATTTGCAAATTACCAGAGGCTGAAATTCATAGTCTAACAGATTTTGAAAATGGAAGAGATCCTAGAAACCATCTTGTGTGCCTCTCCAGTTTATAGGAGGAACATTGGTCTGGATGCCAGAAGTCCTGAATTCCAGGTCCACATCTCACACTAATCCTTTGTGTCTATGGGCAAGTCTATCTATCTAATGGGATTCATTAGATCACAGATCTAGAGCCAGAAAGGTCCACTGAATGTGTTTAGTTCAATCCCCTCATCTTATAGATGAAGCAAACTGAGGCCCAGAGAGGTAAAGATTTATTCAAGATGATGTCAGAGGGAGAATTTGAACTGAACATTACAGTTTGCTGAAGTTTAGTTATATACTGGCCAACAGGCCACCCTGTAAGATGTAAGACGCTGAGATTTTGCCACTCTGAAAAATAATAACAGCTTTTATTCATATGGGATTTTAAGGAGGATAGCAAAACAATTTACAAATAATACCTCATTTGAACCTCATAATAATCCTATGAAAGATCTAGTGTTATTATCTCAATTTTACTCATGAGAATATTGAGAATCAGTGACTTACCCAGGGACATACAGCTAGTATATGGCAAAATTTGAACCCAAATCTTTCCATTTCAAAGAATAGTTTACTTTCCATGCTACCTCTCTGTGCTACGGGCAGTATTTTTGGAAGTCTTGCCCTAACCCTTGAAGTTGCAAAAAGTTCCATAATCCTCAGCCTGGGTCCTTCTCCACTGTAGCCATTTCACACAGAAACTTTGGTAGCAATAATATATGGTGCCAGAAATTGCTTGTCGATTGGAGTTGGGAGGAATTTCACAAAAGGGTTGAGCACTTCAGCAGTTTATTAATAGAAAAGAACTGAATGTCATTTTATATAACAAATCATAAAGCACACTAATCCCAGGTAGAAAGTACCCACTAGGTTAGGATTTCATATGCTCTGCAAGAAATCTAAGACTTGGTTGAAATAAGCTCGCTCTTCCTCCCTCCCTCCCTCCCTCCCTCCCTCCCTCCCTCCCTCCCTCCCTCCCTCCCTCCCTCCCTCCCTTCCTTCCTTCCTTCCTTCCTTCCTTCCCTTCCTTCCTTCCTTCCTTCCTTCCTTCCTTCCTTCCTTCCTTCCTTCCTTCTCTCTCTCTCTCTCTCTCTCTCTCTCTCTCTCTCTCTCTCTCTCTCTCTCTCTCTCTCTCTCTCTCTCTCTCTCTCTCTCTTTCTTTCTTTTCATTCATTAATACCTCAAGAGCTCTATGATTCCTCAACCTTGAATCCTCCAGACCCACCTGATCACATAGTCTGCATGAGTTGTTGGGGCAGAAGACAGTACTGCTGGCTGGGTTGCTGGAAATGAGCCTTTCCTCGCTTATTTAAGCCAATCCTTTGCCTTGTTTAAGGAATGTTAAGGGGTTCCCTAAACTTGTTTTTGTGAGGTGCCATATTTTCCAGAAATGCTGGACCCAGAATATGCAAGAGGCCCTGAAAGTATCAAGGATGAATCCTCCCTCAGTGTTTGCCCCTCTACCACCTGACATAATTTGTTGTTTGCACCCCAAGCTAGAATGTCCTTGGGAGTCAAGACAGGTGGCAGTCAGCCTGTACTAGACTAAGTAACTGCTTGTGTATCCGAGACCCTTGTAGATAAGCAGATCATCCTATCTTCATAGTCTAACAGTTCTCAAGGGATAAGAAGCTGCTTTTGCCACCTTCATTATTCACCATTTCTCCTCCTCTGCCATTCTCATTTATGTGGTTTCTATTTCTTCTCCTCTCTTTGTTGAAATTTCATAAATATGCAAGTTTCTGTTTGAATTGTGAACTCTGTGCTTGCTTATGCATGTTCATTTCCCTTATAATAAATCTAGCTGTAACACAATGCCTCGTGGACTTGGGATATTGTTTTTGGTTAACAGTAAATGGTGGCCATGGTAGGCTATGATGAGAGAAGGTGACTCAGACTGACCAAAGGCTTCAGATGCAGGGCTAGGAACCAGTATGGGGATCATTGGTACCTCCTCTGTATCAAATCTCTGGTTTGGTAAGTTTCGTTTCTCCATTCTCAGACACTTCTCTCTTGGGTGAGTTCCTTATGACAACAGAAACCAAGTTGTCTATGACTAAGGGGACAAAGTTAAGGCCTTTTGTTTTTTTTTTTAAATGTATCCCTGCTGATATGGATTTGGAAGTCTCATCTGGATAATCGAGTTGGATGATGAAGCCCTTATCACCTCATATCTGGACTATTATAATGTAGCCCCCAAATCAAGTCTTCTTGTTTCCAGTCTTTCTCCTCGTCTCCTTTCTTCCACGTACCTACCAAAATAATCTAAAAATGTAGTCTGACCATGTCACTTCCCTGCCCAAGAAGCTGCCCACTTCCGAATGGTCTCTATATCATGTCCTTTGCCCTTTGGTCATCATCCTCATTTCTCCCCTACTGAACACCTTGGACTGTGCATCTGGGTCCCTCAGCTCTGATAAGTGAACTTTTGCCTTATCTTGCCCAGGTCCAATCTTCCACACCATGTCTAAGCAGTCTATACACCATGCCAGGACAAACTTACCACACCTCCATTTCTTCTGGCATGCCTTTACATGTTATCTTTCCCCATTAGAGTCTAAGTTCCTTGAGGGTAAGGACTGTCTTGCTGGCTTGTATTTTTATTCTAGAAATTAACATAGCAAGTCCCTGATAAGTGCTTTTATCTAGCTATCTACTTATGTCTATCTGTCTGTCTGTCTGTCTATCTCTCTCTCTCTCTCTCTCTCTCTCTGTCCCTCTCTTTATCTATCTCTATCCATCCATCTATCCATCGATCATCCAATCTATCTATCTACCCATCTATCATCTACCCATCTCTATCTATGTCTGTCTGTCTATCTATCTATCTATCTACCAACCATCCATCCATCCATCCATCCATCTCTCTCTCTCTCTCCATCTATCTATCCACCCATCGATCATCTATCCATTCATCATCTACCCATCTCTATCTGTCTATCTACCATCCATCCATCCATCCATGCATCCATCCATCCATCCATCCATCCATCCATCCATCCATCCATCCACCCATCCATCTATCCATCTCTCTCTCTCTCTCTCTCTCTCTCTCTCTCTCTCTCTCTCTCTCTCTCTCTCTCTCTCTCTCTCTATCTATCTATCTATCTATCTATCTATCTATCTATCATCTTCTCTAGTGACTTCCTATTGCCTCTATGTTAAAATACCTATTTCTAAGATCAATATTAAATATCATTGATGGACCCTTTGGATCCAGCCTACCTTTTCAGACATTTTTAATTACTCTCATTCACTTAATTTATATTCCAGCTAAAGTAACCTACTTGCAATTCCCCAAGCTTTGTACTTCCTCTCCTGCTTTTTACACTGTGCCTTAGTATATGAGCCTTCTTTACTTCAAGACTCAGCTCAGGTTCTATTTCCAGAAAGCCTTTCTTAATCCTCTTGGTTAGTTCTTCTTCCTCTTGGAATTATTTTGTATTTCCTTGCCCACTTATGGTATCCCCTAGTAGATTCTAAGTTCCCTAAGGGCAGGAACAGTTTGTTTTTGTCCTTGTATTTCCAGCACCTAGAATAGTGTCTTACTCTTTTTCATTTTAATTGCTGTAGGGAGATTCTGTTAAGGAACTGACCTTAACCGGTGAGTTCCAAACCTGCTGTGCAAATGGTTTTCCTCTTCCCTGCCTGATTCTTCTCAGCCTGCTTTGCTGAATCATCATTCATATTATATTTCCCAAAACTGTGGATATTTCCCATGATTCTCTTCTGGACCCTCTCTTCTCCTCTCTTATCTTCCCTCCTCCTTTCCTTTCCTCCCTTCTCCTCTCCCCTCCTCTCTTTCTTTTCTTCTCTACATCTTTCCTCTCCTCTTCTTCTTCCTTCTCCTCCCTCCCTCTCTCTTATCCTTTCCTCTCTTTTTCTCTTTATACAGTTATCCCTTCCACACCACAACTTTCCTCATCACAGTTTTGATACATTATTGGTTGGCATAAGAAATTAAATTGGATTTTTTGGGGGAGTTTTGCAGAAGCCATAGATAACACGTAAAGGCTGGCAGATGACACAGAAAAAATGTAGAAACTCAGAAATGCATAAAATATATGTACAGTGTTATATAATCTCAACATATTTTACCTTTTAATACCATAATAATTCAAACTTCTCTGGTACAAAGGGAAGACCAAAAATTTTATGTGGATTCTCCAGATAGTGACGGTGCCTTGCTCCTAACCCCTGTGATGTGGAAGAGATAAATGTACTTTCTTGTCACCCTGTGAGCTCACGTGGGTTTAATATAGCTCTTTTTGTAGGTAAGTCAAAGATCTACATATCCATCCCCAGTCTCTTTTCTGACCTTCTGTCTCACATTACCAACTGTTCATTACACATTTCTAACTGAATGCCATGGAGAGATCTCAAACTCAAACTATTCCAAGCTGACATCATTATCTCTTCCCCTCTTCCAAACTTTTCTGTCACTGTTGAAGGTGATACTCTATTTCCAGCCATTCTGCTGTGCCTTTTATCTTATCCTTGACTCCTTATCCTTCATCCCATATAGTTCATAAGATAATGGAATCTTGTTCCTACTTCTACAACATAAATGAATGAAATGAAATAAACTGAATGAATGTAATGTATTAAGCACCTAGTATGTACAAATCACTCTGTTAAATGTTGGGAACAAATAGAAAAGCAAGGCAGTAGCAAGGAACTCAAATTCTAAAGGGAAGAGAAGAATGGAGAGATTTTATGGTCCTTAGGGTGCAGTGGCAAAGTAGATAGTAAGGCTTCTTTAGCATCATTTCCACTGATAAAATCATACAAGTTTCTGATGTCTAATCTTTTGACAATGTTGAGGATATTGGTAAGAAGAACTTTTTTTTTCTGCATCTTCACTAGCTATGACTGAAGCACTTATAGAAACATTTGCCAGGCTGCATCTCCACAATTCAATTCAACAAACATTTATTAAGTACCTACTATGAGCCAGATACCATATTAAGTTTGAGGGTACAAAAAAGAAAAATAAGATAGTCCCTGCCCAGCACTTTACAGTCTAATGGAGGTAGACAACATACATTATGAACACTGGGCTGGAAATGTTATCATTCCCAAGACTCTTTGGTTCAATGTCTCCATCAAGCTCTGAGGGGAGATGGTGGTCAAAGTGTCAGTGATGGTAGATGGCCTTGCCTGGCACATACATCACTTCCATGACAATCTTCACTCTGTCCACAGAGCAATCACCTTAGTTCAGACTCTGATTATCAGAGGAGATGATATTCTGAGAAAAAAATGAATCTGATCAATGTTTGCTGGTATACTAATATGTAGAGCTATCCCAGAGTTTCAGGCTGTACAAGTTTAACCTTGTAAATCTTTCATTATTTAACTTGTTCACAAGTGCCCGAGATGGAAATCGTTCTGTACTATATTATAGCATAGATAACATGCACTTTGGATATGTAATTCTCCATTCTGTCCTCATTATTAATCACCTTGATGTATAGTTATGAAAATATAAAACTGGACACTAGCCAGACTGTTCTAGTAATAAGTGATTCTAGCTTGAATTGAATGAGTCAAACTAGGGAGAATTAACTCATTACAGGGGCCTTTGTCAGTAAGAGACAAAATTAGGTACAGGTTTGCCAAACTTTTCTTTAAAGATATTTTTATTTTCTGTGCCTATAGCTTGAGGCTCTATATTGTTATTGTGAGACAAAGAACATAAAACCAGCAGGTTGCATATTAATAAAAATTATTTTTCTCTCCTGAGCTATAGCAATAGACCTGGAATGTTTGGTATGATTTATTTTCTTACCCCATACTGAAAAAAAAAGAAAAAATTAAGAATAGTGTCCATTATTTAAAATGAGTCTGCTAAAAATCCAAGTTAATTATGCATTAAAGAATAAATTGTGAGTCCAAACAGCCTTTAAAAATTTATATGCTGAGAGGGATAACAAGAAGCTGTTAATTGCTGTGACCACATATAATACATATGGTTAGCTCCACTTTTAAAAGATGAAAGATAAGAGCCCCCTAATTGGACTCCTTGCCCCAAACAGCTTTTCTCAAGGGTGGATCTGACCATGAGACTCCTCTACTCAGGAGAGTCCAGTAGTTTCCTAATGCCATTAGGATAAAATACAGACACTTCTATTAAACCTTTATAAAGTCCTCCACCTACTTGGTCCCACCCTAGTTTTCTGGTCTCATTGGATGTTTCACTGACTTATGCTCTGTCATTCAAGAAAACTGACATTCTTTTTGTTCTTTACCATTGGCACTCCATCCCTGGTCTCTGGGTCATGTACATGGCCATCCCCAAAACCTAGAATGTTCTTGGATTTTATCTTCAAAGAATCCCTTTTTTCCCTTCAACATTGGCACATAAAACATTACCTCCAAGTGTTAATACTTCCCTTCTCAAGCTAAACTCTATTATATTATTTTGTATTTATTTACATTCGGTCTCTTTATAAAATAATTATATATTTGTCTCTCTTGTTTGAATATAAGCTCTTTGAGAGTAGGGCTTGCTTCATCCTTTGTATTCTTATTTCCAGTGCCCACAGTGACTGGAGCATAGTAGGTACTTCATAAGATCTTGCTGATTGATGGTTATGTCCTCAGGGATTCTCAATCACTCTTGTTGTCCTGGACCCTTCTGACTGTGATTCTGGTGAAACCTATGGATTTTTCTTCAGAATAATTTTTAAATGTCCATTTTTAAATGTATGAAATTAAATATGTAGGATTATAAATATAGTTACCAAATATTTATAAACATGTGTATATACATGCACATACATGCATATGTATATATTGCATACATATGTGTATATAATTGCATACACATACATATGTGTATATATATATACATATATATATATATGTATATATATATATATATTCCTGTCTATCTATATTTCAGTTCATACACATCATCTTAATAGCTGCCTTGGAAGATTTCCTGGGAATCACTAAGAAATTGTGACTTTCTCAGGGTCACATAGCTATTATGTTTCCATGGTAGGATTTGAACTCAGGTCTTCCTCAGTCCAAGGTTCTCTGTCAATGATTCCAAAGCTGCTTCTAATGAATGTATATTGAAATGAATTGAACTGAACTGAATTTCTAATTTGATAGAAACTACTATTCAGCATTGATCATCCCTTAGAGAACCTGGGGTCAATTCTACATCATGATGAGCATTCAGAGGAGGAATTTTAATAAGGAGTTTTAAATAATGAAATCAACAAATTGGTTTTTTTTATTGGTTTGTTTTTTTAAACTCTGGCTTGTGGTCTTCAGTGATACCAATTTCTCCCACTAATTAAGGAGTATTCTGAAAACTCTCACCTCAGTGAGATGTCTGCAAGCAGTTTAAATAATTTCTAGGAATGAGAGACATGGGATCAGTATAAACATGAGACAACTATGTACATTAGGAATAGGCGTATTATTCCATCCTTGTCCTGCATTGACTCATTAGGAAAGAGTGGCAGTGCCCTGGAGGTTAGCCTGGGATGAAGTTTGGAATACATTTGCCCTGACCCTATTTCATTATAATTAGTGCTTAAAATTTAATCTCCATGTTTTCAAATCAGAGTTTTTAGGAAAGAGTAGCCTGTTGGTATAGGAACAGTACATGAGTTAATTCTTTAAAGAGAAAGATGAGTCCTCAGAATTTCAAGAAGCGCAAGGACCTTGAAGGAAGGCTGGGTCACCAAAGAATCCAAGAGGGGACCTTGAAGGAACACTCATCTGCCTTATACTGGAATAAAAATTCCATCTGCAGCTTATCCCAAAGTAGGGTCTTCTGAGACTGATTTGAAGACCTCTAGGGATGGTCACCTCACTACCTTCTAAAGAGAAAGAGAAAAACAGAAAGAGACAGAGAGAGAGAGAGACAGACAGAGAAACAGAGAGAGAGAGAGGAGAGAGACACAGAGAGAGAGAGAAGAGGGAGAGCAGAAACAAAGAGAATGATAAGTACAGAGATAGACAGAGAGATAGGCAGACAGATGGAGACAGTTGGTAGTTGTGTAGGGGATGGATCAGAAAGGGAGAGGTTTGAGGCAGGGAGAGCAATTCAGAGGCTACTTCATTAGTTTGGGAGAAGTGATGTCCTGTACCTGAGTTTGAGGGTAACTGTGAGTATAGAGAAGGAAACTGATGTAAGAGATGCTACTGAGATAGAAATGGCAAGATTTAACAGCTATTAGTTGAGGAAAATGAGAAGTAAAAGTTGAATACCTGGGAGACTGAAAGGATGATGTACATTGCAAAAAGAAAGATCTGAAAAGGGGTTGGTTTGGAGGAAAAATAATGGGTGTTTTCTACTTTTCTTTGTATCTTCTTTACTTAACACAATGCCTAGCTGGTTGTAAATGATGAATAACTACTTGTTGATGATTTTTTGACTGAGTTCTGCTTTAAATGTTAGAGTTTGAGATGCTTATAGGACGTAGAGTTCCAAATATCCAACAGGCAGGTTTATTCTGTGGGACATGAGGGCTAGATGTAAAGCTTTAGGAGTCATCTACATAGAAATTATAATTAAACCATGGGAACTGATAAAATCACCAACTGAGAGAGTGGAAAGGGAAAAGAGAAGAGGGCTTAAGATGGAGCCTTGGGAGGATACCCGCAGTTAGGTGTGTGAGGTGGGTTAATGAGCCAGCAGAAGAAACTGAGGAGTGCTCTGATGGGTAAGAAGAGAACCAAGAAAAAGTAATGTCATGAAAATTCAGAGAGAAGGCAGTAAGTGTCCACATAAAAAGGTGATCAGCAGTGCCAAGGTTAGTACAGAGATCAAGAAAGGTGAGTACCGTGAGATTTGATAATTTGGTAATAATATCAAAGAGAACAATTATGGTTGAAAAAGAAGTCCAGGAAACAGGAGGAGGTTAAGAACCTGGGAGCCTAGAAGAATTGTGCTGCAGTGGATGGAATTAAGGAAATTCAGAAGATGGATGGGTTTGGGTGAAAATATAATGTAATCCCTACCCATCATACCTGTTTATCTTGTTCTTTTTCTTTTCCACTGAAAAATGAGGTAGATGTGAATGTGTTGGGGAATAATACTCATTGTCCACTGCCCTAGTGAACAGAGCACATACTGTGGTAATCTGGGGAACAGGACATGAAGTTGTGGGTTGGGTCCATGTGTGGTTGCTTGCGTGGATGCTGAGTTTCTGAGTGAGTTTCCATTATAACCGCCCTGAAGGGCTGAAGCTTGTTGGACCATTTAGGACCAGCTTTGGGAGGACAGTGTGAGAGAATGTTGGTGAAGTTGAGTTATGTTTGAGAAAAGCTCACAGTTGACTATGATGGAGTCTAGGGCCATGTTGTGACCCATCTTCACATCCTCTGACTGGTTAATCACCCACCCCTTGGACTCAAGCCATCCATGGTCTTCATTTTGAAAACCATTTCTCTAGATCACGGATGGGGAATCTGCAGCCTTGAGGCCACATGTGGCCCTGTAGGTCCTCAAGTATGGTCCTCTGACTGAATCCAAACTTCACAGAACCAATTTAGTCAAAGGGCTGCACTTAAGGCTTCTGCTCTAGATACTCAATTAAATTCAGTAAACACTACCATCTATCAGCATCCTTCCTAAAATATAGCATCTAGAACTGAGTACAAAACTCTAGATGTGGTCTAACCGGGGTGGGGAAGGGTATGCTAGTAAATACTTAACAACGAGCTCTCCAGAAAAGGATGCCATACTTTAAAAAACTTAATCTTTGTTAATATTTTCTCCATTATTTTCTTAAGTCTAAACAATCAATAAGATGATAAATTTGGTTTGTAATACTGCTGGGTTTTGAAGTATAAATATTCACACTGAAAGTTTAACGATAAACTCTCTTGAGTAGGTATAAGTTGGCTTCAGCACACCCTTTGATGATTAGTCTATTACTGCCCTAGTTCTAGTCAGTCTCTCTCTCTCTCTCTCTCTCTCTCTCTCTCTCTCTCTCTCTCTCTCTCTCTCTCTCTCTCTCTCTCTCTCTCTCTCTCTTCCTCCTTTCTTTCTCCCTCTATCCTATCTCTTCCTCTTCCTCTTCTCCTCCCTCCCCATCACAGAAATACGTAGACACATACATATGGATTTCTAATTTCCTGGGTAAAAGGAACTCTTGTCAAGGAAATGCTTTCAACCAATTAAAACCATACTCAACTAGGCAGTTGAGTGGCACAGTAGATACAGCATCGGGCTTAGAGTCAGGAAGACCTGAGTTCAAATGTGACCTCAGACACTCACTAGCTATGTGACCTTGGCCAAGTCACTTAACCTTCATTAGGTTCAGTTTCTTCAACTATAAAATGGAAATAAAACTGCACCTACCTCTGAGGGGATTGTTGTGAGGATTTGATGAGATAATATTTGTTAAGTGCTTAGCCCAGGACCTGAAAAGTGTTTGATAGATGCAAATTCCCTCAACTTAGAGTCTTAGTTGGCTGGGGCACTGAGAGGTTAAGTGATTTGTTTGGGGTTGCACACTCAGTATATATCTGAGACAGGACTTGAAACTGGGTCTTCCTGACTCCAAGGCTAACTCTCTATCTACCATGTCGATGCTGCCTCTAATGTCTCTTGATACAGGCTAAAATTGCATTAAATCCTTAGACCAGTCAGTCCTCTGTTCCCTCCTAATCAGAATCTGTCCTCTCTATTTACTCCTTGCACACTTTACTGGACAAATTGTTAGGCTAGATGGTAGCCAGGGCCCTTTTTAGCTCCAGAAACCATTTCTTCCAACTCTCTTATTTCCTGGCTGTGTTCAATATCTCAGTGTCCATGCAAATGAAAATTCCCCTTACTGATTTCACACACATCTATACCTATCTATGTGAATAGCTTTTCATTGATAGATTAATTGAAAATATGGTATTACAGATTCTGTGCTCCTCTGTCCTGTACCCTCTCTTAGAAGCTGAGAGAATTGATTTCAGACATTCTATTTCTTATTCACTGACTTTTTAAAAGATGTATATATTTGGCAGAGATATTTGGGAGTCTAGGAGAGGTTAAAACTTGCTTCGAGATGCTTAGCATCCTTAGGGAGTGTGGGCTCTGGAAATCCCTATTTGAGAGTCCATAAGTATAGAAATAGCAGGACTAATTTACATTTATATAATTTTACAATTTGCAATGCTTTTTTTGGGAGGGGGTGGATACATTATTCCATTTGAGCCTTATACTGAACTTTTGAGGTAGATATCACACTTGACAGTGAGGAAGCTGGGACTCAAAGACCTTAAGTGACTGACCTCAAGTGACTTGCGACTAGAAAGAGTGAGAGGCAGAATTCAAACCCAGGTTTCTTAGGACGCCGCTCTCTCCAATTCACCATGGAACTTCTTCCAGAAAACAAAACAAAACAGCAGCAGCAATAGCAACTTTCCAGGGTATGGCCCCAGCTCAGGGTTAAAAAGGAATCTCCTCAGTGGTCCTTGCAGAGTATTTTCCTGGGAAGTAATTGAAATAGTAGGGTAGATAGAGAAAGAATCCCCAGGACAAAGGGCACATGAGGAACAATGAGAATAATAATGATGAAATCAACAATACATTTATGTAGCACTTTAAGGCTTCAGTTAATAAAGCAACAAGCATATATTAAGTGCTTTCTGTATGTGCCAACCTTATTACATGTTAAGTATTGATGATGCAAAGAAAGCTACTCTCAAAGAGCTCCCATTCTAATGGGAGAGATAACATGTAAACAGCTAGGTAAAACAAGTATCTATCTGTCCATCCATCCATCTATCTATCCATTTATCTATCTATCCATCTACCCATCATCTATCTATCTATACATGCATATATATATATGTACACATATACAGGCGCACACATAAAATATATATATACAGAGGGAGAGGGAGAGAGAGAGAGAGAGAGAGAGAGAGAGAGAGAGAGAGAGAGAGAGAGAGAGAGAGAGAGAGAAAGAGTGTGAGCTCAGGGTCAGTGAGAGTCTGCTCCTGTTTTTTGTTTTAGTTTTTAACTTTTTGGATTTTAAGCATCCTAGAAATAGCTGAAATTGCTTTATCTTTGGCATATAATTTCTGTTTTGGAGATGTCTGAAAGGTTGTGGGAACTGGAGGAAACGTCTAGCCTGCCCTCTTGGTGTCCACATTATGGAGAGAAGAGTGAGACAGAGGAGAGAGAGAGAAAGAGGAGAGAGAAAATGGAGAGAGCAAAAAGAGAGAGACACGGAGAGACAGAGATACAGAAAGAGAGAGACACAGAGAGAGACAAAAATAATGGAGAGGTGAAATGGGAGGTAATTTCAAAGGGCAGTTAGGTGGTACCATAGTGAATAAAATGCTGGACCTGGTTTCAGGAAGACTCATCTTAAGTTCAAATCAAGCCTCAGAACTTGCTAGCTTTGTTACCTTGGACAAGTCACTTAACCCTCTTTGCCTCAGGTTCCTCATCTGTAAAATGTGCTGGAGAAGGAAATAGCAAACCACTTCATTATATTTGCCAAGAAAACCCAAGAAAGGGTCACAAAGAGTAGAAAATAACTGAAAAACAACACTCTCAAAGGGGAAGGGGGTGGGGGGATATGGTACCTAGACAGACCTCTTGTGGAAGGTGGAATAAGAGCTGATTCTCAAAGTGATACAGGAGAACCAAAGGCAGAGTTGTGGGCACAGAACATTCTTTGCATGGAAGGCATTTAGTGCAAAGACTTGGAAAGGAATATTGTTATTTTCAAGGAACTGTGAGCAGGCTATTGTAGCTAGGTCATAGAGTGTATAGTGGAGAATCAAGTGTCAGAACACTGGACAGGTAGCAAGGGTTATGCAGCATTTAAATGGACCTGTTGAGGTAGATAGTTCAGGGCATTTTTGTTCTTAGTTTTTAGTCTAGATCTCTGATGTTGTTGATGTAGGGAACTTCCTCTGTGTGTGTGTGTGTGTGTGTGTGTGTGTGTGTGTGTGTATCTATCCATCCATGAATGCACATCATCAGCTCTCCTGAACCTTGAAATTTTAGAGTTGTTTGGGGCACTGAGTGTCCTATGCCAGGATTTACAGTCTGTGTGGGTCAAAGTCAGACCTCGAACCCTAAGTCTTTCTGACAGGAAGATTAGATCTCTATTCACTATGGTACTACCTCTGCAGTGTAGGTCTGATAATTCTCATTTTCTAGATAAGACAAGCGAGGTTTAGAGAGATGACCTGAATTGCCCAAGAAGAGATATCTTGTGAGTATCATAAGGATAAAACTTTCCTTATATGTTGTTCTTTTCTAAATTAATTTTTTTTTAAAAGAGTCCACTTGTAGTGACCCGCAGTTATACCTTGAGATTCCTGTGAATCAGTGTTCCTAGGATTTCTGATGAAGCTTTCCAATATCTACAATGCCTGGCCCTAATACTATTCTGCGAATAAGGTTGGAATTTAGTACAAAAAACTAATTACACATGAAGGATAATCCTGCTCCATTGTGGAATTTTTTTGACTCTGAATTCCGTGTGTGTGTGTATGTGTGTGCGTGTGTGCACGCACATGTAGGATGGACAGAGATGTCCTGCACAGACCCTCATTGGTAATGGGTGTTCAGTATATCTTTTGAATGAATAAATGAGCAACATTTTTGTTGTCATTTTTCTTTTTTTAATTTAATAATTTTCCCAATTATATGTAAAAATAATTTTAATATTCTTTTTTTCTTCAAACTTTGAGTTCCAAAGTCTCTCCCTTTCTCTCCTTCTCTTCTCATTGAGAATGCAAGCAATTGATATAGATTATACATGTGTAGTCATGCAAAAAAATTAGTGAACAATATTTTTTGAAAATATTCTGTAATTGAACAGCTGGTTATAGATTTCATCATTCTCATTTTTGCCTGCTTGTGGCTTCTAGTAATGAAAGACTCTGGCTCAGTTCCCAATTCCCACTTCTCCAGCCTTCCCCATCCCCCATATCCACCTTGTACAGTTGGGGGCCTCCCTCTCAACCAGTTTTTAGGGTTTGACGGTCTCCAGAAAGAAAAGAAAGTGTGCTATCAATCCTGCAATGTCTCTGGTTGCAAATTTGAACCTCCATGCAAGAGAACTTCCACTGGCTTGCTAATTAACTGCACCACTAATTGAATGACCTTGTTCTCCAGTTTGCAGCCCAGAGCTAGAGAGTAACTTCTCTCTTTTTTTTTCTTACAGTTGCTGGTTGTCCTTGGGGAATGGAGCCATCTGGGCCTTTGTGGCCCCAGCCCTGTTTGTCATCATGGTATGTGATTTCCAGTTGGGGGCACATGAGAGCGACAACAATTTTTTTAAGATTAAGCTTTTCAGATATCTCTTGGTTTTGTACCACAGTCATTTACAGATTTAAACCATCACCTCACCCCTTTTAACCCTATTTCAAAAGAGAAAAACTGTTAAACAAAAACAGCTGATACAGACATAGGACTAATAAATATAAACTGAGTCCAGCATCTGTGGTCCCCCTGTTCTGTATCATTGGGAAGGAAATGTGTTTCATCATTGTCAGGCCTAGAGGCCTAAGGGCTACCCAAGTCTTTCCTTACCTGTCACAGGTCTTCGGCTGGGCAAACCGGATAAACGTATGAGAGAAGAGACTTTCCTGAGTCGAACAAGGGTTAGTCTTTATTCAGGGTCTTGGTTACATGTGCAGGGTGAATTCTTCCTCAGGAGAGAGGAATCCTCTTCCCAAGGAGGCAAAGATCTTACAGTAAGAGAATGGAAGTGGGAGTGGGAGAGGGAAGAGGGGCCTTCTGTCCTCTAAGGGCCCCTCAGCGCTAAGAGCGCCTTCAGGCTTTCCTGACCCTACTTAAGCTCTCCCACCGCATAATTTGCACCTGAATACTGTGCCTGTTCTCAGCCCTTAGACAACAATAGGTGTGCTCAGACCATGGATTAATCTCGAGGGCGGGATGCTCTCCCCAGCAAGTTTCCCACGGGGAAGAGGTGGAAATGCACAAGATAGCCTGGGTCTCACACCTCAATTCCCAGCTGTTCCCTGGGGGGCCTCATGAGAACTCTAAGGTTTAGAAGTCCTCACTTTTACCTACCCGAGACTGTCCACATGGAACTGAGCTTATACCCCCAACACATCATCTCTTCTCCAAGTCGGAAAATGGTCATGACATTTAATCACAGTCTTTGTACTTTTTGGTGTTGTTTTCATTTGCATTATTACAGTCATTTTGGGAGAGGCAGTAGAGCACAGTAGAAAGCCAGTAAGCCTCAAAGTTAAGAAGCCCTAGGTATATAATTCCTGCCTCTGACAAATTAGCTTTGTGACCCTGAACAAGTGACTTCACTTCCCATTTCCCTGATCAGCTCTCTAACTCTCTGGGTTACCTATGAGTTGCTGATTTGCACTGGTAGAAAAGCTTTTATATCGGGAATTCACTGTGAGGCAGTTAGGTGTTGCAGTGGAAAGAGGACTAAGTCTGGAATCAGGAATACTTGAGTTTGAATCTGGCCTCTGATGCTTACTAGCTCTATGACCCTGGCCAAGTCATTGCTCCAGTTTCTGTAAAATGGGGATAACGACATCATCTACATTACAGGGTTGTTGTAAACGTTGAATGAGATAGCATTTGTAAAAAGCACTTAACAATCCCTGGCACTTAGTAAGTGCCATATAAATGTTTATTCTACACCCCACCCCCTTACTCTTGACATCATGCATCTGGACTCTTCCCCCCAACCTTGAAAAACAATATTTCTATAGCATGCATTTTCCCCCTTTTTACTTCACTATATACATTAGTCCTTATTCATACAAGTCATCTCACATCTCTCTGAATTCCTCACATTTCTAATTGTTTTTGTATCATTATAATTCATCACGTTGATACAGCATAATATTTAGCTGTTCTTTAATCAATAGACACAGAATTAACACATTTTAGACATGAGTCAATTGAGCCTCAGGAAGGTTCAGTGGCTCATCTGCTCCCACAGTGAGGGCTGAGCCAGAGCTAGCCCTCTGACAAAAACACAATTGCCAATCCTTGAGATATCCCAACTTCAGCCATAGAGAGGCTCACCCAATGAGTCCAAGTTTTCAGTGAGCAAATTCAACTGCACCTCCTAATAAACATGTTGATAATAATAGAGGTAAGGTAGAATAATTAGATTGTAGGTAGAATTTGTATTCAGGAACACTTGAGTTCCAATCCTGCCTCTCACTTATTATATACAACCATGGCAAATTTTTGGAACCTTGGTTTTCTCATCTGTAGAAGTGGGGACAATATTACATGGAAAAACTGCCTCTCAAGTGAAGATCAAGAGAGATAATATTCATAAAGTGGTTTACAAACTTTAAAGTATTATAGAAATGTCACCCAATATTAAGGACTCCAGCATTAGAAGTGGTCTGGTTGGTATGCTTTCCATCTTAGGTACCTTGGAGAGCTCCCTTGAGAGTCTAGAACACATTAGACGGCTAATCAATCAACAAGCAGTTATGGAGCATCTACTACGTGCTAAGTGCTTGGGATATGAAGGGAAAAAATCAATGCATGTATTCAAAGAACTTGTATCTTCATGGGAGAAATAGTGAATATATACATAGTACACATAGGTATGTGCAAGACACATTCAGAAGTAGCTAGAAGACAGTGTTTAACCTTAGAGGAGAAGACATAAGCAGGGGAGGAGTAGAGGAGGGAAAAGCAGGTACAAACCAGGAAAAGGCTTCTGGCAGATGAGCTAAGTCTTGAAAGAAATCATGGATTCCTAGAGTAGAAATGTCCAAAGCACTCTGCTTGGTGCTAGGCAAATGCAAGGATTAAATGAGACCCAGTATTGTCCTCAAGGTGATTGCAGTTTGGGAGGGAAGTAAGGCACTAACACAAATCATTATAATATGCAAAATTCTGTGATAAGTACATTGAAGAGAGCAAAGTATAAGGCAGTGTGAAGGGGTAGAGGATCATTTAGGATGGACTGGAATTTAAGGAAGCCTTCCTAGAAGAGGCAGACTTACAGCCAGGCTTCAGGCTGGCTAGAAATTCAACCAACAAAGAAAAGCCTTCTTCTCGATATTCCTGGTGTAGGGAACAGCCTGAGCAAAGCATGGAGGGTGGGCATACCAGAAGAATGTCCAGTTTGGCTTGGGTTTAGAATGCATAGTTGGGATCAGCAAGAGAAATTGAGCAATAAATATTCATTGAATTAAATTAAACTGGAACAGTATAGACCAAGGAAAACATCTGGGTGGATTCTAAGAGTCTCTTTTTCTCTCCCTCTCTCTGTCTCTGTCTCTCTGTCTCTCTCTTTCTCTGTCTGTCTGTCTCTCTGTCTGTCTCTCCCTCTCTCTCTCTGTGTTCCTGTCTCTCTCCCTCCTTCTCTCTCTTTCTTTCTCCATCTCTTTCTGTCTCCTTTTTTCTCTCCATTCCTCTTACTGTCTCTCTTTCTTTCTTTCCTTCCTTCCTTCTCTCTCTGTCTTGATCTGTCTTTGTGTCTTGTTCTTTCTCTGTACCTCTCTCTGTCTCTTTCTGTCTCTTTGTTTTTCTCTCCTCCCTCTGTCTCTCTCTGTTTCTCTGTCTCTATTTTTGTCTCTGTCTCTCCTTTTCTTAATGCAACCTCAATTTATTACTCTGCCTATGCTTTACTTTTCCTCCCTTTCCCCAGAGCTGCTAATCTGTGAATTGAGCCTTGGCAGTGGGACTCTATAGAGGTGCTGACCATAACTTGGCATCTGCCTCTGATGTAGCTATTGCACCAGCCTGGTGAACTTCTGAGCACTATATTCTTTTTAAGTACTTCAAACCTCCAAAGCCAAGCATCAAGTGCTTCCTTCCAGACCCCCTGTGACTAGAAACCTCTATCTCAGTCAGCACTGACATTCAGAAGCCAGGATTAGAGAACAAGAAAAGACTTCCCTGACATATCACATGCTGCTTGCTCAGCAAATGCATTAAAACCAGCTCTTTGATATACCATGGGTGGGTCAAGACCCCAGAAGGATGTTTATAGCCTAGGCTAGGGCCTAATTGGGCTGCCAGTGGATATGCCCTTTGACAAACAACCTTTCAACTGGATTAAGACACTCTGACTGGTCAGCATGGTCTTATTCTGCCTATGATTAAGGGGCAGAAGATGCTTCTAGCTTTAATTTTCAAATTCTCATACATCCTCCAGAAAAGAATCCCCTATTTAAGCTGTATATTACCAGCTGTCTAGCATCATGGCCATAAATAATTCTTAAAGTACTGATACTAAATCAAACTTTTGAATTTCACCAAATCAAAGCAAAGTTGAGCATATCTTTAAAAAAAATTAATGGCAGCTTGAAGCCAGATATATTTTACAAAATCAAGGAATAAGATAAAAAAATTGCACTCTAAAGTATGCACTCCTTCTCTCTCTATTCCCACCCTAAATTTGCTCCCTAAATATTAATTTGGAGACTAATCTGCCTTTTGTTCTTAGCTGGGCGCTACTGACTATGGAGCAGACCTATGCAGTTTAATTAGCAATTAAAGCAGAGCAGAAGATGTTTAAACACTTGATTTAGCCTTTCTTAATTAAAATGCTCCTCAAATGCTCCTGCAGCCATGGGTGGGTGCAGCCAGGATCCTCCTTGGCTGATGGGTTTCCAGAAAAGAAAGGAAAAAATGTTCTAGGTTGATCTTTGATTGTGCAATCTCAGCATCTAATTAATATAGGACTCTACACTTACTAGATGTTTATTAAGTATTGGTTGGATCGAATTGACTTGATTTAAGATTTGGGCAGGTAGATGACGCAGTGGATAGAGCTCTGGGTCTGAAGACTGATCTTCCTGAGTTCAAATATGGCTTCACACACATAGTAGCTGTGTGTCCTTGGGCAAGTCACTTAATCCTATTTGCCTCAGTTTCCTCATCTGTCAAATGAGTTGGAGAAAGAAATGGCAAACCACTCATGTATCTTTGCCAAGAAAATCCCAAAATGGGGTCATGAAGACTTGGATGTGACTGAAACAATTGAACTGGAACAACAAAATTTGGGTATAGAGTCAGAATCTAGGTTCAAATCTCCTTTTTCCACTTATTACCTGATTGAATCTAGGTCATAATATGTAGCATTTATAAAGGACAATGAAAGTTTGTAAAGCGCTTTACATGTTCTCTCTTTGATCCTCAAAACAATCCTGGAAAGGAGGTATTTTTACTGAGCACATTTTACAAATGAGGAAACTGGGGCCCAGAAATTGAGTTGTCCCAGGTCATACAGCTAGTAAACATTTGATAACTTAGGTTTTGCTGCCTCCAAGTCCAGCACTTTATCCATTGTGCTACCTTTTATTTTCCTCTCATCTATAAAATGAGGAGGGTTGAACTAAATGCCCTCTAAGATTTCATCCAGCTTTAAATCTGTGAGCCTATGATTTAAGTGTTTGATTTATGGGTAGAGGGCATGGGTTCAAACCATAGATCTGCCATTCACCACTACGTAAGCTGCATACATCTGAGTGACCATGGGCAAGGCACTTAACCTCTATAATCTTTGGTTTCCCCATATGTAAAATGAGGAGGTTGGATTATGTATAAGAAGTTCCTCTGCTTAGCATTTAAAGCCCTTTAAAACCCAGTCTGCCTCTTCAGTCTTGTTATATATTTTCACCCTACTTCACTCTGTGGTCCAGTCAGACTAAATGTCTTGTCATTCCTCACACATATCACTCCATTTCTTATCCCCTTGCCTCTGTACTGGCTGTCTCTCATGTCCAGAATGCTTCCCCTCCTTCCTTTCACCTCCTCGAATCTCCTGTTTCCTTCAAAACTCACTTAAATGGTGTGATCCATAGGACAGACCTTTCCTGATCCTCTCCCACCTGCCTCCCATCTGTTAGTGCCCTCCCTATCCAATTGCCTTGTGCTGATTTAGGATATATTCAGCATATTTACATAAGTATATGCTATCCCTCCCATCTCCCCTCCCTCATAAAATGTAAGTCCATTCTTACTTTATATCACAGGTGCCTAGCAAAATGCTTGCCCTAGAGTGAGTGAATAAATGCTTGTTGATTGATTTAATGGAAGGGAAATCTGGTGCCAGGATGGGAATTCTTTGATTTTCTCTTAGATAGCTGATTTGGGAGCAGAAGCTTCCTATAGGGGCAACTGGCTAATTTTTAGCAAGGTCAAATCCATTTATAAGGTGTATGTATGTCATATGTATGTGTACATATATGCATGTATGTATATTTACATTGAAGCAATGCTCTGGACTAAATATACATAGATGTATAACTATATGTTAACTACATCTGGGAATATATATGTGCACCTATATCTCCTTAGAAATATATGCACACATGCTTTTAAGCATATAAATACATACGTATATATCACATATATATACACATACATACATACACACACATATATATACACACATATATACTTTTAGGTATATACATACATACATACGCACATATAAGTATATGTATAATACATGTTGGGCAGTTAGGTGGTGCACTGAATAGAGTGCTGAACCTGGAGTCAGAAAGACTTATCTTCCTGAATTCAAATGGGACCTCAGACATTTACTAGCTGTGTGACCCTGGGCAAGTCACTTAACCGTATTTGCCTCAGTTTCCTCATCTGTAAAGTGAGGCTAAGGAAGGAACAAACCCTCCAGTATTCTTGCCAAGAAAACCCCCAAAGGATTATGAAGAGTCAGACACAACTGAAAAATGACCAAAAAACAACAAATAATGTATGTATGTATGTATATTCTGTTAATGCATATACCCAAATGCACATATATGCTATGATGTTTCTTGGGGTATTCAAACCCCAAAAATCCTATCCTCTGGGAGCTAAGAAGTACACATTTTTTTTCTCAGTTTGGAGCTCTCAAGAATGAGAACTGACTCCTGGCTCTTTTAGGCTTGTGGTGTTCCTTACAATGGCTGAATTAGATGTGTCTTTCAACTATAATTGTGTAATCTCTCTAAAAGAAAATATCAGTTTCATATCTTAGTTGCAATGATGTGAATGAGTGCTCACTATTCCATTGTGGTCACCTGTTAGATAACAGGACATTCTGGTCTGATCAAGTGGATGATTCTAGGAGTTACTAGAGATTAGGACCAGGGACAGCTCTTACAAGGTACTCCTAGGAGGTCTTTGCTACTTTGTAAGGGGAGAATTTTTAAAGAACTGTATGGAAAAAGGATGGTTGACTTTGTAGAGAAAATGACAGATTTCAAAAATCATTAAAAAAGTGTTTTGAAATATGGTAACTCTCTGGTGGTCTTAAAGGCAGCTAGATAACATATGGCTAGAATACTGAACTTCAGGATAGTAAACCTGACTTGGAATCCTGACTCAGACACTGGCTGTGTGATCCTGGGCAGGCTCAATTTCTCTCAATATTAGATTTCACATCTGTAAAAAAATAAAAATAAAATAATATTAGTAGCCCTTTGTGAAACTCATTAAAAATAATGTATACAAAATGCTTTGCAAACCTTAAAGCCCTAAGTAAGAATGAACTATTATCCTTATTACTGCTTTTTCATATAGCAGTAGGGTATTTCCAAACTATCTCAGTCATGAAGCCGTTGAGACTTAGAATATATTGATGGATCCCAGAAAGTCTGTTTCTATAAGGACATGAAGATATGGAATGCCCACTGGATAAAAGAATCTTGAGAAATTTTTTCCCTAGAGGAAATTAAGTATATTTTCATACTGAAAAATTGTCAATACATTAATAGTTTTTAATACACACAAAATTTCACATTCTCTATTTTAGATAGAGAAGTGGAGCATTGAAATTATGTCCTAGTACCACTCTTCACATTGTGTGAGAAGCTATAGACCACAGTTTGGAGTAGTGAAGGCTTTGAGATCATGACTTATGAAAATCAGTTGAATTTTATAAACAACTGGTGTTTCTGTGGTTCTTTTAGGTTTCAAATCAATCAATCAATCAGTCAGTCAGCATTTACTAAGGGCTTACTTTGTGTCAGCCATAGTACTAGGTGCCAGACACCAAAGGGAAAAAAATAATGAAATAGTCCCTTAAGGGAGAGACAGAATACATAGGTAAACATGAAGATAGATGATTGGCTGTCTGATTTCATTGGCACAAGGGACTCCTGTTGAGGAAACTACTAAGGCAGATTTCGAACTGTTCAGCATCATAGAGTACTTTAGATTACAGTCTTTGAGGCAGGGACTGGGACTATGATTGTTTTTTTGAAAAATTAGTTGTACTATCAGCACTCAGCACAGTTCCTGGCACATAGTAAGTTCATAGTAAGTAAATTCTATATAATATATTAATATTAATTAATACATAATATAATATAATAATATATCATATATAATAATATAAATAAATTATTTATATTAATACAAAATAATAAATTATTTTATAGATGAAGTTGAAACTCCGAGAAGTTAAATAAGCTTCCCCAAATCACACAGCTAATGTGTCAGGGGCAGGACTGAAATCCAAGTCTTTCTAACTCTGAGTTCAACACTATTTCCTCTATTATTGTAGAACCCAAAGAAGAGAAGTTTCAAGGAAAACGTGAGAGCTGTCTTAAAAGTATTTAAGGGTTGTCCTCTGGAACAGGGATTTGATATGTTTTACACGGACCCAAAGAATAGACCTGGAAGCAAATAAATGTTTTGGGATTCTGTGGACCTAGAATAGAGCTGAAGCTAACAAGGTAGATATGGAGGAAGAAGATTGGAAGACCAAGGATGGAGCCAGGTCTGGGAAAGCTACCATTGCCCTGTAGACTATTCCTCAAGGCCCTGCGATGATCAGAGAGCCCCTAGAAACAGGGTAGACATGGCAAATGTTAGAAGATGATTCATAGGGAGCATTTGCGGTCACCAGATGTGTCCATGGCATGGTGGAAAGTGGTTTTCCACCACCCTCTGCTTTGTGTTTACAAGTGGAAAGAATGGTTCACATGGGAAAAGGAGTGTTTTTCTCTTAGACTATTGTGTTTGACTCTTGAACTGCAACTCTTGGAATTGGATCTCATCAGAAGGAACTTGCACCATCTCAGCCCATTAATGACGTATCTGACATTGATATGGGCCTTTACCTGTTTGTAAAATACTTGCTTCTCATCACCATATTTTATTTCTCCAAAACAAAACAAAACATCAAAAAGCAGAACAGTAAGGTAGGGTCTGTATTCATTATTCTCCTCATCTTACACATGAGAGAACTGAGGTTCAGAGAGACTTGATCAGGGAGACAGTGTGGAGTTATGTAAAGGATGTTGACTCTGGAGTCAGAGAATTTGAGTTCCAGTTCCAACCCCGATACTTAGTGACCATTTGACCTTGGAGAAACTACACTCTTACCTTGGTCTCAATTTCCTCATCAGTAAAATAAGGGGATTGGGCTAAATGACCTCTGGAATGCCTTCCAGGTCATCTCCATGCTATGCCATCTACACTTGGACCATCATCTCCAACTCCTTCTCACTGAACATAGACTCATCCTTTCCCTGCTGTCCCCAAGCACTTTGTTTTGATAGGGTACTTTAGCCTTATCTTGAGATGATCAGGGTCTCCACAAAATTTCCTGACATTTCTACTTCCCTCCTGCTTCCTAACTCTTCTTTATTAGAATTTAAAATCCTTGAGAGCAGGGACAAATTTGCTTGCTTATGTTTATGTCCCCGATGCTTCTATTGGTATCTCCAAGGCTTAGCCTAGTGCTTGGCTTAATAAGTACTTAATAAATGCTCTGTCTGCCTATCTTTCTGGATATGATACAAAGGGTCACATTTGGGATTTGAACCAGGACTTTCTGACTTCAAGTCTAACACCCTATCTGCTATTTCATACTGCCTTGATATAAGAAAGAATTCCCTCTTCCCCCTCCTTTTTTTTTTCTGTCCAAAGAGATAGAATATCAGTTAAGTAATTTCTGATGCATCTGCTTTCCCAAACAGAGTAGGGAATTCTGAATGACACAGATGGAGCCCACATCTATTTTGCTCATGTCCTCTGATATTCCCCATAGTTTCCAAAGACTGCAAATCCCTCTTTTAAGCAGGCTGTTTCAAGGGCAGAGGGATGGATAGAAAAGGACTTTGTTCTTTGAGCCCCCATCCACTGCATGACTAAAGAGCTCTGAGCCCATCACATGCTTAAGCTCAACTCCCTGGCATTGACTCCATGGGTAACACTGTCCTGGAGCTGTTCTCCTCCAGGGCAGTTAGCGCAGTTTCCCATTGGGGTGCTCTGCGAATCATTTGCAATCACTTTACTAACCCAACCTTTTAGAGGGATTACAAAGGATTGGATACAACGTGTCTCTCATTCCTTTTCTTCCTTTAGGGACCTAGCATAATTATTCACCTCACCAGCTCCAGCTTCAAAAATTTCCATAAGAGGAACTAGATGACTTCAATAATTTAACTTTGCTGTCTAACACACTAAAGGGTTGGGGGGGGTGGGGATTAAGAGAAAAAAAAGGACAAATGGTAAAATTGGGAAATAATCCAGTTTTTTTTAGGGTAACAATGCTGACTCAGGCTCTGCTGTTTGAGTGCTGACTTGTGTGCTATTATATTCTAGGTTGAGAGCAAAGCAACCTCTGCCAAGGAGGCAATTTGAATTTTCTTCTCTCTATGATTTTGGTCTGTGGTGCAGGCAGGACCAGCCCTTTTAAGGAGGTGCTGATTTATGGTCTTTGCTGAAAACTCCCTCTACTCAAGTAACCTTTCTTTCACTTGTCACTGTGTCTGAAATTCCACCATTAGAGCTTTGTTGTGTCCTATCAGTCAATGGGAGGGATTCCCTGAAGGAAGAAATGGGGTAAGAGAGGGAAATGAAAATGGATCATAACATCTTAGATTTAAGGTGGCTGAAAGGTATCTTAGAGGTGATGGTGCCCACTCCTTCCTTTTTACATGTGAGGAATTAATGCCCACAGAGATATGAAGTGATTTGGCTAAGGACAGGCAGTTGGCAAGAGTCAGAGGTCAGATTTAAGCTAGGTCTTTGGCTCTCTGTTCTATTAGAAAAAGTTGGAGAGCCTCCCAAAGCAAAAACTGTTGACATTTAAATTTTTGAACAGTCAGCATGTGCCCAAAACACAGGCAGGACCTGAGGCAATCTGGGACAGACTGGTCAGGGTCTGGCCAGTGATGTGCTGGGAAATATTTAGCATGGAACTCTCTGGATAAAAAAAAAAAATTGCACAGGATACCTTTTAAAATTTAATTTGCATTATTAACATTTTCTCTGTCACCTGTTTGAGTCTAAACAATCAACAAAACAATATATCAAGCTCTGATTTGTTGCATTTGTTGATTTCCAGAGTGTAACTGCTCACACTGAAAATTTAATGATTGACTCTCGTAATTTCCAGCAGACTTCAGCACATCCTTAGGTGTGGCACTGTACTAGACCCCTTCCCAGCGTATTTCCCTATTCACACTTCCTCCATCAATTTCAGAGATAATTTTAAAAAATCCCTTATAATCTGATGCTAGCAACATAGTAGGCAAAACTTAGAAAAAGAAAAGTTAATCTTTAGAGGCAAGTAGAGAAATTATCTTCCCATAGTCTGGTTTATCAACTTGGTCAAGACAAAAGGACAAAAAAAAAAAGGTGGAATGCAGTAGGATATATATACATCTATGTATATAGATGATGCAAACCTGGCTAATCATTTGGATGACAATGTCAGCACCGCAACAAAGAGATTGCCAGGCTAGAATGTTGAGCTGAATCAGCAAGAGAGGTATCAATCTGTACTTGGGTTCAAAAATTTTGACTTCATAAAAACAAGATTGAGACTTAGGTTTGAATTTCACCTCTGATACTTACTACCCCATTGAGGTTGGGCAGGTCATTAAGCCTCTTTTGGCCTTAGATTGCCTCATCTGTAATATGAAGGGGATGCTGAGATAGCTAAGTGGTGAGGTGGCTGGAGTACTGGGCTTGAGCAAGGAAAACCCAAGTTCAAATGTAGCCTCAGACACTTGCTAACTGTGTGACCTTGGGCAAGTCACCTAATTTCAGTTTCCCCATTTGTAAAATGGGGATAATAATGGCACCTACTTGTGAGGATTAAATGAGAAAATATTAATAATAAAGTGCTTAGCAAAATGTCTGGCACATAATAAGCACTATATAAATGCTGTTATTATAATAATTATTATTATGCAGATGTATAATATAGATGTGATCCTATAATTTGGAAGATTGGACAATAGGCTCTCCCTAGTGAGTTTGAACTGATTCCAAAACACCCCTGAGAGGGAGGTTGGGTGGAACTAGCTGGATGTCCTATTTGCCCTCCTTTGCTTTAGGCTCCTATTGGTTAATGTCTGTTGGTGCAGCAGAGAGAGCACTGGGCCTGAAGTCAGGAAGACCTGAGTTCAAATCTACCCTCAGACACTTACCAGCTGTGTGACCTTGGGCAAGTCACTTAAGCCTTTTTGCCTCAGTTCCTCATCTGTAAAATGAGCTGGAGAAGGAAATAGCAAACTGCTCCAGTATCTTTTCCAAGAAAACCCAAAATGGAGCCAGAAAGAGTCAGATATGACTGATAGGACTGAACAACAACATCTGAATATACGTGGAAATGTAATGAAAACAATTATTCCCTTCCTCCACTTGTGAGGGCAATAATCTCTACTGAAGTCTCCCTATGAGGCAAAAATCTCTGTAGTATAAAAAGTTCTCACCTTCTACCTCAGATATTCCAGAAAGAGGTAGCAAAGAGATCCATCGGGACTTTGCCTTGTCATCAGCCATCTGCCACCTTGTTCCCTCTTTGCCATGTGTAAAGTAAAATTAAGGAGAAGCATAAACATCTGTATTTTCTTTGTAATGGGAAACAATGGAGACAGGAAACAGATTGCTGGAGGCTTGATCAAACTGAGGAGGATTGCTGACACAGATCACACCGTTTTCCCTCTCCAGGGTGCTACCTGGCTACAGGATTAACACCAAGGAGAATTTTGTTAAATGTGAATGCTACAGTCTATAAGCTTGATCCATGTTGGTATGCATGACCCTTAGGTCCAGGGAATCTTCTGGAACCCTTTTCTTGATGTTGTTCAGTCGTGTCTAATTCTTAGTGACCTCTGTTGGGGTTTTCTTGGGGCAGAGATACTGGAGTGGTTTGCCATTCTCCTTCTCCTTGGAATCCTTAGCTCCCAACAATGCTTGGCTCAGCTGCTACCTCCTGTAGGAAGCCCTTTCTCACTTCCTTCCTCCCCCCAGTTGTTAGCGTTCTCCCCCTCTCTGAAATTACCCTGGATTTCCTTTGCACTTATTTCACATTCGTTTCTTCATGTTCAAGTTTTGTTGTTGTTGTTGTTGTTGTTTTTTTTTTTTTATGGACTGGAAGCTCCTTGAGGACAGGGTCTATTTTAATTTCATCTTTGTAACACCTGGGCTTAGTACAGTTCTGGAGTAGAGGTGGTGTTAACTAAAAGATTATTGAATTGAAGTGATCTGTAACCAAAAGCCAGAAAATGACATCACATTTAAATCCAATGCTTTGTAACTTCCAGCCATGAGTCCCTGTTCTGCCCTCTGGGGACAAGCAAAAAAAGTGACAAAGGAGAATCAAACAAGTGTCAGTTTTAATTTATTCACCTTTTAGGAGAGGACTGGAAAAAAGGGATATACATGCTAAGATTTGTCCTGAGGTCGGATAGACTCATCTGATATTGAACCCATTTTGAGTGAAATTCACAATCCATATCCTTTTGCTACTAAGAAACATCCTTAGTGTCTGCTGGAGAATTTATACATTGGAAGACAAAAGTGGACCCAGTCCAAAATGCAATTTGCCAGATTTTTTTCCCTTTATGTTTGTTCCTCTTGTGATTTCTTTGATGGAGGGAAAATATAAAGGTATCTTCTTCATTTGAAGATGTTATTCTCCATTGGGTGAGGGTGGGGAGAAAATGAATGATGAACAACATAGTATTCCCTTAATAAATGCCTTTTGATTGATTGATTGAAATTCCTCATTTTTTCCTGATTAAGAAACTGAAGCCAAGATAAGCTATGTGACTTTTCCAAGATCATTCAGGTTATACTGAGAAGCAGCAGAGTGCAATATAGAGATATCAAACTGAAATAACAATAGTCCTTGAAGGCAGTATCTTGACTTGGAAAATCACAAATGAACATTATCTGTGTTTTATTTTATTTTAATTTATTTTGTTAAGCATTTCTCAATAGTATTTTAAATGAGTGAGTTTGACACCTTTGGTGTAGTAGGTGACACGTTGGACTTGGATTAAAGGGAAAAAATGGATTCCACTTCTGCCCCAAATACTTAGTGTGACCACAGGCATGCTAATTTACCTCTCTGAGTCTGAAGTGTTTCTCTTGTAAAAAGGGGAAAATAATAACACCTTCCTAAAGAGGGTTTTAGTGTGACTGCAGTGAGATAGTGTGTACCAAGGGCTTTGAAGACCTGAGAGTCCTATATAAATGTCAGCCACTGAGTGGCAAAATTGGGAATTGCATCCATGACCCCAGACTATAAATTGGATGATCTTTTCCTAATTAAAAGGGTAAAACAATATTTTCTTTTAGATTGTTGCCCTACTTTCCCATAGGTATTATTTTAAAATCATCTTTTCTCCATGTTTTCAGTGTGAATAGCATGTGCCTCCCCTCCCATCCTTACCCCAACCATTCTTAATCAGGAGTAATAGTTCCAAGCATCCATTTGTTCAACATATGGGTCTTTATCTTGGGAGAGGCAACAAAGTGTGAAGTTTAGCCACAATTCAGAGAGGCGGGGAGAGAGAGAGAGAGAGAGAGAGAGAGAGAGAGAGAGAGAGAGAGAGAGAGAGAGAGAGAGAGAGAGAGAGAGAGAGAGAGACAGAGACAGAGAGAGAGAGAGAGAGAGAGACAGAGAGAGAGAGAGACAGAGAGAGACAGAGAGAGAGAGAGACAGAGACAGAGGCGGAGGCAGAGACAGAGAGAGAGTATACATATAAGCAGTTCCAGTGAGTTTTCATTTTCAATGAACGGGAATAGAGAAGACCTTACCATAAGGTATTTGCAAGAAAAACCAACAGTACTTATGAACTCATAGTTTACCCCAAGCCAAATTTCTCAGATGCTGATGGCTACCAAACAATTATCAAAGAATCATTTTTGCTCAGGTTAAATAGCACAAAATTCTGTGAATCAAGTTGGGGTAGGAGGAGGAAGAGAGTAGTTAGGGAAAGGAAGATATTCTCATTCCAGGGTATTACTTAGCATCTTACTTTAATTATTCTTGCTAACTCAGTGTTAAGTAATTTTGGTTGTTTCTATGCTGCTGGACAGCAAGTCAGTGAATGTTCTCTTAATTCAGGCCCTGATGCAAGACCCTAATTGGAACTTTTTTTGGAAGGAACCTCAGAGGCCATTTTGTTTAACACATACCTGAACAATAATTCCATGTAGTAGTAGTAGTAGTAGTAGCAGCAGCAGCAGCAGCAGCAGCAGCAGCAGTAGCAGCAGCAGCAGCAGCAGCAGCAGCAGTAGTAGTAGTAGCAGCAGCAGCAGCAGCAGCAGTAGTAGCAGTAGTAGTAGCAGCAGCAGCAGCAGCAGCAACGGTAGTAGTAGTGGTAGTGAAAATAACAATAACAACAATAAATAATAATAAAGGATGACTTTCCTCGTCCTGGAAATACTTCTCTTTGAGACCCTTAAACTTCTTGTGTTTGTCTGACTCATCATCAAATAGTACAAAACCCCCTCCAAGTTGGGTCCCACAGAGCACATATAGCTTCTTGCTCTTTCCCAAGCTATAGATGATAAAAGAACAGCTCTGTTTTATCAGGAGGGTCTGTTTTCCTTGGGTAAAAACAGACAAACAAACAGAAAACTGAGGGATGGAAGGACCTTGGATACTGAGGGCAGTTGAAAATAATTTCCTTGCAAGAAGGTTTAAATATAGTTTTTGATGAGATAAATTATCTTACCAAAAAAAAGAGTTGAAGTTAATAACCAGATGAAACAGATTACCACAAATATTTCACTTTATTTTTATTCTGCCTTAAAAGGGAAGATGGCCTACATTGGTTCCACTGTCCTCTGAAATGGAATGACAACCCCTACCTTGTTTCATCAGTGATGTTTCTGACATCAGGCAGAAGGACCTTGTCAAAAGTTTCAGTGAGGGGATTCCAAATTGATGAAACTCTCATTACATTCTAGGTTACATGTGTCACCGCTCTGGAATCATCACTTGTTAGGAGTTTAATATGGGGAGGCTCCAGACTTGAAATCTTAAGAAACATTTGAAAAATCCCAGGATCTAACCCAGACAATAAACATGGGGCAAAGAGAGTCAGGCATAGACTCTTCTACTTTCCCTTCCTTCATTTTTTCCCCTAAACTCTCAGATTGGTTTCAAGGCTTCCATTATCTCTCAATATAATTACACAGCATTGTGGAATGGGTGACTGCATTTAGCTATGCCTCATTCCCTAATGCTGTAGCAAATTTTCTCAGTTGAACAAGGCTGGGGGAGGGGGGGTAAGAGGCTCACATGCAAAATGAAAAGACTGAACTCAAGAAACTTGCAGAATATTTTGAGAAATAGATTCAAGAATGAATCCTAACAGCATGTAATGCAAACAGTTCAACCCTATTGAAATATTTCATTCCAGTTTTTAAATAGAGGGACTGAAAGGCAATTAAGGGTGCATGGTTCCTATTAATCACTTGTAAGCTTTCTTATGTTTGCAAAACAGTTTATAGTAATTTATTGTGAGTAATGCCATAGTGTGAACCTCTCTCCCAAGTCTCTTCTAATCATCCTTTCTTTTCTTTTTTTTAAATGACAAAGACAGAGTAGCAGAAAAAAATAAAGTATGCACCTCGAGGCCACATGGCATTTTAGCAAGTGGGGAGTATAACCCCTAACATTAATATAAAATTGTGGAGTTTGGATATGTTAATTTCAGAGGCATAACTAGGATGGGACCATTGGAGTATGGTCTTAGAGCTATAAATTTGGAGGGTGCTAATAGTACACCCATGGGTGTACTTCAGCTTTTGCCCACCCAGGCACTTTTACCCTCAAAAAAACCCATTTTTGTCATGGACAGACTTCTTTCCCATCAGGATGCATGTCATCTGGGGTGGGGAGGAAAGATGTGCCATGTTCAGCCCTATCACACACAAAAAAATTCAAGTTGGTTCTGACTAACTAGGGAATTAAAGGTCTTAAGTGAATAGGATACTAATTAATAAATCATTTATCATGTGGCTATTATGTACCAGACACTGTTAGGCAATGGAGATAGAAAGGCATATATAAAATGGTACCTCTCCTCAAGGAGTTTATACTCTAACAGGATAGACAACATACACATATATTGAAATATACAAAACACATATAGAACTAGAAACAAGACATATATAAAGTAGATACAAGGCATCCCTAGAAGGGAGGGTATTACCTTCCAGAGAGACCAGAAAAGGACTCATATAGAAGGAAGCTCTTGAAATAATTCCTGAAGAAAACCAGGGCTTTCAGGAGCCTGAGGCAAGGAGGGAAAACATTCCAGGCATGAGGGATAATCAGAACCATGGCCAGAGATAGCAGATGACAGGTGGAATGTTGTGTGTGATCAACAGCGATAAGGTCAGTGTGGCTGGACCTTAGCATGTACACAGAGGGAGGAAGAAGGGAATAAGCATTTATTAAGCTCCTACTATATGCCAGACACTGTGCTAAGCTCTTTACAGTTATTATGTCATTTTGATTATTTTTGGATAGGAGTAATGTGTAAAAAGACTGGAAAAGTAGAAAGATGCCAAGGTATGGAGCTTTGAATGTCAAACCAAAGAGCTTACATTTGTTCCTGGAGGCAATAGGGAACCACTGACCTTTACTGAGCAGGAGAGTGATATGGTTAGACCTATGCTTTAGGAAAAACATATTGGAAGCCATGTGGAAGAGATGCTACTAATCCAATAATAATTATTATAGTATAACAACAGCAATGATAACTAGTATCTGTGTCTCTTTGTGTGTGTGTGTGTGTGTGTGTGTGTGTGTGTGTGTGTGTTATTATATATATATATAATCTGGTCAGTAGAGTCCATTATTATTCCCATTTTATAGTTGATAAAACTGAGGCAAAAAGCAATTAAGTGATTTGCCCAGGCACATAATAGTCACATAATAAATGATTTATTAGTTAGGATCCTATTCACTTAAGACCTTTAATTCCCCAGTTTAGTTAGCCAGAACCAACAGCTAGTGTCTGATGCCAGACTTGCACTCCTATCTTCCTGACTCCAGACCAGGTATTCTCTCCCCTGCACTACCTGGCTGCCCCTTATCTCTTTTCCTTGACCTGCTGGCAGGAGTTTAAAGCAGTCCTCTCATACTGGCTCTTGAGAGCTGATGGTTAAATTTTCAGTGTCAGCATTTATATTCAGAGATCAGAAATGGGCAAATGCTACAAATAAGGACTTTATTTATTATTTTGCTGATTATCTAGAAAGTGATGAAGGAAATGTGAATGATGAAGAATGAACTTAAAAGTGTACCCTGTAGACATTTTTTTCAGGGGGAGACCTGGTTATTAAACATTTGCCAGCACACGTCAACATGCTGCCTTCTACTCTGTCCTATCCTGCTTCTTAGAATTGAATCCAAAAGATCACATTGTGCTGTAGAATTTGCTCTAAGTGTATAACTTCCCAGAAGGAAAAAAGTAAGATAGAAGTTTTCCCTTCTTCCAGTTTTTTCCCTTCCATTTAATCCTGAGAAGCAGCCTTCCTTTTGATGGCCCTACTTTGAATGGGGAAGCTGCCTCCTTCACTTTGCCACCAGTGGCTCCAGAGAGGGTGGTGAGGAGTCCTTGTTCCTCCCCTGAATATTGATCATTTCCTGAGTTCTTTTCATTTCATAGATATTTCTGTTGGGGCCAACATCAAAAGCCTTCAGTTACCTTCTACAGAACAGAGATCAGCTAAACAATTTTCTCTGAATTTCTACTTCCTGAGTCAATGGAAAGTTAGTAAAGATTCCAAGGTGTTGGAGAAGGATGAACCATGGGGGCATGGATTTAAATGCTTAGAGACTTCTTATTCAAATCTACACTCACGTTGCCGATCATAAAACTGGGGACTTCATGGAGACTGTCTTAGTCAAATTTTGTCGCCAGCTACAGAACCATGACTGGTTGTTGTTGTTAGTGGTAGTGTTATTGTTAGCAAACAGGTCAAAGGAATAAGAATAAACCTTCAATTCAGTTGAAGTATTAGGGACAGAGTAGAACCTGGGAAACCAAACAACCTCTGCTGGGGAAATAGCAATGTACAGATGTTTTAGTGGGGAGTAGGGTAGAGGAGATGGAAGTCACATGTCTGATGATTTCCTATTTCAACTAATCTGAGCCTACTTATTACCCTCTCTAAATTTCTTTGCCCTGGGGCAAATCCCATCCCTGTTTTGTTATTGTTTAGTGGTTTTAGTTGTGTCTGACTCTTCATGACCCCATTTGGGGTTTTCTTGGCTGAGATATTAGAGCACTTTGTCATTTCCTTCTCCAGATCATGTTACAGATGAGGAAACTGAGGCAACCAAGGTTAAGTGACTTGCCCAGGGTCACACAACTAGTAAGTTTCTGATGCTGGATTTGAACTCAGGAAGATGAGTCTTCCTGATCCCACCACCTAGCTGCCCTATCCCTATACAGGGACACCTGTAAAGCATCTGTGATATAGTAGAAAACCCCCTGGACTTAGAATCAGAAGATTTGAGTTCAAATTCATGACTTCTCAACTTATTTTTTTGTGCAACCTTGATAGGTCACACCCTTTCCAGTTTTCTTCTGTTTATTAGAGAACAAGACAATGGTGAGCATCAGTAGAAATGGTGGTCTATTTAGCATTTATACCTCCTACATGCTGGGGATCCCAAGACCACATACTCACACATACACATACACACACACACACGCACATACAAATCAACAATACATGAAGATATGAATGCTATGATGTGCTTTATATGTTTATAATAGAATACTATTATGGGACTCTGAGGAGGTGGCATGTGAGCTGAGTCTTGAATAAAGAGAAGGATTGAAAGAGGGGAAGAAGGAGGAGGAGAGCATATTTCTGGGATATATGGGTAGTAGATAAGATGCTAAACTTGAGAAAAAAAAATAACGTGCAACTCATCTTGAACAAAGGATCCGTGAAGGGCAGAAGTGGAAACAAAGTAGGAAATATAGGTTAGAGCTAGATGAGGGAGTCCCTTAAATTCTAGGCTGAGGCACATTCCAGTTGTGATGAACCACTGATAGTTATTGACTGGGGAGTGGCATGAGCAATACTGTGTCTTAGGAAGATAATTCAGCTGTGTGAAAAAAAAATAAGTTGGAAAGGTGAGAGACTGGAGTCAGGGAAACCAGGTAGGAGGCTATTCAAATAGTCCAGTTAAGATATGATGTGGGCCTGAATTAGGGTAGGATTTATGTGAAAGTGAAGGATGTTCTAGATATGAGATATATATGAGACACCAACTAAACAGAACTTGCTGACTGGTTGAGTTATAAAGGATGAAAAATGGGAGACTCAGAGATGATTCTTAGGTAATAGACTTGAATGACTGGATATCTATGCCCTCAGCAGAAAGGAAGATTGCAGCAGGGCATTTAGTACCATAGCAACCCTCTGGAGCATATACTGTCTAATATTTCCATTTTACAGTTGAGAAAACTGGGGCTGAGAAAGGCTATGACTTGTTTATGGTGTCCAGGAATAAAGAATACCTTACCCTGATCAGTACATACTTTGCAGTTGCTTTAGGCTAGGATTTAAGTGCCATATTTTGGGGGAAAATGTTGAAAAGGTGGGATCAGGAAGAAGGTGACCAAGATGGTAAAAGGCTTTGATGAAGACCCTGATACATGAAGATCAGCTGAAAGAATTGTGAATGTTTAAATCAGAGAAGAGATGACTGAAGGGGGCAGAAGCAGATATGATAGCTGTATGAAAGGTTGTCATGTGGACTGGAGGGTCAGAGAATCATAAGTTTAGAACTAAAGGGAACCTAAGAGGCTATTATATTGAATCTTCTCATTTTACAGGTGGGGAAACTGAGATCCATTGAGGTTAAGTGACTTGCCACGGGTCACACAGTTAGCAAGTATCTGAGATAAATTCCCAAATCAGGTCTTCCTGATTCTAAGACTAGTGCTCTATCCACTTCAGCTTCTTCTCCAGATAAGGCCAAGAGGTTGGCCAAGAGATTCACCTTGGTGTAAGGAAAAAACTCAAACATTCTAACAGGTAGAGATGTCCCACAGTGGCCTGGACTGCCTTCGGAGGCAATGCATCCCTCCTCATGAGAAGTCTTCATGTAAAAGTTGCTTGACCACTTGATGAGTTATGTCTGGGATGAGACTCTCCCTCTCAACTTGGAGAATCTGCATTTCCATTCTTCTCTGAGTTGAGAAATGAATGAGTAATGAGGAAGTAGGGGCAGAAGGTTGAGAATATTCTTTCTAGGAGTCTTGCCCTGAAAAGGGAGAAGAGATATAGATTAATAGATTAAAACTGTGGAAGAACAAAGGACAGATAGAGTTGATAAGAAGTGACTCTCAACCTTACTGGTCTTAGGATCCCTTTATGCTTTAGGTTTTCATAACATTTCATTTTCCCCAAATTACATTTAAGAACAATTCTAACATTCATTTTTTTAAAGTTTTGAATTCCAAATTCTCTCCCTCCCTCTCCTCCCCTCCTTCCTCCCTGAATTAATATCCAGTTTCCTTGAGTGTAAGATTTTTTTAAAAGTTTCTGTGACTCAGGTTTGTGAAGTATTGAAAATATGACCTAAGTGTGTGTCTGTGTGTGTGTAATGTCTATGTGATATTCATAGCAGCTACTATGAATATACATACCAATTTTCAGAGTTGAACCACAAAGTATAAGTTCTCTTCATTTAAGACCAAACCAAAATATTTATTCTAAACATTACTGTTGAGATACCAGAATGCAAAACCTAATAAAGTCACATAGAAATTTATACACCTCACCAGTCCAAGGTGCCCCAACATCTTAAGAGTTCTTTCTGTACAGATGCCCTGCAAACAAGCCTCCCCACAAGCAAGTCCCTCAGGCAAGTTCCTCCTTCCACCAGTTCCTCTCCCTCTAAGCAATATAATATATGTGGATTTTCAAACAAAAACTCGTTGCCACCTGATTGACTCAGCACCAAAAAGCTTGAAAATCTGGGTCTCAGCACTTAATTGGAAAGGTGTGGAAATCCCTGTGACCCAGAGCCTAATTAGCTCTGTGTCAGGGCTCTATATGACTCAGGATGTGTCACATCTGTAAAGTGGGTCAGAGTTCAAAGCACAAGATATATGTGATTGAAATACCTGCCTAACTTTAGACCTGGGAACACAACCCATGCTCCAAGGAAAAAAGGAACACATGTAGTCACATAGGATAGGGACAGGGAAGATCTTATATTCCATTAACTCTACAGTGTGTGTGTGTGTGTGTGTGTGCGTGCATGTGTGTGTGCACTCCCATGAACTCTTCTTGGGGAAAGTTTCTTTATTCTCTCTCTCATAATAAGGTAGCTGTGTGGTTCAGTGGATAGAATTCTAGGCCTGGAGCTAGGAAGACTTCAGGTCAAGACCCTGGAAGACACTTGACCACTGACTGCTTCAATTTCCTCATCTGTAAAACGGAGGTGATAATTATTGCATCTGCCTCCCAGGGTTATTGTGAGAATAAAATGAGATAAAAATGGTAAAGTGCTTTGCAGAACTTCAGTGCTGTTTATTATTATTTCAATTCACTGCTATCATGTTCATGACAGGGAAGTCATCTTTAGCCTCTGCAGAAAATAAGCAGATATATTCCAGACTCCTCAATTCCCGTGATCTCCATGTGTGTCATACCTGACAGGTCATGTTCATTCCTTCCCCACCCCCCTACATCCCAGACTGATTTGAGAAACTGGCAAGAATGAGGTCCTTAGTCAACTTTGTACTGTTTTTTATCCTTTTTTGGTATCAGTGACCATGACCCCAGGGTAGAAAACCCCCCCCACCAACCTGGTTGTTTGTACATCTTAACCGTAGCCATCATGACTCAATTTTCAATCCCCCGGATCTTGAACTCTAACATTCAAACAAGTCAAATCAACAAACATTAATTAATTAATAAACTATGTGCCAGGCACCTTGCTATGGGCTGAGGACATAAAGAAAGGGGAAAAAACCACACCAGTTCCTGCTGAGAGAAATGATTATTAATAACCAATGATTTGGGGAGATTCAGATTTCCCCCTTTTAGACATCAGTCTCTGAAAGTTGAGGTAACCTTTTCCTCTCTCCAGACCATACCTAAGTGGAGAAGCCATTGTGCTCTACTCAGTTTTGGGTGGGCACATGTTCTTTATATAGATTACCCACAACTGCAGGTAACTTAAAAATAAGGGACATCATCAAAGTTTGTTTGAATAGGCTCATCCCCTCATTGTAATATTCATTCTCTCGTTAATTGTTAACCTTCTCTCATTAATTGCTACCCTTGGGAACACCTGTCTTCCAATGGATATATAAACTGTGAGCCTGCTGCCATGTTGTCTTTCGTCTAAGAGAAAGATGGCCAAATGACCAGCCTTTTATCAATATGTTGACAGTATTAGTAAAATGATTATATTGCCCAGAAATTATATCTCTTGAGTTTTTTAAGTGTTATACTACCCTCAAAAAACCTGCAGTCCAAGGGGGCAGGGAGGAGACAAAGTGCAAACAACTGTGCACAAATATCTATATTTATCTATATATTTCTCTCTCTCTCTCTCTCTCTCTCTCTCTCTCTCTCTCTCTCTCTCTCTCTCTCTCTCTATATATATATATATATATGTATATATATATATGTATATGTATATATATGTATATATCCGTGTCTCTATTTGTATCTTTATTTATATTTATATCCATCTCCATTTCCATCTCTAGCCCTCTATTTCTTTCTCTGTCTCTATCTCTACAAGGTAAATTGAAAATATTCTCAGGTTAACATGAAAGGAGAATGGGAAAGACTTCCTGCAGAGGCTGGGATTTGAAGGAAAAGGAGATAACTACTCTTAGATGGGAATTCTTAGTATTTTGGTTCATAAAAAGCAAGATGGCCCTTTCTGAAATGACTGGTGGTGGTGGTGCCTAGAACTGAAATTTCAGCCAGTATTCCATCCCCCTCCCCACCCCTGCCTTAAATTTTTGGTGGAGGGAGCAGAAATGAGGCCCTCAGCAGCTTTGTGTTTGTCTAAGTCTGTCTTGGTTTTTGGTGGTGGGGAAGCGGGGTAAGGTCTTGGCCACAGCCTCAGGATAGGAGGACCTTGCTGAGTGTACCATTTACTCAGGAACCTTTTGCTTTGGAAGAGTCTTCTTCTGTTTACTCGAGTTAGCAAAGCACCTCCTTCTCACATGAGCCATCAGGAGCTGACTGCTAGTGAGCAGGGGCTGCTGGTTACGCTGGGCTCCATTCAGAATTAAGTCCTACCATCTCTTGTTTAAAAGGATTCTTTTGTTATTATTATTATTCACAATAATCTTGGGCAAAGTGGAATGTTTCTTTCTATAAAGAACAGAAAAGAGACGCATGTGTGAAATGGAACCTTTACTCCATACTTCTTTGTATGTATGTATGTGTATGTATGTGTGAGTGCATGTGTATGAGACTGTGTGTATGTGTGTGAATGTGTATATGGATATCAAAATATATATATGTGTATATATGAATGTGTGTATGTATATGAGATTGTATATGAGTGTGTGTATGTGTGAGTGCATGTGTAAGAGACTGTGTATGTGTGTGAATGTGTACACATATAATTGTATGTGAATGAGAATACATGTATATGTATGAATATGTACATATGTGAGTGTATGTATATGAGAGTGTGTATGTGTGTGTGTAAATGTAAATGTGTTATAAATTTATGAGTGTGAGTGTGTATGTGAGTGTGTGAATGTGTATTTATGCACGTGAGTCATGTGTATATATGTATATGAATGTGTGTATATGTGGATAAAAATGCATATGTGTGAGTATGAGTGTGTATGTGTGAGTATATATGTATGAGAGTATTGTATGTGTGTATGTATGTGTATGAGAGGGTGTTTGTCTATGAAACTGAGCACAATAACACAATTTCCCTGCTTGTCTGGTTCTTCTGCTTTCTTTTCTGGGCTTTTTTCAGTGTTAACATTTTTAAGCTCATTTTCTTTTCATCTTTCTTTTTCTTCCAAGAAGGAAGAAAAATCTACCAAGAAATAGAGGTGATATGAAAAGGCAAGATATTAACACATTTAAATACATCTTCCCTTTGGGCGTGCTTCATTATCATGACACAAGCAACTGGTCACCTCTGCTATCCCAAACAAAAGCCCTCCCCTGTAGCCAATGAGTATAGCAAATGAGCCCATTCCCAGCATACTTTGTGTCCTGACTTTCCCTTGCTGGTTCTTGTTGGGCAGGTCAACATTGGCATTCTCATCGCTGTGACCAGAGTCATCTCCAGGATCAGCGCAGAGAACTACAAGGTCCATGGAGAAGCGAATGGTTTTAAGTAAGTCTTGTCTCCATGATATTCATGTGAACAAACTTTAATTCTTCAAGGATTCAGACTGGGGAGTTAGGAGACCCAGAAACTGTCCTGTTTCCAGCTTGGTTCATCGCTAGCTATATGACTGTGGTCAAGTCCCTTCTGCTTCTAGGTATCAGCTTCCTCATCAGTAAAATGAGGATACTATGCCCTTCCCTGGCTACCTCCCTGGACAGTGGTAAGAACCAAATCACCAAACAAAAGCGACAAAGCTTGGAAAATGGTAAAGCACTGCCTTTTATCGTAGCTCACATTTACATAGCAATGCGAGGTTTATTAAATACTTTATATCATGTTATTTAATCCTCACAACAGTCTAAAAATGTAGGTTCTCTGTTTATTTCCATTTTACAGAGAGGAAAACTGAGCTTCAGAGAGGTCAAGTGAGGTCATGTAGCTAATAAGCATCAGAGGCAGTATTTGAACCCAAGTCATCCTGACTCCAGGTGTATGATGCCAATCTGTCTCTAATATAACAAACCTTAAAGTACTGTATTATTAGTTATTAGTAATTCTCTTCTTTGTTTCTGTCTTTCCTTCCTTCCTTCCTTCTTTCATTTTTCTTTCTTTATTTCCTTCCTTCTTTTTCTCTTTCCTTATTTCTTTCCTTCCATCCTTCTTTCTTTCTTTCTTTCATTTCTTCCTTTCTTATTTCTTTCTTCCTTCCTTTCCTCTTCCTCTTCTTCTCTTCCTTTCTTTTCTCTTTTCCTCCTTCTCCTCCTTCCTTTTCATCCTCCTCTTCTTTATCTTCTTCTCCTCCTCCTCTCTTCCTCCTCTTCCTCTTATTTCTCTTCTCCTCTTCATCCCCCTTTTACTCTTCCTCCTTCTTCTCCTTCTCTTAGGTTCTTGGATGTCATGTAGTCCCACTTCCTCATTTCATGAAATAGGTGGCTGAATGCCAAAGAACAGTGACTTGTGCTATGCTCTGGGAGAACTAGGGCAGCTAGGTGGCACAGGATAAAGTACTACGCCTGAAGTCAGGAAGACCTGGGTTCAAATATGAATTCAAATACTACTAGCTGTATGACCCTGGACAAGTCATTTAACCCTCTTTGCCTCAGTTTCCTCATCTATAAAATAAACTGGAGAAGGAAATGACAAAGTACTCCAGTATCTTTGCCAAGAAAACCCCAAATGGGGACATGGACAGTCCAACACAACTGGAGAGGCTGAACAACAACCGTGGGGAGGATTAGAACTCAGGTCTCCTGACTTCATAATTTTGGGATGGGGGAGGGGAAATCTGCCTGTCAGGAAGAATTATTGACAAACGTTCTCATCATCACAGCTGAGACAATATTGGTGCCATATTTTGAATTTACATACTTTCGGGCTTGGGACGTTTCATGACATGTGTGGGGTTGGCCACAGATACTCACCAGAGTTGACCATGTGAGGTGAAGACCCATAGGGAATGTCATTTCCTTTCTCTTCCAATAATCCTCAAACACACATTGATACACAGATATAATCTTTTCATCCCACAGTGAGAGCCTTAGGTTGCTTACTCCACTGAGTAAGTGAAGAGGCAGACTTAAAATTCTGATAAGGAAGAAATAACTTATCTTACCCTTAGCTGAGAGCTGGTTTTAATGGTTGGGGGGAACATGGGTGAGTAGGAGAAAGGAGATGTCAGGGAAAGCAGAAGGACATTGAGTACTCGATGGCAGCCCTCAGTGAAGTAAAAGGGCAAGAAGGGGAAAGAGCCCTGGCCTTCTACTCCATATTCATTTTCCCTTTTTATTTGAAAGGGTTACTAAACTGGTAAATGAAGGGAATATTGTGGATATACTTTGCTTCATTTATAGCTAAGCACTTGATAAATCATCCCATATGATTTTTATGGAGAAGATGGAGAGATGCAGACTGATCAAGAATTCAACTAGAGAGAGTCTGAATTGGCTGGCTGGCTGGAGTTAAATACTGCTTGTTAGTAGTTCAATGTTGATAAGATAAGAGGTCTCCAAAGAAGTGCCACAGGGATCTTTACTTGGCCTTGTGTTGTTGAACATTTTTTAATCAGTGATGTAGATTAAGGCACAGACAACGTGCTCATGACATCATGGCACGTAAAAGCTGATAGGGATCCCAAAAGATCTCAACAAGCCCAGAGCATTCATTTGAAACTAATAAAATTAAATTCAGTAGGGATTAATGTAAACTCTAATACTTGAGCATAAAAGATAACCAGTTTCATAAAGAGGCGATAAAGGCCTGGTTAAATAGAAGTTTTTCTAAGAAACATTTGAGGACTTTAGGGGTTGTCGGGCTTAATATGAGAAGGTTGTCAGTCCCAAAACTAAGGTCATCTGAGTCTCCATTAATAAAAGTGGATAATAAACTTATATTCCTTCTTATTAATAAATTAATAAACAGTGAATAGAGCTCCAGGCCTGGAGTCAGGAAGACCCCAGTTCAAATCTGGTCTCAGATGCTTACTAGCTGTGCGACCTAGAGCAAGTCACTTAACCTTGTTTGCCTCAGTTTCCTCATCTGTAAAATGAGCTGGAGAAAGAAATGGTGAACTACTCCAGTATCTCTTCCAAAAAAAACTCAAATGGATTCATGAGGAGTCAGACATGACTGAAAACAATTTAACAATAAGAAGCTACAGGAATAGAAAGATGATGGTCTCACTGTATTCAGCCCTTGTCAGACCTTATCTGGAGTACTGGGTTCAGTCTAGAATTCCATGGCTTAAGGAGGACATTTAGAAGGGGGAGAGTGTCCAGAGAAGGCCAGCTAGGAGGTTGAAGAGGCTTGATCTTAAGTTTTATGAAGATTAATCAAAAGAACTGGATGAATTTAGCTTGGGAGAAGAGATGACTTACAGAAACAGGAGAGCTGTCTTCAAATATCTGATGGGTGGTTATGTGGAGAAGGGATTTCATTTGCTCTCTTTGGCCCCAGAGAGGAGAACCGGAAAAAATAAATGGAAGTTACAGCATTTTGTAGAGGATTGAGCTTTGAGCTTGACATCAAGAAGATCTGGGTTCATATCCTGCCTAACTAGACTCCTTGAGAGCAGACACCTTCTGTTTTCATAGTTGTATCTTTGATGTTTACTGAACATAGAGCCTGGCACATAGTAGATACTTAAGAAATAATTATTGATTATTGGCCATGAGCAAGTCCATGAGCTTCTCCGGTCTCAGTTTCATCTGTAAAATCTATAAAATGGGCTTAGACTTGAATGTTGAAAAGAGTCAAATTTGACCTTGATGTAAAGGTGAAACATTTTCCTAACAATTATAATTTGACCGAAAGTGGTATGGGTTGCCTAGGCAGGTGGTGGCTCCCCTTCCTGGGAGATCTCTGAGCAGAGAGGCTGGAGGACTGCTTGTCAGGTATGTTATAATGGCTATTTCTTTCACATTTGGGTTAGATTAGATGACTTTTATGGTCCCTTTTATCTCTTAGATTCTATGATCCTATGACCTGAACTCAAACCCTAGCTCTGGAGCTTCCTACTTGCATGGTTTAACCTCCATAGGACTCAGTTCATGCTCTGTTAAAAGAAATGGCTTCTGAAGTCCTCTCAGTCTCTAAATCCATGTCCTGAGATTTCCAAGACAAACTTAGCTGATTTTCCAGTGTTGCTACCTATGGGTCAGTGCTTTCCCTATAAATCTGTCATTCTTGTATCCACTTTATTCTGGAACATTTTGACTGATTTCTAAAATACCAGCAATTTTCAGCTCTCAGTGGCACCAGCATAATTAAAGTTACTTTTGTTACACTACATCATTTCCAGAGTAAAAGGGAAAGCAGTAAATATGCCTGCAGCAAAAATCTATAAGACAATTATTTGGCAATGAATTCAAAACACTAGAAATTAAAATGACAAGCTTCCAGGGTCTCATGACCTTCAGAAACCCATAGAAGGCAGGAGTGTGTAAAGAGAGGTTTCTGGATGGGCCATGGACAGTAGGTATTTATTTGAACACCAGCCTATTTGGTGTCAGTGGAGTGACCAAATTTGCTGCTCTTCACAGAGGACCATTATGAGACTACCATCATAGAGTGGAAAGAGCACTGCCTTTGGTGGCAGAGGATCGAGCTTCAAAGCTTGCCTCTATTACCTCTATGACTTAAAGCAAGTCACTCACCTTCTCTGGACCTCAGTATTCTCACCTATAAAATGGAGTTGGACTTGATGTTCTCTAAGATCCCTCCTAGTTCTAAATATGTGACCTTTGGCACTGACCCCTTCAAGGTCAGCATAGAACCCTGCAAATCTCTAATGGCTTCTTACTTCCTAGAAATCCTATCCCCTCAGCATTCAAAACTGTCTGGTCTGGCTGGGAACCATGTGACCTGGATGGAGGCAGCTCACTTGGGTTTGAATCCCACCTCAGTTACATGCTCTTCTGGTGACTGGGGGAAGACTTATAAAAACCTAACGTTTTGTTGTTATTAATTTTCAGTCATGTCTGACCCTCTGTGACCTCATTTGGGATTTTCTTGGCAAAGATATTGGAAATCCTTCTCCAGCTCATTTTACAGATGAGGAAATGAGGCAAACAGGGTTAAATGACTTACTCAGGTTCACACAACTATTAAGTATCTGAGGCTGGATTTGCATTCAGGCCCAGCAAAACAACAACAAAATCCCTGGACTACTTCCATTTTGAGGGTTGTTATGTACAAAATTTTATGCAAAAGTAAAAGAGCATTACAAATATAAATTAAGATGATAGAGACAGACAGATAGAAATGATTGATAGAAATAATTGATAGATGGCAGGATAGGCATATAGAAATAATTGATAAATAGTAGATAGATGATGGATGGATAGACAGAGATAATTGATAGTAGACAGATGGGAGAATAGACAGCTAATTGATAAATATATAATTGATAAATAGAAAGATAATTGATAGATAAGTAAACATAGGTAGATAAATAGAGATAGATAGATAGATAGATAGATAGATAGATAGATAGATAGATAGATAGATAGATAGAGGGCTAAGCAGATGGGTTGACAGAGAGACAGAGATGAATCACCTTTTATGTATCAGATCTCTATCCTCTATCAACCTGTCTTTCTATGTGATTTGTCTATCTTTCTAGCTACCTAATTTATCTCTCTATCTATCCATTCATTTATCTGTCTATTGCTCTATGTAGTTAATAAGTACAAGGATATTTTGGGAATAGGGAGGGTCTAAGGAGTTGGTAGATCCGGAAGGCCTCATGCAGAAGATAATGCTCACATTCAGTCTTAAAGGCATCCAAGAGTTCTTGGAAGTGGAGGGATTTCCAGACATGGAGGAGAGTCAGGGTAAAGACAGGGGGACAAAAAGAAGAGCAGTTTCCCTCCATGAGAGATTGTTTGCCCCCATGATTCATGGAAAGAAGAGACTGAATGATATCCTTACTGAGCCCAGCATGAGCATGTCAGTGAGTTGTGGTCTCCAATGAGCAGCTGATGAGGGCTTGACTTATGCTGGGTCAACTTGCTGAAGGGTGTAAGTTCCTTTGTGGGAGGCAGTGACATGGGGCAAAGTGGACATTGATGCAGAATGACAAAATCTTTTCTGGGGCACTTCATACATGCTTCTTCACCAAGAACTGTGAGAACTTCAGTAAAGAAGCCCATTTGGGCGGGGAGAACCCACTGAAGGTCACAGGATGCTCCTTGGAGCTGCCGTTATTACTAGAGTCTTGTCAAGAGCTCACCAGGTACCTACTCTGATGGAAACTCTCAGGTACTATCTGAAAAGCATAAAGGACTTCAAAGGAAAGGCCTCATTTCATCCCAACAAACATTTATTGAATGCCCACCTACTATGTGTAAAGCACTGTCCTATGTGCTGAACGGGAATACAAATCCAGTGTATTTCCTACTGCTCTCCCTTCACTCCCATCATTCAGGATATTTCATTTATACAATTCATTTAGCACTCATCACACAGAGTCTTGCATTACTCAAGGAACTAGGTGGTACATACAACACCTAGAACTTTAGGCTTGGAGTCAGGATGTTGTTCCGTTGTTTCAGTCATTTCTGACTCTTCATGACCTCATATTTTTTGAGGGGGTTTTTGGTAGAGATACTGCAGTGGTTTGCCATTTTCTTCTTCAGCTTATTTTACAGATGAGGAAACTGAGACAAACAGGTGAAGTGACTTGCCCAGGGTGACACAGCTAATAAGTGTCTGAGGCTAGTTTGAACTCAGGAAGATAAGTTCCTGATCCCATATCTGATGCTGTATTCACAGCACCACCTGAGTTTATATCCAGTCTAGGACATTTACTAGATACATGAATGCGGGCAAATATTTAACCTCTCAGCCTCAGTTTTCTCATTTTTAACGTGAATGGGGTTTGTACTCCATCTCCCCCAAGGTCTCTTTTGGCTGTACTTCTATGATGCCATGAATTCTCTCCTGAACTATAAGTCCTTTGAGGGCAGGTACTGGGTGTTTTTCATCTTAGTATCTCACCCAATTTTGCGTGTAGTAGATCCATTGTCAACATTTACCAAACGACCGGCTAGGAAAGATTAACTCATTCTAGGTGGTGCAGTGGATAGAACCTTGACCTTGCATTCAGGAAGACCTGAGTTCAAATTCTGTCTCAGACACTGCTGAACTATGTGACCCCAGTCAAGTCACTTAACCTCTGTTTGTCCTTAATTATAAAATGGAGATCAGAATAGCACCTACCTTACAGAGCTGTTGTGAGGATCAAATGAGATAGTTGTAAAGTGATTAGCACAATACTTGCACCCAGTTGGTGCTCAATAAATACTAATTTCCTTCCTTCCAAGAAGGGAGAGGATAACAGAAAAAGAAAGAAGAAAAAAAGATCTGAGAGGCAAAGATGGAGAGACTTGAATACCAGATATTATGTGTCCCTTGGTTCCATCTTCACATCTATTAAATATAATCATTTTCCTAATATAGATGGTGTGACTTTCACAGGCAAAAACTGAAAAGGTGTTCCTGTGTATGTTTTGTTTTTTTTTTTTTTTGGAGGGGGCTAAATTACAGTGGTTTCAGGAAATAAAGAGGAGGCATCATAGATAGTGGTGGGTGAGAGCAGCAGCCCTTGTCTCTCACTGCTCTGCAAAGGTAGTTCCTGCTTGAAATCAGCTTTCTCTGGTCAGGCCCCCACAGGGCTGCCTTTCCAGGGCACACTGTTTTGCATCCCATTTGTCCTGAAGATAGCCTTGTTAACTTCATTCCCAGCAAATGGCTGAGGCAGGGGCTTATTGCCTGCTTCCTCACTGTCTCCTTGGAAATGGGCCATTGAGTTGGAAAAAATCAGGATCATTTGTGTGAAATGTAGACTTCCTAAGTTGGTGAACCAGAAATGACGGCTATCACAACCAGCCACAAAGAAAGCGATTATAACGTAATTAGAAAAATCCGGGAACCTTTTTTTCCTTCTGAGTCCTTATTTCAGGGTAGTCAATTTGCTTGGTGCTGAAGAACTCAATATTCACCCAGTCTAGTGGTATAACCCTTTAGAAGTTCCCCTAACATGTTTTGTTTGGGTTTTTTCTTTGCCGATTGGGTCATTATTGAACTAGATGCAAAATTCACAGAATCAGCTTGGTAGCAGCCGTGGTGAGGCAATGTGTAGAACATGGGGCATTAGATTTGCAGTGAGAAAAACCTGGGTTTAGATCCCAGCTCTGCTACTTATGAACCATGAGACCCTAAGTAATTGATCTAACTTCTGGGACTCAACTTCCTTATCTGCAAAAGGAAAGGTCAGGATTCCATGGCTTCTAACTAAGGTCATTTTCAGCTCTAGAAATCAGCTGTAATCCATCTAGTTCATGAAGACCTAGAGTAAGCTAGATGGTATAACGAATTGAATACTGGCCCTGGGATCAGGAAGACATGAGTTCAAATCTAGCTTTAGACATTTCTGAGCTGTGAGACTTTGGGCAAGTTATTTGCTAATAATAGCATCTCCCTTCCAGAGTTGTTGTGAGGATAAAATGGGGTATCTTAAAAGTACTTTGTACACTTAAAGCTCTATATAGCTGCTAATTATTTTTATGTTGGCTATTATTATTGACAATATTAATGACCTTTGAATAGCCATGGATCTGCAATTTTTCCCCCTTAAGATCTTGGTGTTTCTGTTTTATTTGTTTATTTATTTAGTTTTTAACGTATCATACGATTTACGACTTTAAAAGCACATTTCGATTCCCTCAATGATCGCTCTCTTTCAAGGAGATCATTTCCAGGATGTGAAGATTATAACTAAATAATTAATCATGTTTTTGTTTTCCAGAGGCATGCTTCTATTAATTCTGTACCAAATGTGGCTCCATTACTGTTTGACTCTGGCCCTTCCCTTGTTGGTTACAGGCATCAGGAGCAGGGGTGGTAACAGGATACTTTGGCCAATGATCCAGATTTGGGATCAGAAATCCTAGGTTCACTTCCCAATGATCCTATGAGACAGCACTTGTAAAATCCTTTAACCAAACATAGAGTACTATAAAGTGCTAGCTATTATCATTATTAGCAACTCTGCCTGGCAGCATATAGAGTCAGCTAGGTGCCCCAGAGCATGGAGTACTAGACCTTAAGTCGGGAAGACCAGAATTCAAACCCAGCCTCAGACATTCACAAGCTGTGTGACCTTGGGCAAGTTGCTACCTCAGTTTCCTCATCTTTAAAATGGGGATAATAAGGGTGGCTATCGCCCAGTATTGTTGTGAGGATATAATGAGATAATACTTGTAAAGCCTTTTGCCAGTCTTAAAGAGCTATATAGTTATTGGCTGTTCCCATTACTATCATTATTTATTCTATTTCTCCTACTACTACTACTATTATCACTACCATCACCACTCCAACCACTACTAGTACCATTACTACTACTACTACTTTTATAATTAATATTCCACCTCTATCACTTTATGATCTTGGGAAATCCATTTATCAGCTCCAGGCTTTGTATATATATGGAGGGTTAGACTAGAGGGTCCTAAGGTCTCATCTAATTAAAAAATTGTGATCCTATGACCCTTATCTCCAGCCTTTACCCCTAGATGTGAAGATGGGGAGACTGAAGGTGCAACACCTGGATAACTTCGCCCAGGCAGGAGATCTCTGCATGATGATCTAGGTTCTAAAAACTGCTAGGTTTGTGGTCAGGAGAGCCATGGGCTCAAATCCTGCCAAGGACACCAACTCACCTACATTTGTGACAGGCACCATCACATGAGGACCCTAGGACAATGATGCTGTTTCGAGTTCTCCTTGGTAGCATTTCACTGGGGGCAGTCTTTTTCCTTGTGGTATCAGTGTTACATGGAGTGCAGCCTCTGCTCAAAGCCAGTGTTTTCATGGGATCATCCTTGTCCCCCAACATTATTCTATTAGGTGTAAAGGGCTAATCTTCCCTTATTGCTAGTAATGTAAAAAGATGCTCATTGCCAACAGGCAGCATTATAGTAGGATTATGCCATCAAGCTGTTGAGAATCACCATGGAATGAATTATAGCCTCAGAGGATTCAAGTCCTATCTCTGGCCTATACCTATTATGTGACTCTGGGGCAACTCATTTAACCTCCCAGTATGCCAGCTAGTCCGCTAAGACTGTAAGTTGCTGAAAAGATGCCAATCTATTTTGACAGAGGGACTTTTTATGCCAAGAGTTCTTTATATCAATCAATAAGTCTCCAGGGTCACAGCAGCTTTTTCTTTGCCCTTTATTCCCAAAAGGGAATCTCATCTTTCTTTATAAACATTATATAATAAATCTGATCTTGTTCAGTTGAGAAAAAGAAGTGATATAAAACTCTACCTCCCTCCGCTGAGAGCTCAACTCATAGGAGGGGATGAAGTTCAAAGGAGACTTTGATTGATCCACCTGTTAGGATACATCCTACCTGTAGATTCTTTCTCAGAGATATCTCTAACATCTGCTCCTTCTTTACTCCCATTGCCTCAGCCCTAGTCCAGCACTCACTGCTGCCTACCTAGCCTATTTGCAATAGCATCCTAAAATTTCCCTCCCATCTTCCCACCTCTCGTTTCCTTCATACTCCAGTATAATCTTGTTCATACATAGATACGGCCATGTCTCTCCTCTGCTCAAGAATCCTCAAGTGTCTCTCAGTTACCTTCCTAATATAATTCAAACTCCTTGGACGTTTAAGTCCTTCACAAGCTGAAGTTGGTCTTTTTTCATATTATTTACCTTCCCATAGACTAAACACCAGCCAAGTGGTATTTTTCCATTCTACTTCAAAATTAGACTCATGCCCTTCCACGCCTGAGAATTTGTACATATTGTTCTCTATGTCTAAAAAGTTCTACACAGTAGATAAAGTGTCAGACCTGAAGTCAGGAAGATCTGAGTTCAAATCCAGCCTCAGACCCTTACTAGCTAGGCAAGTCACTTTATTCTGTTTGCCTCAGTTTCCTCATCTGTAAAATGAGCTGGAGAAGGAAATGGCAAACTACTGCATTATCTTTGCCAAGAAAACCCCAAATGGGGTCATGAAGAGTCAGACACAACTGAAAATGACTGAACAGTACTTAAGTGCTTTCTGTGTTCAGAACACTATATTAGGGACTGAGAAGTGAAGGGTGGGTGCATGGTTTTAGATAAAACATTGTCTGTAATATTTTGTAGTTTATTCTCTACTAAGGTAATGGAACATATGCAGAGATAACTAGCTCTTTGTGGATGCTGAATCTATGATTCTATTGGTATAGAGAACGTATAACATAGAAAATCCTTCTACCAGCACAAAGTGCAAGCCATCTACTACTTAACAGGGAAGTCCTAAGGAGCCGCTATAAGTAGAAAGAGGTTAAGTAATTTGCCCACAGTCATATTATTAGATAAATAACCAAGGTAAGTGTTGAATCTAGGTCTTCTTCCTTCCAAACCCAGCATTCTCTCTTGTCTCCCAGGCTGATCATCCTCTCTCTTACGTAGATAATTATGATACATAATAATATAAGTGTTTTAAAGATGTACCATCCCAACTCAAATGCAAATTCCTCCCTGAAGCCTCTCTGGCTCTCACCAGTTAAAATAAAAGCCTTCTCCTTCAGACCTCATACTTCTAGCTTTTATTTCACTCATGATACACTTAAGAAATAATGTATTGATAGCCTCTAAGGTTCTTTTCAATTCTACCTCTATGATCCTATAATCTATTCTTTAATTTGTAAACTGGATTGATAATGTCCATAACAACCTTATAGGGTTGTTTATTAAGGGCACATGAAATAATAATTATAATAATAATCTAATATCCATCTAGCATAGCAATGTCTTTGCAAGAATGTGGCATTCCAAAGCAAACATGGAATCCTAAGTGTGGTCTGATCATGACTGAAGAGAGTGATGCTCTTAACTCTTTCTTTATGGGTGTTATATGGCCTTGTATTTGGGAAGCTCAAATCATCCTCTTGCTCCCAGGTAATGAAAGCCTTGATCTCACTGTCTACTGATGGCCCATTGATTATTTCAAGGTCATAGAATCAGAGATTTAGAACTCAATGAGGCCATAGAAGTCCTCTAATCAAACCCTCTCATTTCCCAAATACCAGGAGAATTGAAGGAACTTGCACCAGGTCACATAGCTAGTCTATGACAGAAGCAGTTTTCAAACTCAAATCCAATGACTCTAAATCCGGGTTTTAAATTTTTGCTAGTAAGGATCTGGCTGGATGCTCCCATGGCTTTAGGCAAAATGAGAAAGACAGAGGGTGGGGTGGAGGAGCAATAAAGCCTCTTGTCTTCTTCCTGCACAACCGAGGCCATAAAGAATAGACATTAAGATGATGAAATGATGATAATTTGTGAGTCAGAGGAGGTCTTTTTGCCTTAAAACTAATTAAATGATTGGTTCATTGGGTGGGACAGAATAGACATGCTGTTTAGTACACGTTTTACTAGACACAAGGGGGAAAAATCCTTGACTGGATTTGTAAACATATGGGCTTGAAACATGGACCGAGAAAGTAATAAAAGATTAGCATTGAAGGCATCCGAGGGAGTTATTGATACTGGGACTATTATTAGTTTGTGTAAGCGAGAAACTCGAATATTAATCAAGCTCAGAGGCCTACTAACCAAATCCCCCTCCACTCTGGAAATGTAAATGTCTATTTATTTATTCTTCTTGTAGAAAAGAGTGTGACCTAATTTTAAATAGCAGGGCTCCAGTGCTAAATTCCTTTCCATGTAATTATCTTTCACCTTCAGTAATGGGCATGATGGAGAAGAGTCAAAGTTCGGCTGATTTCTTTCCTCTTTTAGGATCATAGAATTGTAGATTTTAAGCTAAGAGGGACCTTGGAGCCCATCAAATCTGATCTCATTGTAAATAGAGGAGGAAACTAAGACTGAATCCAACCTCTTCCTTCTATAGATAATAATAGGTAACATTGATTTATATAAAGTGCCTACTTAATATAGTGCCTACTATGTGCCAGGTACTGTGTCAGGAACTTTATAATGGTTATCTCATTTGATCCTCACAACAAGCCTGGGAGGTCAGTGCTATTATTATCACCCCCCTTTTACAGATGAGGAAACTGAAGCAAATGTAGGTTGACTTTGAGGCTGGATTTGAACTCAGGTGTTCCTGACTTCAGGTCCCCACTCTATCTACTGTGTGACTCAGGTATCTCTACATGAAGATACTGATGCCCAAGGGAGATTGAGTGACTTCCCTAAGGTCATACACATAACTCATTTACTTACAATCCGGCAGACTGGAGATTTTCTAAGGTTAAGGAAAGTGTGTTTTTCTTCTATGTATCTCTAGCACTTACCATCCTAATAACTACTTATTAAACCCATCAGGCTAATACAATAAGCATTTACTAAGCACATCTTGCATGTAAGGCTCCATGCTGGAAACTGCGAATATAAACTCAAAAATGAGAACTGGACTTTTTATTTGAAAAACAAAGCCTTCAAGGTGCTTGTAATACACTAAGGGATGCAACATCTAGGCAACATAGTCTAGAGGACAGGGTGTCAGCTCTTCAGTCAGGAAGGCCTAAGTTTGAACCCTGCCTCAGGTCTGAGTGAGCTGTGGGACCCTGGACAAATAACTTCATCTCTCTATGACTCAGTTTGCTAATCTGTAAAATGAAGAGGTTGGACTGGAAGGTATCTAAGCTCCTTAACAGCTCAAAATTTATTATCCTATGATCCCATGCTGGAGAAGTAGATAACATTCAAATCAGAGGAGAGAGAGAGAGAACACTAATATCCAGCGACATCAGAAAAAGAAGGTTTGGAGCAGAAGGAATGTCGTGGGGCTTTGGACCCAAGGATTGTTAGAGGTGAAAGGGGAATGTGAGGGGGAAGAAAGAGAGAGAGAGAGAGAGAGAGAGAGAGAGAGAGAGAGAGAGAGAGAGAGAGAGAGAGAGAGAGAGAGAAGAGAGAATGGATGAGAGACGGATGAGACATATGAGAAAAAGATAGAAAGGTAGATGATCAGATGGATAGAGGGAGATGGATGGGTGGATGGATGAACAGAGAGAGAGATGCTAAAAAGATGGTTTTTATTCTTAATGAGCTTATGTTGTAATAGGCGAAGATAAAATCTAAAGGGGAACTGGTAGGAAGGATACACATGGAGGGGATAAGGCAGGTTCAGCTAGCAATGAAATCAGCAGTATGTCTGGGGCTCTTCACACAACCATGGGTGAGGACTCATCGATATATGAGCAGACCTCAGAATGGAGTCACGCCTAGGTGGGGAAGGCAACTGGTGATAAGGGGGAACTGTGTGGAGAGTGAGGTGAGCTAGAAATAGAGTAGGAGAAGATTTATTCTATGTGTTTCTATGTCATTGTTTAAAGGCTCTGAGCTATCATTCTGCCAATCCAATGACTCGTTTCATCCCCCTCTTCTTTAATTCAGAAGCAGAGGGCTTACTGATCTTTGAAGAATCATATGTGAAATAAAAGCAGGATCATAACTACACTTGGGAGCATTTAAGGTTATTGTCCCATATATGGAATCTGGGGGACAAGCTAGAAGTCTCCCTTTCATACCCATCTACTTACACTGTTGTGTTTCCATAACATGAGAGGCCTTATGAGTACAGAAATCCTGCAACCCCTAGAATGAAAATACCATCCTTTAAGATAATGCCATCCTCTCCTGAAGCACCTTCTCAGCCCCATCTGCCATCACGTACGGCTGTCTGGTCCCCTCTGGGAGAGACAGATGAGGCATCTGTTGGGAAGGGCATGCTCTGATGCTGTATAAAATCCATTGGCCAAGTCTCAGCTATAAATGCAAAGTGCTTAGTTGTAAGTTGGATGTACCCCATGGCCGTTAATGCATTGGGATATAATGGAGCATGAATCGATAAAGATGCCAGCAAAGTATGGCTCATTATAAAATACTTCTATGTGAAGAAAGGAAAGATTTATTTGTGAGGCTCAACTGTTTCTTTTTCCCTCTGGTTTTGGGCACCATCATCAAATTCTCATGCTCATTCACTCAACAACATTTCTTAAGTGTCTCCTGTGTGTCAGGCAATGTACTTGGTTACGAAGATAAAAAGAAAATAGTCCTTGCCCTCAAGGACCTTATGTTCTAATGGAGGAATAAAGTGTGTACACAGATGAACCCAAAGTGTATTAATAGTAAATGCCAAGTATTTTGTGTGTGTATGTGTGTGTTGGGCATTGGGCATTCAGAACTGGAGTGATCAAGAAAGGTCTCATGTAGGGTCTGGTACATGAATTGAGAATTGAAGGGAACTTCAGATTCCGAGAAGACAAGTTAGAGAGGGGGAGCATTGCAGGCTAGGGGGAAAGGCCTTTACAAAGGCATGGAAGCTTCTATAACTGATATCATATTGTTATTTTCTCAGTGAGTGGGAAAGAAGGAGAAATGCAGAACTCAAAAATTTTTTAAATGATGGTTAAAAATCTGAAAAATATCATTGGGAAATAATTAATGAAATGAAAGTTATTATTAAAAATAACAAAGATGTGGAAGTAGAATGTAGAATATCAAGTATGGGGGATCTGCAACTATGCAGTTTGATTAGAGCGTAGGATGTGTGAGAGAGAGTATGGAGCTCAGTTACTTGTAGAGCAATAATTGCAAAGGTTGCATATGTTTTGCAAATAATCCGTCTTATGAACTGAAGACTTGATGGTTCATGGGTAACTTCCTACTGACTTCCCTGACCACTCTGAGAGAAAATCTACTCCCTGGGGAGGTAGAGGAATCAACACAGGGGCTTTACCCTCTAGATAGCCTTTTAGATGATCCAGGACTTTGCTGAGATTAGAATTGCAATGGGAAAGCCTAGTTGAAGTGTCTGGCTCATTTCCCTTTCCAATAAAATGAACTCGTATAAGATCCCGAAGGGCCCATTTATGGTTTTTATGAATCACTGGGGCATTCTAATTCCTGACATTAGGAGGGAGAAACTCCAGCCAGGAAGACCCATATCTCTGATTCATTTTCTACCCACATCCATTATATACTCATGGGGGGGCACATTGTTTATTATATATGGAGGGCTAAATTCCAGGGTAAACCTTGATGATATAAATTTCTAGGGGCATCCGCCCTGATAGACCTGGTCCTGGTTATGAAATTGCATGTCATCCTTATACCACATAATAAGACAAATATTTAAGTCATGCCAACTCAGAGAGCAAACATTTAGGCAAACAGGCCACGTTTCCAGCCGTGACGTTGGTCTCCAGAGAAGGCTCTCAGGTTGCTAAGCAATCTTGGGTCTATTTGCATATATTCCCTTAGTGATAGAGCTTTGCCTGCGAAAAATAAGTCAGTGGATAAAGTATCATCCATACCTGGAGAGACAACCACACAATGTTGAAAGCCCAATTATTGTACTTGGGGGTTGCACAACTTAGAGACAGATAAAACTGTCAGATACACTGGAAGATACTTGGGTTTTCCAGAAGAAAATCTGAACTTGGAGAATAAACACAGTTAAGGCCAAAGGTGAGGAGGAAGGTGCTTTTCAGGGAAACAAATCAACATCTTAATTAAAACGATAATTAGAGATAATTTAATTTAAAATATTCACTCTGAGCATATGGTAACCTGATGAGGAATGATTCCCATAATGCCTGGAGGGAATATGTCCTTCAATTTTCCAGGCATGGATTTAAATGAGTTTTATCACACAGCGTTTTGTTTTGTGCCTTTCATTGGCTATTAGAAGGGGGTGGGGTCATCTAAAAGGATTTTGGGGGGACTGGAGCACCTGATGGAAGGAAAAGTGGGGGATGTGGAGGAATACAAGCTCAAATTTCAAATGCAGAAATGGTTGTACTGAAAACAAAACCCAACAGGGACTTGTATCATAGGATCAGAGACTTAAAGCTGGCAGCTGAGAAAGCATCTATCTGGTCCAATCCTCCCTTTTTCTTGCCATATGAGGATGCTGAGGCCAGGAGAGGTTAAGTGAGCTCTCCATGGTCATACAGCTAGCAAAGCTAGAATAGGATCCTGGTCCTCTGGCTTTAAATCTAGCTCAGTGTCTTACCCTTTTTGCTATAATTAGAGTATGGGATGATTCAGTCATTTAATAGAATCTGGGGATCATAGATTTTGAGCTGGAGAGAACCTCAGAGGACTATCCCATCCATTATATAAATGAGGAAATTAAAGACCTAGGCAGTAAAATTATCTGCCTATAGTCACACAGATAGTAATTGACAGAGCCAAATTTCTTTGTGCCCAAATCTAATGATTTTCCCAAAATATCATGTTACTTAGATGGGATCCTGGCTCTTCTGTTGGTTTTAGCACTTCCTCTCCCCAGGATGATTTTAGCTCCATCCCCTAAATAGCTCATATTTGTAGAAAACTGCGGAAAGTAAATAACAGTTGTCTAGGGAAGGCATTCAAGGCTACCTGCTCCATTAGACTACAAATGTCTTCTTTATTTTAATATTGTTAGCCTCTCCACAATTGTCTGTCTATTCACATGTATTTGATGAGTGGTGACCCCAAACCAAGAAGTAATTGTTTCAGTTCTCCAGGAGGAGAGTCTCCTTTCGAACAGGTTAGAGAGAAGTTGGTCTTGGTTGTTGCTTTCAGATGAACTGAAAATTGATCTCATGATGCCAGCCCCTTGTAGATGTAGAGAGAGCATCTCTATACACTTGGTCCCTTGAAGCATTGTCCATATAATCAGATGTGCAGAATTTTAGAGTTGGAAGACATGTTGAGATTCTCTACTCCAATCTTTGCATTAGATAAAAGCCAGGAAAGCAGCTTTCCTTGCCTTCATCAGAACACACCTGGTGTATTAGGTTCAGGTGTGGGCATTACATGAGAAGGCACTCATAAGCAAGCCAGAGTGTCCAAAGGAAGGTGAGTGGCATGGTAAGGTGTCCAGATGTAGTGTCTTCTGAGAGTTGAATGAAAGAATAAATTGAAAGCATATATTGAGCAGTTACTATGTGAAAAGCACTGAGCTAAATGTTGGGGGCTCAGATAGGAAAGTAATAAGAGTTTTTGTTTTTAGAGAGCTCACATTTGGAGTGGAGAGGCAATACATATGGATTATTTCAGTGCCAAGTCAGATGGAAAGATCCAGTAGTCCTTAGAATGCAATGGCAAAGCAAATGATAATGCCTTTTCCTTACTATTATTTCGACTGATAAAATCATGTCAATTTTTGATGCTGGACAATTTGACAGTGTCAAGGACTTTGGGGGCAAAGAAGCAAGCATTTATTCAGAAGTATGGCTGGATTTGAACTCAGGCCTTCCTGAGTCCAGACCCATCACTCAATTTACTGTGCCATCTAACTGCCTCACTTTCTTTTCTAGGTCTTCAGTATCTGTGCCTATACAACTTGCAAGAATAGTTTCTAGGCTGCATCTTCTTGGGAGTGCTTCCCAAATGATGGTTGAGAGCATTGGTTTAGAGCCATTATTTCACCCAAGGCTCTTGGATTCCCTAGGCTGTCTCCATCAGGGTCTCAGGGAAAATGTTAGAGAAGGTCATGGTGCTGGTATGAACTGTCTTGGCATTCTGATTGAAGGAACTATGAATGTTTACTCTGGAAAAGAGTAGAAATAAGACCCAGGTGGAGATGATTGTGTTTTCAAGTCTGCAAAGCACCATTACCCGGAAGTGTGATGAACCTTATAGAAGTAGGAACAATTAATAGGAATTGGAGATAGTTAAATTTAGGCTGTGTGTCAGGAAAAACTTTCCAGCAAGTATAGCTATTGAAAAGTGATATGGGTTGTCTTGGAAAGAAGGGGGTTTCCTTTCATTGGTGGCCTTCAATCAATGGCCGATTGTGCCTTTTTTTGGATATACTGTTCTAGGACGTTTCTGATTGGGTACAGGTTGAATTCCTTGACTTCTGAGTTCCTCTCAACTCCTGATTCGCATTCTTAAATCCTAATTTTCCATTGTGTCTTCTTGAATTTCAATATTCTCCAGAAGAGGGATGCACTGTACGCAGTTGTTATCAAATAAATGACTATTATCTTTGTATTTGCTTTGGGGAGACCCCAGGACTTTGAAGAGCATGGCAGCTTCGTGCATCTTTGTTATAATTCTTTGGGAACAGAGAGAATCCACAGGCTCTCTCTGTTGGCACAATACCCATGTGTCAGACCCTGTAAAAAAGTGAAAGAATCACAAATAAACTGGTTAGAGAATGACATTCCTACTAAAATAATACTCATGCTCCTAGGCAAACCAATCACACATAATGTGATAAGCCTTGTTGCAGGCTGTAGCTTCAAATTGATGCATGGGGATTTAGCCACACAACTCTAATTAAAACTAACGAGGGCTGAGCTGCCCTAGCCTCATGCATCAAATTGAAAATATGTTGTGTTTACTCCCTGTGAGGTTTGTATGACATTGGCTCCATAACTCCATGGGACACATCATCTCCAGAATCCCAGGAGACTACTTCCTCGGCTATCCCCCCAATGCATTAACCTGACCACTGAAAAAGTTCATCTCTTGCTTTGGCCAATTAGAGAGATACTTTGTACTAATTTTGGAGTGCCATCTTGGAGTGTGGCCCCATGTACACCTAGGGAAAGCAGCAACGATAGCTAATGTTTTTATAACCCTTAATGGTTTGCGAAATGCTTTTGCCACAATAGCTCCAGGAGTTATATAAAGTACAAAGTTATAACCAGGATAGGGTCACTGGACCTTTGTACCGTCTCTATTGTTTAGTAGTCCCTGGTAACAGACTTCTTCAGTAGCAAAGAAATAACTTAGTTTGGCACCTTGTTAGCAATATATAAAATTAGGTAAAACTGAAAGCTACAAGATCTATAGTATTCATGGTATGCTTTCTCTTCCCAGCAGTAACACTCCAGTTGAGCTATTTTCCAACTCTCCTCCCTATTGACTGTTGCCTTCCCTATCAATCTGGTTTCTGCTTATGGGGGCCAACTGCTCCTTCTCACCACATTTGAAGGCCTATTTCCACTCCCCTTAGGGCTAATTTTGTGTCATACCCTAGCTGTGCTTGGTGCTCAAAACCTAACAAACACTAGGTACAATACAGGTAGTGTGTATTTTTTTTTCTCTGGATGTTATTTTCATTTATATAGAGATATTCCCATGTGGAATCCTCCTGTGGAGAAGTATATTATCCAGCTTTCACTTGTAGCTTCTAGTCTTAAAGAGTCACCTGGGGGAAGGCAAAAGTTGTATGACCTGACCGTGGCCACACAACCAGAGTGTATTTATCAAGGCTACACCTTGAACCCTGAAATTCTTGATTACAAAGCCAGCCTCCTATTCACTCTACCACAGAGAGTTCTTAACCTTTTTTAAGTGTCATGGACTCCTTTAGCAGTTTGATGAACCAACTTTTCAGAGTAATATTTTAAAATAATTGAAGGATGTATTAAATTTCAGTTAGAGGTTAATGAAAAGAAACACCCAATTTGTTTTCCATCCAAGTTCATGAAATCTATCTATGGACACAGATTAATAACTACTGCCTTAATTTAAGTACTGTTAACCCATTTTACAGATGAGAAAACTGAGGCACGACAGTTGCTCAAATGCAATAGCATCAACCAATTCCTTAGGAAGGGATAAATTTTGAATAATAACATTCTGGTCCTCAATGGGGAAGGGAACACAGATACTCCAAGATCTTGCCACTTCATAATTTTCTTTAAATTGGAAAACTGAAGCTTTGGTATTATCTTGGATCTCAGTACTAAACATCAGGAACACAGAGGTAGAGAAGCAAAGACGATAAGGCTGTCTGCCATCTCTTCTGGAAACAATATTCTCTTTGGCACTCCATGAGGCATAAAACACCAGCATGAGGCAATCCACAGTGTGCCCACTGGGATCCAATAAATACATTCAATCTTAAGAACAAGATCTTAGCCTGCTGGAAGATTCCTTGGGCATTTCTGAGCAGCTTGATTGCCTTGGCAGGAGGTCCTCATCATTAATACCAACTCACGGAAATATGTTTCTCCATTACTCAAGCACACATCTCCTGCTGAATTCTTCTAGTATGCACAAGCATGGATTCACTTTGATTGTGTGGCTTGGTAACAAACAGTGAATCTGACAGTGTAGAGTTTTTAGCATACTATCATTGATTATTTATTAGTAATGAATGAACAATTGTCTGCTGATACACGTATCCCATCAGTGACCTCTTCATTCATTCATATGGCTGCCAGATAAATTATATTTCATGAATGGAGCTGAACATCTTCATGGGACTCCTTTGGGGCATGATCATTACTACTTCAATTGATGAAGGTCCCATTATGACCTACTGATAATTCATGGAGTCTGTGGAATCAGAGATTCTCCATTAGCTAAGGGGCAAAAATATGGATTCTATGTGTAGTTACCTGGAAGGCAGTTCAAGTCAAGTTAAAAATAAGTCAACAAACATTTATTTATTAAGCACCTACTGTATAGTAGGCACTATTTTAAGTGCTGGGAATACCCTCCCCTCATAAAGGGGGGCGGGGCAGAAACAGTCCCTGCCTTCAATGATTTTTATAATCCAATGGGGGTGATAACATGCAAACAACTGTATACCAACTACACAATTGTGTATCCCAACTACTTGGGATAAATTGGGTACAAATAAAAATATTTTATCGAAGCCCTCAGTATACCTACTTTGTCCTTCCTTCTTCAAAACAGAAAGAAGAAACTTAACCCCCACCATCCCCACCAAATAAACCAGCACTGTGGGAAAATATGTCTTAACAATACATATGAAGTTTAAGACTGGCATCTCATCCAACGGATTTGGCAGAATTGTCCTCCCAATATTAATATATTATAAATATAATATAAATATTAATGAGGAAAGTTAATAATCATAACAATACCTGTAATAAGGCTTTCCCTCAAAATAAGTCCTATTTGTTTGGAAAGAGGTTTCTCATCAGTGGAATGGGGATAGATAGAGACTCTTAAATAGGTGACTGATATTCAGGGTGCCACAGACTGTGTTTTTTCTCTTTCCTTTTACCTTGTTCCTTCTTCTTGCTGAAAAATGTGGGAGGTTCACTGAGCCTCTCATGATCTTAAACGTGCTTAAACAGCAACAAAAAATAACAACCTCCTCTCCTTCCATCCCTTCCAACTCTTGGTTAGACTTTTGTAAAATTTCTCCTGTTTGCCCCTTCCTTTCTTTTCCTATAGCCCCTACCCTGATTTGGACCCTATGCCATAACTTTTGGTCTATTGTAATAACATCAGAATGAACCTTCAGGTCCCCAATCATTTTCTTTCCATGTGCCTTTTATACAATTGTCAGAACTTCATATGCATAGAGGCACCAGAATTGGGGTGGAGAAACTGATTCTTTGCCCCAGGCCATTGAAATTTAGAAGGCGTTAATGCCATTATCCAAATCATTCTTCCTTTGTGCTACCCCCTACAGATCAACCCCAGGTAATCTCCTTGTCCTACCATCCCATTCTCCTTTGCTTTTGTCCCTAGTTATACATCTGATGTGTTTCTCTTCTGCCTCGCAAAACTCTAGCGCCTCCTTATTATCTAAGTTAAAAAGGGACCCTCAAGATGATTTAATTCAATTGTACCTATCTGTCACCTCTATACCCCAATGGTAAGCCATTAATTGTTTCCCTTGGATAGCTCCAATAAAAGGAGATCATCAGAGGAGCCAAGATGGTGGAATAGAAAGACACACATATGCTAGCTCCGAAACCACAGCCCATAAAATATTTGTAAAGAAGAACTCCCAACAAATTCTGGAGCAGCAGAAGCCACAGAACAACGGAGCAGACAAGATTTCTGTTTCAGAGAGACCTGAAAACAGACACCAAAGGTCTGGTGCGCGCAGGACCCAGAGCAGAGCCCAGCCCTGCCTTGGCCATGCGGCGCTGAGAGGAGCAGATCCCAGCAGGCTTCAGGGACAGAATCTCCAGCAGCCAAGCAGGTCCCTTCACCCACAGGTGACGAGTCGGTGAGAGGGTCTCTTTGGCTGGTCGAGGGGGACTGGGGTGTCCCCATAACTCAGGCCCCCTCAGGAGGCAGCAGCGGGGGTGGCAGAGGACAGGGGCTCCCCAAGCAGGCAGGAGCCTGGATCCATTGTTGAAGGTCTCCACATAAACCCCCTGAGGGAACTGAGCCCTGAGTGGAGGCCATGCCCCAAACTGAGCACCTGAACTTAATCTCACACTGAATAGCAGCCCCACCCCCACCCAAAGCCCTGAGGCTGGGAAGCAGCATTTGAATCTCAGACCCCAAGAGCTGGCTGGGAGGATCTGGAGGCAAGGTAGGGTGGAAAGAAAACTCAGAAGTCAAGTCACTGGCTGGGAAAATGCCCAGAAAAGGGAAAAAAAAATAAGACTATAGAAGTTTACTTTCTTGGTGAACAGATAATTCCTCCCTTCCTTTCTGATGAGGAAGAACAATGCTTACCATCAGGGAAAGACACAGAAGTCAAGGCTTCTGTATCCCACACATCCAAAATAAATATACCATAGGCTCAGGCCATGGAAGAGCTCAAAAAGGATTTTGAAAATCAAGTAAGAGAGGTGGAGGAAAAACTGGGAAGAGAAATGAGAGACATGCAGTCAAAGCATGAACAGCAGGTCAGCACCCTGCTAAAGGAGACCCAAAAAAATGCTGAAGAAAATAACACCTTGAAAAATAGGCTAACTCAATTGGCAAAAGAGGTTCAAAAAGCCAATGAGGAGAAGAATGCTTTCAAAAGCAGAATTAGTCAAATGGAAAAGGAGGTTCAAAAGCTCACTGAAGAAAATAGTTCTTTCAAAATTAGAATGGAACAGATGGAGGCTAATGACTTTATGAGAAACCAAGAAATCACAAAACAAAACCAAAAGAATGAAAAAATGGAAGATAATGTGAACTATCTCATTGGAAAAACAACTGACCTGGAAAATAGATCCAGGAGAGACAATTTAAAAATTATGGGACTACCTGAAAGCCATGATCAAAAAAAGAGCCTAGACATCATCTTTCATGAAATTATCAAGGAAAACTGCCCTGAGATTCTAGAACCAGAGGGCAAAATAAGTGTTCAAGGAATCCACAGATCACCGCCTGAAAGAGATCCAAAAAGAGAAACTCCTAGGAACATTGTGGCCAAATTCCAAGGTTCCCTGGTCAAGGAGAAAATATTGCAAGCAGCTTGAAAGAAACAATTCAAGTATTGTGGAAATACAATCAGGATAACACAAGATCTAGCAGCCTCTACATTAAGGGATCGAAGGGCATGGAATAGGATATTCCAGAAGTCAAAGGAACTAGGACTAAAACCAAGAATCACCTACCCAGAAAAACTGAGTATAATACTTCAGGGGGAAAAATGGTCTTTCAATGAAACTGGGGACTTTCAAGCATTCTTGATGAACAGACCAGAGCTGAAAAGAAAATTTGACTTTCAAACACAAGAATAAAGAGAAGCATGAAAAGGCCTGAATTCTCTTTCTCTTCCATTTCCCACCTTCATCCATTGAGAAGACAAGAAAAATAAATCCCACTGCAAATACAAAATAAATTATTTTAGATTCAAAAAAAAAAAAGGGAGATCATCAGAAGCAGTCCAAGAACCCAACATAATTCTCCAGATATAGAATGAGCAGGGCATTCAAGGCCTTTCAAAGACTGTTTTGCGTAACTCCCCTTGTAAGTGGAATTAATTTATTTCAGACTCCTACTTTTTGAAAATGTTTCTCCTGCACTATTGTATATCATAGTTATCTGTGTAAAAAGCATCATGGTCAGAATGGTATACCAGAGAGAATGTTGGACTTAGGTTTAAATCAGAGACTTGCTTATAAATGTTTAACAATCAGATTTCTGAGAGAAAAAAAGGCATGTGAGCACTAAAAGTGCTTAAAAAGGCTAATCTGCGTATTCTTTTCCTTAAGTTCAGACAATCAATGAAGCAATAAGTCTCAAGACCTGATCTGTAGTTTTGCTGATTTCTGATATGTAAATGCTTACACTGAAAATTGAACAATTAGCTCTCTGAATCCTATACGATCTGGGTCCAGAGCACCATTCATTTCCTTTTCTGTAAATTGACAAGATTATAATGTCTCTTCGAACTCTAAATCTATAATCTTATAAATATGATATAAACAATATAAGTATATCATACATAAATCTATCCTTTTCCCTGACTGATAGGATGTATGCCTTAGGTAAAAGGAAGCCATAGTCTGAATTCAGGAAGCAGCAGACAAGTTTAAGAGTCTGTTTGTTTAGGAGGGGGGATGTGAAACATTAATGAGTTACTCAGGCCAAAGTCAGTTTCTATACATAATTTCTCTATCTCTCTTCCCTAGTTTCTTTAATGATAGTTTATGGGTCTCAGGCAATAGAGAGGATGCCGGAAATGACACAGGGGCCGAGTGCCTTATAAAAGGATTAGCTTCCCACAGAACCAATAGCATCGATTGGTGAGTTATGACCCTCATTCTTAAAAGCAATACAATTTACTTCCCTTGAGTAGTGATTTTTTTCTTAATGGCTGTTAGGAACCATTCATCTGTTTTGGCATCAGCTACTGACTGTGTTCAAGGAAACAAACAAACAAAAAAAACAAAGCCAAAAGGAGAGGGAGAGGGAGAGGGAAAGAGAGAGGGGGAAACAAGCTAAATTGAGCTATCTAAAGGTCCTGTTACAATACAGCCACTCAAAGAATGGGTTTTTACTTAGCATGATGTCTGTCTGGATAACATAGCTCTCCAGGAAAAGCCTAAAACATCCATGCTAAATGTCTGAAGGGTTTAAGTAACACACAAGGAGAGGAAAAAATGAGAAATGGACCCCCAAAGATAAAACAAGCATAAAATGTTTATTTTTCAGAGAAGATTGGAATATTAGAGGGACAGTGGAAAAGCAGAGAAACGAAAAATGATTGTGCAGCATGAAAGAAGAGGTCTCAAAGAGGAAAAAATCATTCGGAACTGAAAGCAGTCAGAAGATAAGGCTGCCTGATATGGCCAAGGTCCAGGAGGGGAATTGCAGCAGATACTTTGTGGAGGGATTGGATTATATTTTAAATGTTTTCAGTAGCAGAAGTTATTACGTTTAAATGATGGGATTTATTCTACAAAAAGTCCATTGTGTATCTGTGATAGAACTGAAATTGTCAAATTGATGCTCAGTTTCATTCTGGATTCTGGACTGCACACAGGGCATTTCATTTTCTGGGTCTTAATGTATATTGGATACCATCCCCATCACCGTAGTGTCACTAATATCCTCCTCCTCCTCCTCATCACCATTACTTAACATTCTGATAGTGCTTTCATTTTAGAAATGTAGAAGCTGAAGCCCCATCTACCATGTTATCCTAACTTTCTCTTTTGCTTAGTTCTGCCCTGTGAGGCCATCCAGGGAAAGTCAAATCTCTGTTTCATATGGCTGCCCTTCAAGTACTTGAAGAAGTTACCATGATTCCTCTATGTGTATTACACCACGATGAATATTATTGTCATTATTAATGTTATGTTTATAAAGATTTATTATATCTATAAATATTATTTATCATTATAAATATAATTATAAATGTCTAGCATATTCATAAATAGTACTTATAATTAATATTTTTATAAAAGTTTAGTACATTTGCAAATAGTATCTATTATTGTAATGAACATATTTCTGAAGCTTTGGTATATTTTAATATAGTATATATTATCATTAATAGATTTACAAATATTTTGCATATTTTATAAATACTATTTATTATTGTTATAAATAATTACAGCATAGAATCAACCAATCTAGGATTTATTAAGAGTATTAATAAGAGGCCTAGTGGACAGAGAGAGCTCATCTTCACGCCAAGAAGTCCTGGGTTCAAGTCTCATCTCTGAAATGTGATAGCTCTACACCCATGGCAAATCACCTAACTTCTTGGTGCTCTAGGTCAATGGTTCCAAAATTAAATAGAAAGAGGTGCCACTAAATGGTAAATAAAGATCCCTGAAGGTCTTCTATTGACTTAGAAATCCTCAAGTTAGTATTATCTATGTTCTATTGTATTTTTATTCTGTTAATTATTTCCTAATTGTGTGTGTGTTCGTCCTTCCTTTTGCTGAAGAAGACCATGTCATCAGGGAAATGATGACATGACTTGCACTTGACTTTGTTTTGAGTGAGGGAGGGCTGTGCACGTCACCAGCCTCACTCCTCCACCAGAGCCATATGAATCCAGTGACCATCAGAATGACTGGAGATGACCGAGGATGAGGCAATTGGGGTTAAGTGACTTGCTCAAGGTCACACAGCTAGTGAGTGTTAAGTGTCTGAGGTGAGATTTGAGCTCAGGTTCTCCTGACTCCTGCACTGGTGCTCTATCCACTGCACCACTTAACTGCCTCTATTTCCTAATTACATTTTAATCTGTTCAACTGCACTGACTGACTAAATTCCAGAGCCAGTATTAGTAGAAGAAATTTCCTCACCTGTTTCAGACTCAGAAATTTTTGCAAGGCTATTTTCTTATTTCAGTTGCATCTTAGTTTCCTTCCTTCCTTCCTTCCTTCCTTCCTTCCTTCCTTCCTCCCTCCCTCCCTCCCTCCCTCCCTCCCTCCCTCCCTCCCTCCCTCCCTTCCTTCCTTCCTTCCTTCCTTCCTTCCTCCCTCCCTCCCTCCCTCCCTCCCTCCCTCCCTTCCTCCCTCCCTCCCTCCCTCCCTCCCTCCCTCCCTCCCTTCCTTCCTTCCTTCCTTCCTTCCTTCCTTCCTTCCTTCCTTCCTTCCTTCCTTCCTTCCTTCCTTCCTTGCTTTGTTCTTTCCTTCCTTCCCTCCTTTTTCTTGATTAATATTTTTTGTTGCTTTACACCAACCTCAGTTCCCACCGTTACCCCCCTTCATTTAAAGAAAAAGTTCAGTAAAGCAACCCATCAATGGACCTCTGAAAGTGTATGCATCACTTTATACCCATAGTCACTCATCTCTCTATCAAGAGGAGAGAAGTACATTTCTCGGAAACCTGGGCTCTTTCCATGATACTATGATACTTATAAGCAGTGTTTCTATTGACAACTGTGAAAGCTTTGACTCCATGACTCCATGAAAGCTTTCCTGCCTGTCTGCCTGCCTGCCCACCTGCCAGCTTCATTATGATGTGCCCATAGTCCATTTCATCTTTCAGGCTGACGGCTAAAGCAGTAGCAGTCCTCCTGCCCATCCTGGGGAGTTCCTGGATTTTTGGTGTGCTTGCTGTGAATAACCACGCCATTGTGTTCCAGTACATGTTTGCGGTGTTTAACTCTTTACAAGTAAGTGACTACGTGGGCTTTAGCAGGCAGCCAGGCTTCTGGCTGTCTCAGGAGACATGGTCTGCAGAGTAATTCTGTCTTTATTTGAATTAACCGGTTCCTCTTTATGCATCCCATGAGCCTGTCAGCTATGTGAGATTCCCCTTTTGTCCCCACCCCTTCCCCAAGATAGGAGGGCAGAACGATTACCAAATGACTTAGCATTTCCCTAGAGAAATAGATGGCCAGTGAAACAGACATATTGCATACTGCCTCAAATCCAGGGCTTTGGGGAGAGGGTTGGACCGCTTCAGGGACTGATTTCTAGTGACAAATGAAATTCAGAGAGTGGAGAAATGACATGCTTAATCCACAGCCACAGTTATTACAGGCTGCTCTGCATGAGCAAGGGGCTGGGATAGCCTGATATCCCTGAAAATCATGGGGTGAGGCCTTCCAGCTCCACCTTCAGATATTACTGAACTATAAGTTTCCTTTCACTTCTCCACCCATTCACTGATCCTGGGTGCCCAGTTACCCACAGTACCTTGAAAAATCAATTGAAAGCCCATCCCCATTCTTTTACTCTGCCTGCTCTTTATCTCATGACTCAGGATGACCTGAATGGTGGTTTCAGAACTCTATTTTGTGTTGTTAGAAGCAAATAATGAAAGAGTCCCTTGGGACCCTGTCCCTATGCAGGTTAAATGCAGAGACAAAATATTAAATAGACTAAGACAGAGGTGATAGTTAAAGCCAATTATGTCAGTGCTAAATGGTGGTTGATATTCTCTTTGAATGACTATACAATACACTTACTACAGACATTCATGTATGTATATGTGCACACACACACACACACACACACACACACACACACACTCTTTGCTTTATATGTTTTCTTCAATACTCCAAGGCACTGGAGATAGTAATAAGGTAGATACTCCCCATGAAGCTGCAGATTCTAACCCTCCAGTGCCTTTCCATTCTATATGAATCTCATCCGTATCTTCCTTAAAGTATACCACAAGGGTCCAGCAAGCATCCTTGAGGAGAAGGGTTGCCTTGCCTTCTCCTGAAGTTCCTAGTGAAAGACCTAGACTGCCCAGCAGTTATCCTTGGTTCTCATTACATGGTTGGTTGGCCCCACTTTTCTTGGATACAATTTATACATGTAATTTTGGTGCTGTTATTTATCAATTAGTTGGGTCCAAGTCTTCATGACTCTATTTGGGGTTTTCTTGGCAAAGATACTTGAGTTTGCCCTTCTCCAGCTCATTTTACAGATAAGGAAACTGAGGCAAATAGAGTTAAGTGACTTGTCCAGGTTCACACAGCTAGTAAGTGCCTGAGACCAGATTTGAGCTCAAGTACTTCTGACTACATTCCCTTGGAGTGCAATACATCTGACAATCGTGTCGCACTCCTTACTTTTCCAAGCACTTTTACATTCATGATTATTTCAAGCATTTTCTTTGTAGCCCTAGGACTGAGTACAGTGCCATGTGCCCAGTGGGTGCACAGCTACATTGAACAGGTGCTCAATAAAAGCTTTTGTTTGGTTTGTTAATTGATTAAGAACTCACCTGAGTTTCAGAACTACTCACTAAGGTGAGTAGGTTTGGGCAGGAGTTACAGTTCTTATTTCAGCTATGAGAAAATACACTCAGGGTCACAAAATAAGTTAGTGAATTGAGGACTGGACCACAGATCTCATTAGTCTTAAATCATGGGGTTTTCCACTGTGCCAACCTGCTTTCCCTGTTTGTTTCCTACGTACACAATTGGGCTGTGTAACTGTCTCTAGAGGTTCATATTTGTAATGCAGTGACCTCTCTGCTGAGTCACCCTAGTGAGTGAAGGGAGAAGGGAGGAAAACTTATCCAATGGCCGTCTCCTGCTCTCAAGGCCATGTTCCATTTAGAGATGATCATCCAACGGTTCTCAATGCTAAGGAGATATACTAGATTTGCAGTCAAAGGACCTGGATTCAAATCTCACTTCTACCACTGTGTGACTTTGGACAAATAATTTTTATATCTTGATATTTCAGCTGCCTTATCTGTGTAGCCTATATAAGATCGAGGGATTCTTATCCCTTGCCTTCATAGGCAGCTAGGTGATATAATGGATACAGTGCTGGATTTGAGAGTTAGAAAGACCTGAGTTCATGTCCAGCCTCAAACACTTACTAACTTTTTGACCCTGGACAAGTCACTTCACCTCCATTTTGCCTCCATATCCTCATCTGTAAAGTGGCCATGATAATAATAGCACCTACCTCTCTGGATTGTTGTGAAGATTAAATGAAATAATGTATGAAAAGTATTTCGGCGTTATATAAGTATGATGATGATATGCATTGCCTTCCTCACTGATGAATTTCCAGAACGCAGCCAGGAGTACTCCTGAGCTGTTATGCGGTTCTTATTTAATGTGATAAGCTTACGCCCCCATTCCAGTATGTCCTCCTTCAGAGCACTTTCCAGTACTAATATCGCCTCCATTTCATGGATTTCATTAACTAGCACCATAGTATGGTTTAGATAATTAAGATCAATTAATTTTTACAAAAGGGGTGTTTGTTGAGAAAATATAGCTAGAAGTACAAAACATTTACCCCCGTCACCCAAGGGCACATTCTCTCCTATACCACCTCTGTCTCTGGGGAGTAGGAACTTAGTGTTCATTTGGCTCTTATAAACACTCACCCTCACCCCCAAGTTGACTTTCAAATGTAGAGTGGTAGAAGGATAGAGCTGCTATCCTTCTTGAGGACCCTGGCTTCTTGGATACAGGGTCCATCCATCACTGGACAGGTCCTGACCACCCATTTGGTCTGTGCTAGGACTTAGTGGATAGATCACGGCTGGAGTCAGAAAGACCTGAGTTCAAATCTCGCCTTGGATACTTACTATGTGACCATGGGCAAATCTCTTAATCCTATTTGCCTCAGTTTCCTCCTCTATAAAATGAGCTGGAGAAGGAAATGGCAAACTACTCCAATATCCTTGCCAAGAAAATCCCAAATGGGCTCACAAGGAGTTAGACATGACTGAAATGAATGGATGACAACAACAGTGAACTGGTTTGCTTGTCTACAAATTCTAGCAAAGACTATAGCTTATGAATCTCTGGTGGCTCACTGTAGCTGCTTTCAAAGCTCACAGGGATTCAGCTTAATCTATCACATTTCCAGTATTCTTTCATCTATGACAGGACCCAGAAGGGACGGAAACAACAGGGCCATGTGCTTATAAGCTTCATGTTGGAGGAAATAGGTATCTGGAGATAGGGTTCTGTTATGTAAGTTACTACCATATCTTTCAACAAGAGCAGAATTATGATCTTTTGACCTTATGCCAGGTTTGAGTGAGAGAGTGTCTGTGGCTCCTCCCCAATCAAAGAGGCCCATAGTACCTTCTTCGTCACCAGGGAAGGAAAAAGAATTATGTCTATTTGCCCTCCACCTGACCCTTTAGAAGTCAGTCAGTCGACAAGCATTTATTAAGCACTTACTGTGTACTAGAAACTAAGCTAAGCATTGAAGATACAAAGAAAGACCAGAAAAGTGTTTCCAATCTAATGAGAGTTTTTGCATGTAAAAGTCATACATAAGTTGAAGGGAAAGGGTCATCTAGTACTTGCCTATATTCTGAATTGGAGAGCAGGACCCCTTCACTCCAAATCATCAGGAACTTCCTGACACACGCTCACCAATGTACATGCTCCCAGGACTGAATCCTCATTGACCAGTCCCCTGTGGCATTTGCAAAGTAAGGGGATTGAACCAGATGTCCTGACAGGTCCCTCCCAGCTTGAAATCCATGACACTTTGCTGAGCTCCAGGGCTGGAAATCCAAGATTAAACATAGTCTGCTGCTCATTGAAAGACAACATTGGTCATAGGATCAAAGAGCAAAGATCCTATGGAAATGACCTCAGAGGGCATTATTCACTTGACAGCTGAGGAAACTGGGGTCCAGAGAAATGAAATGATTTGCCCAATCTCCCACAGGTAGTAAATGAGAAATCTGGTGCTCAAGCTCATATCCTCGGACTCCAAATCCTCCTGACTTTTTCTCTGGACCATGAATGGAGACTTTTTTTAGAGACTTATTTTGCTGCAATATGTAAATGACTGCTAACTTTGTATTCTCTTCCTTTTCCCCCCCAGGGATTTTTCATCTTTCTCTTTCATTGTCTCCTGAATTCTGAGGTGAGTCAGAGCTTCCCATGGGCAGTAATAAGCTGGTTTTTATTTCAGCACAGAACTCGTAGAAGCTGAAACGATGCTCTACTTAGAGTTAGCCATGGCTTTTTTGTTCCTAGACTTCTGAATCTTCTTTGGTGCCTGAGAAGAGCTTGGCTGGAGAATGGTTGGATTTTTTTCCCTGTTGCTTAGCAATGCTTTCCTGGGCTGTTTACCTGATCACTGAACCAAGACCAGGAAAAAGAAGAGGAGGGGAAGGAAAGAGGCGGAAAATCCCCACTGTGAATTCTGCCCATTGTTATGCATGCAGCTCAATGCCACAGGCATTTATTAGGCTCCTATTGGATACAGTTGAGTCTGATACAGAGCTGAGATAACACATAGTTCCTTTGCACAGGTAGCCTAGTCTAGCAGAAATCAATGGGGACAGTTAGAACTGATATTATATGCTAGATACCTTGGAGAGGGGCAAGAGATTATTCTTTGTGATACATATGGGAGGTCATTATTGACCAGGGGATGAGGAAAGGCTCTCTGGAGGAAGTGGCATTTGAATTTTATTTTAAAATGTCTCTAGGACTTCAACCCATGAAGTGAGGAATAAAGAACTGGTTAAGTAGAGGGAACTGTGGGAGAAAATGCACAGAGGAATGATCAGTTATAGACAGTTGTAGGGGCCTTTATTAAGGATCATTTTAGTTAATCCTACTCCCCTCCCCTCATTTTAGAGATGAGAATGCAGAAGCCAGAGAGGTTAAGTTATTTGCTCAATATGTCACAGGTAATAGAGGAAAACTGGGATTCAACTTGATAAATATTGAATAAATGAGTGAGAGAGCTGCCTGGAGCACCAAGCAGTGAAGTGAAAAAAATCTGGCACATAGTAGGTGCTTAACAAATGTTTATTGATTGATTGAAATGACTTGCCCAAAATCACCATCAGTATCCTCAGATGGGGTGGTTTATAAATGATTTTTGATTATTTCTTGTCCCTGTTGTACAAATGAAGGATCTTAGACTTGAGAGGTTAAGTGACTTACCCAGGGACATTCACTTCTCTGTATATCAGAGATAGCAGTTTTTACAATAAATATCTAGTATTTTATCCATTTTACCATGCTTTGTATAATAATAGTAGTAATAATACTAACAATGCTAATAATCAACAATATTTCCATAGCACTTTAAGGTCTGCCAAGCTTTTTACATTTCTCATTTGATTCTCACAACAATCCTGGGAGGTAGGTGCTATTATTATCCCCTTTTTACTGAGGAGAAAATAAGGATAAACAAAGGTTAAGTGATTTGCCCAGCTCACAGCTGCTGAGAGTCTGAGATTGGATTTGAACTCAAGTCTTCCTCACTCCAAGTCCCACAATCTATCCGCTGTTCCACCTTGCTGCTGTCATAACCAGCATAACATGACTTTCCTCTTGCCCCTTCCCTATCTTTCCCCTTCAGATGGTTAGTAAGCCCCTTGACGTCTGTTGCTTTTTCTGAACACTGAACACAGGAGCCTGACACATGGCAGGTGGTTAAGAAATGTTTGTTGAATCCAATCGACTTGAATCGAATTAGCTCTCCTGTCTTCCGGCAGAAAACTCTCCAGTTTCAGACTCTTGCTTCCCAAGAGCCCACCTGTTGATCAGCTGTGAAAAGACAGCTCCTAACTCCTGGTTTTCCAAATAAACTTGTAATGGCATCACATGGGCAGGTTAATGATTGTATGCCCAAATGGAGACTATTACAGGAGATGTTATTGTTTTTTGAAGAACTGGTTTCCAAGGGCCCATGGGCAACATTAACAGCACCTGAATATTTCAGCTGCTTATACAAACTTGAAGAAAAGAATTATCTTGGATAAAACATCTTCAAGAGGATTCCTCATATGACTATCTCCGTGTGGTCTTTCATTTCTTTTTCTTAATTCTTCTTAAAATGAAGAAAAACATATCGGCCACTTTGCCCAGTAAATAAAGAGGCCCTTGATCCCCCAGGGTGGAGTTTTTTGGGATGATGTTTCTCTTTCAGCTAGAGGGGAAGTGTTTTATGGGGGATTTTTCTGTGGTTGTTGCTGTTAATTGTACTGTCCACTGCTAACATAAATAGACCTTTCATAAATAGACCTTGCAGTGAAAGAGACCTTAATGCTTATCTGACCAAATGAGCTGATATATGATGCAGCTGTGTGGTATTGAGGATACAGAGCATTGAACTCTGAGTCAGAAAGATCTCAGTTCAAATCCCACCTCAGACACTTACTGTGCATGACCCTGGTTGTATCATCTTTATACAGATGACTCTCAGATCTAATTGTCCAGCCTTAACCTTTCTCTGATCATCAGTCTCTCACCCATAACTGCCTATTCGACATATTTAGTTGGACATCTAAAACAGGAATCCTCTCTTACAGTAGCCTTAAACTCAATGTGTCCAGAACTAAACTCATTTTCTTTCCTCCCCCTCAAAAAACCCCACGCTCTCCTTTTTTCTAACTTCCCTATTATTGTCAAGGAAACCATCATTCTCCCCATCACCCAGGCTGGCCACCTAAGTGTCATCCTCATCTCCTCACTCCCTCTCACACCCCCTCCATCCATCATCAAGCTCTGTCTCTACATTCATTATAGCTCACCCCCTTATCTCTTCTGGAAATGCCAGCGCTCTTCTGAAGGCCCTTATCACCTCATGGGTGAACTATTACAATAACTCCTGGTGGGTTTCCCTCTCCCCTCTAATCCATCCTCCATTCACTGGTCAAATTGATCCTATCACATTGCTCCTTCCCCCCAGTCAACAACTCCCATGGCTCTCCATTACTTTTAGCATCAAATATAATATTTTCCATTTGACTTTAAAGCTCTTTGTACCTTGACTTATCCCTAGCTTTGCAGACTTCTTACTCATCTCCACAATTCATTAATGCCAGTCTTCTTGCTGGTCCTCCCATGAGACATTACATCTCACAACTCCAAGGAATTTTCTCTGGCTGTCCCCCATGCCTGGATCTTTCTCCCTCCTCATCTCTCCCTTCTGGCTTCTCTGGATTTCTCCACTTCTCTGCTACAATCCTACCTTCTACAAGAAGCCTTTCCAAATCCCCATTCATCTTAGTGCTTTCCCTTTGAGATTATCTCCAATTTATCTTGTGTATGTCTTCTCTGCATATCAGTTTGCATATTGTCTCCCCAGTTAGACTGTGAGCTCCTTGAGATCAGGAACTGTTTATTGGGGACAGTACTTTGCAAGGGTGGCATGAAATAACCCATGTAAAACACTTTGCAGACACCTAAATTATTATAGAAATGTTGGCTATTGACTTGCCCAAAGCCCCATAGGAAGCAAGTGGAAGAGCCAAGATTTGAACTCGGGTCCTGTACCCTTCCAAGATCAAGAACTGTGTCTAAGTATTACTGCAGATAGTGACTTGGAAGAGCTGGGATTTGAACTCAGGTTCTCTGCACTTCCAAGATCAAGAACTGTGTCTAAATAGTACAGCAGATAGTTACTTGGTGTCTGACCCTGTGGGCACGTCATTGAACCTCTCTCAGCCTAAGTTTCCTCACCTGTAAAATGAGGGGATTGCACTAGATGATCTCTAAGGTCTGTTCTGCTTCTAGAACTTTGATTCTATCTTTCTGTTTGCCCATTTCTGGATGATTTTTCCCTTCTAAAATGTAGTATGCAGAAATGAACTCTATACTGTAAAAGAGTAATGAAATATCAACTGATCTCAAAGCATGGTATAGAGTTTTAGATCGTCCTGACTGTTTTCTGGTCACATTTTTTTGCTCTGTAGGGACAGGTAAAGGGCAAAGGAAAATTCAGGACAGAAAGAAGTCCTGGGAGAAAATAAGCATGGGTAGATAAAGCCACAAGGAAAGTTTATATAACCAACAGTTATAGCTAGAACGACAAGGTGATAGAAATCAAAGAGCATTGGCCTTGGAGTTATTAGGAACCTGGGTTCAAATTCTCCTTCTAGCTCTTAGTAGTTAGCATCAAAGGACGAGTTATTTACTTTCTCTAAGCTTCTATTTTTTCATCCATAAAATGGGACAATAACAGCTGCAGTGCTTGTATCTGTCACAGGGCTATTGTGAGGTTCAGATGAGAGAGAGATTTAGCATGCAAGGCATAGCCAAGGTACAGTGGAAACAAACAAGCAAACTAGATTGTAGTCGGTTACTTTGAGCAAGTGTCCTCACTTCTCTGGCCTTCCTATTTTACTACTTTATAAATTCCATAAAATAAATAAATGGATGGATTAATAAAGTTAATAGATGAAGGAACTGTGTGAAGTGATGGACTGAATGAATAAATGAATCTATAAGTGAAGATAACTTGGAAATACGGTGGATGAAATCTTGGATTCAGTCAGGAAGACCTGAATTCATATCTGGCATTAGACTCTTGCTAACTGGGTGACTCTAGGCAAGTCACTTAACCTCTGTCTTCCTCAGTTTCCTCATTTGTAATATGGGATATTAATAATACCTCCATTTCAAGATTGTTGTGAGGATTAAGTAAGGTAATATTCATTAAGTACTCAGCACAATGCCTTGAACATAGTAGGTGCTTAATAGATTATTGTTTAAACAAAAATGGGTGAGTGGGTAATTGGATAAATAAATAATGGATGAAGTCAATGAATGGAACATATAAGTAAGTGGATGAAGATGAAAGAATAAAATAAGAAACTAAAAAGATTAATAAATGAATAGAATGAAAAGTGAATGAATAAATGAGAAAATCAATGGATAACTTATTGAATGAATGAATGAAAGTGCAAATGGATGAGTGAAGGAATGCTTAATTTATTACTTGAAGACTTGAAGTATCGAATGGGAATATTTTACTTGTCATTTCCAAATATTGAACTCTACTTAACATTTGATTTTCTGTGACCCCAAGTCCCAGGGATTCATTGGACTGCTTAGCATCACATCTGTGTTACATCTAATTAACTCACATCCTTTCCTCTTCACAGGTGAGAGCTGCCTTTAAGCATAAAACCAAGGTCTGGTCCCTCACCAGCAGCTCTATTCGCAACATCAATGTGAAACCCTTCAACTCCGACATTGTGAGTCCCATATGATGCTTGGGGTACAATCAGCCCCTTGCCAGCAAGTGCTGGCTTGAAAGCTCAAGGCAATTTCCAAATGAGTGGATATCCTCCAGAGGAAGTCCTGTGTCACAAGATGAGGCAAAGATTCATAGATGTCGGAGCTTTCTTTGATCTAGGTAGTTAAGTAAGGCTTCTTAGAGAACAGAAAGAGCAGTGTTTCTTAAACTGGGGCTGAGCCATGACCCTTGGGTGGATCTGTGACCTGAAGGTGAATGCTGAACTGATGCTCATTAACGTTCCTCTTCATTTTTGATAGCATTTTAAGGTTTAGATAGGAGGAGCCATAGTGGATAGTGTTGGTCCTGAAGTCAGAAAGGACTGAGTTCAAATCTGACCTTGGACATTTAGTAGCTATGTGACTCTAGGCAAGTCATTTAATCCTGTTTGCCTCAGTTTCCTCATCTGTAAAATAAGCTGGAGGAGGAAATGGCAAACCACCCCAGTATTTTCCCCAAATAGGGTCGTGAAGATTCAGACAGAACTGAAATAACTGAACATACAATAACAAGGTTTATAAAGAAAAATGCTTTTCATACATGATCTCCTTTCATCCTCACTTTAATCCTGTGAGGTAGTTGCTTTTACTATGTCCATCTTCTAGCTAAGAAAACTGAGTCAGAAAGGATAAGTGAATTGCCAAGGAGGAAGAGGGAATAAACATTTATATAGAACTTACTATGTTAGAGGCACGGTGCTAAGCATTTTTACAAATATCTCATTTGATCTTTACAATACCCTGGGCTGGGGTACTTCTCGCACCACCCCTACCTTCACCCCTGCCAAGAAGAAATATGGAAGCTGGGTCCCACTGCTGCCTCAATATGGCTTTCTTGTTATCAAGACCATGTCCATTGAATCCAAATTGACATCATTTATTAAATACCTTGTCAGATGAAAATTTAATTTTCTGGCTCATGCCTTGGAGGATCAGAGATCAGTGATACCTATAGAGAATTACTGAATCTTGGTGTTCTCTAATAGATGCAGGAATCCCTTCCATAACTTCAGAGATGTCATAGAAAGAACACAAAATTACAAGACTCAGAAGACCTGGGTCTGAATGCTAGTTCTCAACTGTGGAGGCATTTTCTCTGTCTGGGTCTCAGTTCCCTCTCCTGTAAAATAGGAGGTGGAACTCGATATGTTTTAAGGCTCATCCAGTTCTAACATTTTGTGGTTCTTACCCTTGAGAGTAAGAGACAAGGAGCTCACCATCCTCCAATGCAGCTCATTCCATTATGGGACAACTCTGACAGTTAAGAAACTCTTCTTTATATTCAACCAATTAAAAAAAATCAGTGACTTGGAGAAAAGCAGAAATGATATGCTTATCAAATTAGCTAACATGCTGTATGATAGAGGCAGGATCTGAAGATATTTTATTTGGAATATTGGAATGGCTCTAATATGATAAGACTTAATAAATTTAAAACCTTCTGTTAAGAAATTCATCTTTATAAGTTTACAATGGAGGAGGTTTGGCTAAATACTTTTCATGAGGATGATCTAGGGGTTTTAGTGGACTGCAAATTCAATAAAAGTCATACAGAAAACAGAAAGCTAATGCAATCCCAGACTGCATTAAGAGGGGCATAGTGTCCAGACTATGGAAATCATGGTTTTTCTTTAATGTGCTCTGAATGGACTATATCTGGAATACTGTGCTCTTACTAGATCTAGTCAATGTATGTTCACTTGAGGGCTACCAGGGTAATGAGAGGACTTGCTATATAAGCATATTTTGAAGAAACTGGGCATGAGAATGGCCTAGGGAAGTGGGTAGACCTGTCATGTGTAAGAGTGATTAACTTTGTTATGCTTGACCCCAAGAGGGCAGACCCAGGAGCAAAAGGGGAAGGTACTTGATTGTGAGGAAGAAATAACAAATAAAAACTTCCTAACAGAATTAAGGAAAAGTGGAATGGGCTATTTCAGAAGGCAAAGTGTTCTCCTTCACTAGAGTCATTCAAAGAAATGCTGGATGACCACTAATTGGGCATGTTGCAAAAGGAGATAGGTTTTCATTCAGTTAGATGTTGGATTAAATGGTCTCTGAGTCACCTACCAATTGAAATTCTGTGAAATCCTTCTTCCTGTAATTTCTCCCTGTGCCTCCTGGCTTTATTCGGTAGTGTCAAGAGAAAAATTCCCTGCCCTCTTCCCCAAGATAGCCCCTTCAACCACCACTTGACAGAAAAGCTCATGCCACACCCACATCTCCTCTCATCCCTTTGATTTGCAGATGAATGGAACCCGGCCAGGAACTACTCCCACTAAACTCAATACTTGGGACAAGAGCAGCAACTCAGCCAACCGGATTGACTTGTCAGCGGTGTGACCCAGGGTCAGCTTCCCTTCACTCTGAAAAGTCTGCCATGTCTTTGGGGCTCAGCCCCGACCAGAGCCCCATCCAAATATTTTCACAAATATTGTTAGCAACATCCCTTCTCCTCATCACTGCCTGGGAAATGGAAACTGGCTGCCTCGCTTGTCGGGTAACTGGCCATCTTCTTACGTTCACTCTCTTGTGTTTAATGGAGCTCACCCCTAGGCCATTAGCAGAGTAACTCTTGCCTTGGTATACACTGGATAGCCTGCTCAGTGATGAGAACATTGAAGGAAAGAAGAAAGAACACAAAATTCCCCACAATGCTGCTGTCTGAAGGCCAGAGCTGCATGGTACCATGAACACAGGCCTCCTGAAGGACATGTTTTAGCTTCAGAAAGAAATGAATGGAGAGAACACACTTCCTGTTGAGAGTCTGAAGTCAGTCCTCTTGCTTCTTTCTGTATTCTCTGTTTGCACCTGAGGAGTTCAATCATCCCAGGGATGAATACACAGAAGACCAAAGGAAAGGAAATCCATCTGAATGTCCCCAGGACTCTGTGATGAGAAGAGACAGAGTTCTGTTCAACCTTTCATACCGTATTGGAGATTCAAGCCCAAGGAAACTAAGACTGTTGTCACGTTATCAAGAAATACTGGGGTTCACACAAATGCATGGAGTAGCTGTCCATCCTTAGGTAGATGATAAATATATAGAAGCTGCTATCAATGTAGGATATCATATGTGCATACACAACATCTACACACTCATAGCCAATGGCATTTACATAAACCTGGTGATATTATTCTCAGATCTGTGCAAAATCAAAGCTTGCTTCAGAATTCAAAAGGATGTTACCAACTTTGATGACACCTACTACATTTTCCTTTATGACTACCTGTTGATTCCAAGATCTCCCTAGAGGCTCTGCCTTGTCAGAATCTTCCAGTTGTAGCTACCTTTATCCATGAGAATAGGTTCTCCTTGGGGGCAGGAATTGTTTCATTTTAGTTTTTGTAATTTATTCCTCAGTGCCTAATACCGTGCCTTGCTCAAAGTAGGGGCTGAATTAATGTCTGTTCATTTGACCCTGACTCACTCAGGGTTTATGAGTGCCAGGTGTTGTCAGGATAATGACACCCACTTCTAAAATAACCCAGCAGCAAATAACAAGGGAGATCAGATCACAGCAAAACCTGTGGGTAGTCTCCGTAGCTTGTATTCCTAGGTGCCTTGGGAGTCCTTGGAGATTCATTTCAGTCTCCACCTGTGTTCTAAAGGGAAAGTGCTTATGAGGCAAAAGAGACAGAATGAATGACTTTTATTCTGGCATTTTCCAGTGGTTTCTGCCACCCACCATGGTCCTGCCATGAGGTTTTTCTAAACATATCCTCACATTGCTATTTCCAAAGTGTATTTCCCATCAACCACCACCAGTGGCATCTCTCACTCATTTTTTGAGAAATTTTGGGTGGAGGTATATTAAATCATGATCATGAGCAGAGCTTTCTAAGTTACCATTCAATGTCATAGATGGGTATTGAACTTCAGAGCTCTAGGTTCAAATCTTGCTTCTCACACTTATTAGTTGCATGTGCATGGCAAGTCACTTTCCAGATCTCTTGATTCCTAATTCAGATATGAGGATGGAATGGAAATACTAGCTGAGTTTAGCACATGCTAGAAAGATTTCTGGGCTCAGAAGAACCCAGGAGAACTGGGTTCGAATCCCACTTCTGAGTCTTACTATTTGTGTGATCCTAGACAAGTCACATGACTCACCCCAGCCTCAGTTTCCTCAGCTGTAGAACAGGAATAGCTATACCAGCAATGTTTGCCTAGGAAGATCAAATGAGTTAATGGATGTGGAGTATCTTGCAAACCTGCTAACCTTAAGGGGCTATTTGAATGTCAGCTACCATCATGATCAGTAACAATGTCTCCCTCTCACTAAGTAGTGAATCCATGACAGGTCAAGACTTTGATATGGTTCTTTCTTTCCATTTGGCCAAAAGGACCAGAGGGTGAGGGGAATGGAGGAGTATGTGATGTGAACATGGCTGCATCTTCTGCTGTGAACATCATTGGGTTGGCTTTGGCTCAGTCCTTTTGGAAATGGCAATAATTGTTACAATGATGTCTATGGGAGGGCTTTATCAAATAAGTGTGATCCATTGGGAAGTGTGCAAACCAAATACCAGAGAATCATACTGTGATGACGGAACTCCAGATGTTTATGAAATGTGTGGGCAAGATATTTAAACCTATTTTTGATACTAGAAGATGATTTTTTTTTTCAAACTGTGACCATGGATGGATAGAGATTAGAACCCATTCCCTTTTCCTCTCTTTCTGTATGACAAGACAAGTGATGCTAGGGGTGAGATGAATGAGTCCATTTCTGTAAGTTATTAACAGTTGTAGACTATGTTTTTGTTTTTGCATGCTTAACTCTTTCTTGTTGGTTGCACTGCATAGGATGTAGAGCAGACCCTTCAGCGATATAGCCATAAGCTGTTCAATAAACTTGAAGGATGTGCCGTTCTGTTGGTATAGTGGACTCCCACTGATTCAAATCATAACCCCATTATAACTTATTTTTGAATGTTGCTAAGATTTCAAAACAAAATTATCACCTTGGGGCCAAGCTTGAGGGTCAAACACCCCATTGCTTCAATGAATCTCCTCATCCATATGGACATTCCTCCTTTCAGTTAGGAGAATTGGACCCCATCCATGCCTGGCTTTCCTGTGCAACTCTTCTCCATGATCTCCAAAACATCAGCTAACTGTGGGGAGAGTGCATACTCATATACTAAAGGTGTTCTTCCCCTTACCATTGCTTGGACATCAATGGAGTGGCCAGGCTTTTCAGAAGCCATACTCCAGTATTGCGATCACAACCAAGGAAACGCAATTAGACAAATGTTAGCCTGTTACTGAGGGTCAAATCTTGTTTGTTTTAATGCAGCCCCCTAATGCATACTCAATAAACAATGTAGATATGATTTAGTACACTTTTCAACGTGACAGATGAATTAAAAGAAGGGACAAGGTGTTTCCTGTGTATGCTGATCCCTTGGTGCCATATCTTTTCAAGGTCTCTTCCAACCATTACTTTCTCTCACTCTAGGATTTAATGAAATAGATTTTTCTACAGTCTATCCCATTTTTCCCTGCTATAGCTTGAGATTGGAATGGCTTATAAGGAAATAGTGTATCCTCATTATGTGTGTGAGTGAATCTAGAAGTTAGAACACTGTATTTTGACTTTGGAAGTTGGAGTTTTTGTTTCTTTAGTTTCTTTCTGATTAATCAAAAAATAGTAAGGATGTGATCTCGCCTTAGCTTGATTCTGTTTCTTTGGTCTAAGACTTTATCTCCTGTTTTCACTGAGTCTGGCTGATTTACCCAGAGAGAAACAACCAGTTCAGATTCTCTAAACCTTTCTGTCTTAAGAAATAAAAATAGTGCAATGTATTTATGGGCTTGTATATTTTGGCTTCTGCTATATTTCTTCAGTGAAACATAATTTGGCCAAAGATGAAAATGTAATCGAAGGAATTGTGACTTTGTAATAGATTACATCACATAAGTGGTAATAAATGCCAGTAAGGAATAAAATTATGCTTTTTTTTCAAAATAAAAATAAGTCTTCATTTCCTGTTAGTAATTTGTAATCTTTTTTTTTCCTAGTCAAACTTGGAAACTATAAATCTCTTCAGAAATCATAAGACTGTGACTGAATGACTGGATAAAAGCATTGATTATGCACCCACCTTGTATGAGGTAGGCAGCCAAGTGTCTAGAGCACTGGGCCTGGAGTCAGGAAGACCTGAATTCAAATTTGACCTCAGACACTAGCTGTGTGACCTTGAGCAAGTCACTTAACCCTGTTGGCCTCAGTTTCCTCCTCTGCAAAATGAGCTGGAGAAGGAAATGCCAAACCACTCCAGTGTCTTTACCAAGGAAGTCCCATAGACAGTACTGTCACTATGGTTCAGGAGTTGGACACAACTGAATGATTGGAAAACAAAAATGTGGGAGGTACTATTCTAAGCTCTGATATAAAAGAAAACACATGCCTTCAAGGAACTTACTTTGAAGCAGGAGGTAAACAGCACGTATAGAGAGGAAAAATAGTGTAGCAATGTTGGCATTAGAATTGCAGTCAGGAAGAACTAGGCTCAAATCCTATGTCAACTGTTTAATAGTTGTGAGACCCTGGGAAAGCCATTATCTTCTTGTAGCTGCTTCCTCATCTGTAAAATGATGGGGTTGGATTTAATAGCCTCTAATGTGCCTTCCAGCTCTAAATCAATTATTCCATAACTGGAAGTATTAAGCCATTGTGAGTCACAGAACAATCTATTGCCACCTTCCAATTGGAGTATTGATTTGATTACTGTTTCTAGATAAAGAGGTAGAAATCAGGTGAGCTGGCGATGCAGACAGGGTGTATATAGTGGCAGATGGCAAGAGGTCTGAGGTAGGTGCTATTATAATACCCATTTTACTGATGGGGAAACAGTAGCAGAGGTTAAGTGACTTAGCTAGAGTTGTAGAGCTCATAAGTGTTTGAGACTGGATTTGAATTCAGATCTTCCTGGCTCCAGGCCCAATGCTCTGTGTGCTGCTTCTAAGTTTTGTGTTTGTCAGTTGCTGAAGAAGACCATGCCATCAGAGAAATGACTACATGACTTGCACTTGACTTTGTTTTGAGTGAAGGAGGACTGTGCAAGTCACCAGCCTCACTTTTTCTTCAGAGCCATCTGATTCCAGTGACTAGATATTCATCAGGATGACTGGTGATGACCCAGGATGCACTCACTGGGAGACCTTGGGCCCTCTAAGTAGGGTGAATGCAAAGCACAATTTGGGGTTGGTTGTATGTGGCCTAGATAATAAAAAGTCATGTCCATGTCCATGATCTTGAAGGTTATCTTTATTAAGGTCTGGCTAATGGAAGAATTAGGCTTGTTCTGCTCAACCTCTGAGGCCCTTTGAGAAGTAAAGGGGGAAATTTGCAAAGAGGGAGACTTAGGTTTAAGATCATTCAAAAAGTTCCTGTCCATTAACAGTATTAAGAACATGACACGGTGGAATGAACACTGGGTTTGGAAATGGAGGATGTGGGTTTGAATACTGTCTCTGTCTCTTAACTACCTGTGTAGTCTATGGCAAGGTAGCCCACTTCTCTGTGCCTCCGTTTCTTCATCTGTAAAATGAGGGAGATTTGACTAGGTCCTTTTCAACTCTAAATCTATGGTCATAAATAGTCGTGCATATTATGATTATATGTCTTGGAATGGTCTGTCTTGGGAGGAAGTGGGTTTTCTCTTCCTGGAAGTCTTTAAACCAAAGCCAGTGGCCTCCTGCTGATTATGTTGTACAAGGGTTTCTTCAGGCATTGGTTAGACTAGATGACCCCTGAAGTCCCTTCCAACCTTGACATTCTGTGATATTAGAGTTGATGTCTCCAAGGTTGTCAAGACTTAAGACCAAATCCAGTGACCTATCCTCACTTAGCACTGTTGACTACCCCCTTTTTCTGAATCCCTTCTCTTCTTTTGGTATCTGGGATATTGCTTTTTCTTGTCTAAGCAGACACTGGATATATTTAATGGCTTATATTTATATGTTTACATATATGTGTGTATGATATGTTATATTTAATGGATTATATATGGCATATACCATATCACACACACAAACATGTATGATATTATAGATGACATATCGTGGAATTTTAGATTTAGAAGAGAAAGCAGTGTCCATGCTATCCAAAGGATACTATCCAAATCGTATAACACACCCAAATGGTGACTCTCTAGCCTCTGTTTAAAGTATATATGGGTAGGAATGGGGAGGTCATTCCTCTCTGAAGCAGATCATTCCACTGGGATAGCTTTAATTATTAGGATGTTTGTCCTGACATCAAACTCAAATTTGCCTCTCTAAAGTTTTCACAAATCCCTCCTTGTTCTGGCTTCTGGTGTCAAACAGGACAAGTCTTCTTCCAGATGGCAGCCCTTTAAATACAAATTCATATCCAACCAAAATGACACAAAAGCCCTTGTGCTCCCTCCATCAGGAAAATTAAAGCATTCCTTCCCTTCCCTTCCCTGGATTTTAACTCAGATCTTCCTGACTTCAGGACCAGTACATGCTACTTTTCAAAGGAGAATTCATAAGTATTCTGACTACCACCCCTTGGTTTCCCCTGTTTCTTCTCTTTCCTCCTACTCCTTAAATGTGGATATCCCAGGGGTATGAAATAATTTTTAATAATCAGCTCTCCAAAAAGCAGGACACGCTTTTAAGTTTACTCTATTTCATTAACATTTTCTCCATCACTTTCTTAAGTCCAGATGATCAACAAAACAATATATCAGACGCTGATTTGTAGTATTTGCTGATTTCTGGGCTCATGCTGAAAATGTAACAAAAGGCCTCCTCACTCAGCATGAGCTCACAGCCCTGGGGTCTCCAAGCTTCTTCTGTCCTCACTCCTCCACCTTCTTTTATCTCTCCCTCTCTCCCTCTCTCCCTCTCTCCCTCCCTCTCTCCCTCCCTCTCTCTCTCCCTCTCTCCCTCTGTCTCTCTGTCTCTCTGTCTCTGTCTCTCTGTCTCTCTGTCTCTCTCTCTCATATCTCATGTAATCCGATGGCTTCAGTGATCCTTTCTGTAACTCTTGTCTACCCACACTTTTCCCACCTAATATTCATCAACTTGATTTATCCAGTATCTTCAGCTCTAAACTCTTCTGAATCCCAGTCCTAAATTTTCAACAGTCCGCAGTATTTCTCTCTACTTGAATGTCATATCAGCAGAAAAAACCCTTCCTGTCAATTTGACCTCATAGATCGGGAATCACAGAATTTCTTAATTAGCTGGAACTTCAGAGATGATCGAGTACCATCTGTACCTGTATCAAAGTCTCCTCTATGACATCACCAAGAAGCAGCATGGTATGGTGCAAAGAGTGCTGAACTTTTGAGTCATATTTCCTGTATTCAAATCCCACCTTGGGCACTGGTGACCTTAAGCAAATCAGCCAGTCTCTCTAGACACACTTACTCATCTATAGGATGAAGGGATAGGACTAAACTAGATCTTTGGTTTTTAACCCCCCCTTTTTTTTGATCCCTGGACCCCTTTGGCAGCCTGGTGAAATCTATGGCTCTTTTTATCTGAATGATGTTTTAAAATGCAATAAAATACAATTCCTAGTATTACAAAGAAAGTCAGTTATATTGAAATACAGTTATGCATGTAGACAAAAAACCCCCCACAAACTTAAGGTTAAGATCTTAAATGTTCACCCCATCCCTTCTGAATACTTCCAGTGAAAGGAATCCCATGACTTTCCCAGGAAGCCCATTCTACTTATCAACAACTCCAGTCTTCAGGAATTTTTCTTCTCACACAGTGTAAAAAAATCTGTAATTTTCATCCATTGTTCCTACTTCTATTTTTTTTTCCTGCAGGCAGGAGGAAAAGGTCATCCCCTAATCCTTCAAATATTTGAAAACAGTTATCATGTCTCTCCTCAGTCTGCCTTTCAGCAGGCTAAACACCTATGTTTCTTTCAAATGAACTTAATGTGATATGACCTTGGAGAACTTTACCATCCTCTGCAGGTGCTCTTGGGTGTTAAGACACTTCCTAGAATGTAACCCCAGAACTTCATGTAATACTCCAGTTACAATCCAACTAAGGAGGAGTGGAGGGGACCTATCACCTCCCTAACCTTAGGGTTAAGATTAGGGTTAGAGTTAGGCTCAGGTTGGTTCCTCCTACTGTGGTCCAAGTCTGCATAGTGTTATCCTTCTGTTCCCCACTATTATTTTATTCAGTATGAAGTAATATTTCCAGTTCAATGCTGCAAATCAGCAAAGTCCCTAGATCTGCCTTATTATTCTTATTTTTTGCACAAACTGTTTATTGTACCACACTTTCCCCCACCTAATACTTGTGAAGTGATTTATTTTTTCCCCAAGTTATGTTTAGCGTTGTATTTATCCTTATTAAATTATGCCTTGTTATATTTTGGCTCAGTGTCTGAAACTATTAAGATCCTTTTGGAGTCAGACTCTTGTATCAAACATTTTACAAGCATGCCACCATCATCTTTAACCAAGTCACTAATTATTTTAAATATCATGGAGGTGTGTGTGTGAAAGAGAGACAGATAGACAGACACATAGAGACATAGAAAGAGAGACACAGAGAGACACAAGACACACACACAGACAGAGAGACAGAGAAAGAAGGCAGGGAGAGAGACAGAGAGACAAAGATAGAGAGAAAGAGGGAGTGAGGGAGAGAGACAGAGACAGAGAGAAAAACAGAGACAGACAAAGATAGAGACAGAGTGACAAAGAAAGAGACAGGGGAGAGGGAAGGAAAAAGAGAAAGAGACAGACAGATAGACAGACACATACAGACACAAAAAAGACACAGACAGACACAGGCACAGGCAGACACAAAAGACATACAGAGACATAAAGAGAAAGGAAGGCAGGAAGAGACAGAGAGAGAGACAGAGTGAGGGAGGGAGAGAGACAGAGACTCAGAAAGAAGCAGAGACAGAGAAAGATAATGACAGACAGAGAGAGTGACAAAAAAAGAGACAGGAGGAGGGAAGGAAAAAGTGGGGGGGGGGAGACAGACAGACAAAGGCAGAGAGACAGAGGCAGAGAAGGAGAGAGAGAGAGAGAGAGAGAGAGAGAGAGAGAGAGAGGGAGAGAGGAGGTATCTTTGATAGACAAGTGATAGTGATAGAGACAGAGACAGAGAAAATCAGAGACACAGGTACAGAGTCTAGTAACTCATTCAAAAGTCAATTAAACTTAATCTGGCATGGTTTGTTTTTTTTTTTTTTTTTTTTTTGATAAAGACATGTCAGCTCTTTGTAATCACAAACTATCCCTTTAACAATGCATTCTAAAATTTTGCCTGGAACCACAGTCAGATTCCCCTGCCTTCAGTAAATGATTCCATTTTCATCCTTTTGTATTTGAAAATCAGGACACTATTTGCCTTGTTTTCTATGGCTTCCTTCCCATTCTCAATAGCCTTCCAAAGACTATTGAGAGTGCCTTAGCAATCACTTCAGTAGTACATTGGGGACTGGGGACTTCAAATCACTGAAGACACATCGGCACTCTTTTAACTCTTCTTTAGAAAATATCTGACTCTCTCTGCCATCTTGATAATTTCTTGACTGCTGTGTCTACGCTGCTGTGGCAGATCAACTCCTCATTCACTGTCCCCCTCCCCCTTCAAGAAAACAAAACAGTAACAGAAGGTCAACAATGACAACAGCCAGAGCAAACTCTCTGGTCCCCCCAAGGCCTTCCTTATGTAAATAGAACCTTGATACTTATGGCCACTCAGGCTGAAAACTATAACTTTCAGCCTTTCTGCTCCAGTGGAAAACAAGATTCACTCTTGGTTTTCTATCTCTGATGATGAATTTTTGCCTTCTGTAGCCAGGCCAGCACAAGACTTCCTGTAAAATCCTCTCCCATCCATTTCTCTTGCATGACTTTATGTGTCATATTCTCCCATTATGATGTAGGTCCTTGAGGATGGGCACTGCCTTCCTCGTTTATAAATGTATCACCAACAGTTAGTACAATGACTAGCGCAAATTTCCTAATAAATTATCATTGGGCATCTAGGTAGTATCAGGACGAGTCATCTTCCTGAGTCTGATCTCATCTGATCTCAAACACTTCTTATAGTTATGTGAACCTGGGCAAGTCACTTCACCCTGTTTGCCTCAGTTTCCTCATCTGTAAAATGAACTGGAGAAGAAAATGGCAAACCACTTCAGTATTTTTGCCAAGAAAGCCTCAAATGGGATTGCCAAGAGTCAGATACAACTGAACAATAAAAATATATATCTATCCATATACATGCTATTTATGACTCTTCTCTTTCTTACACTTCCCCACTCCAAGCTCGTATTGGTCTCATCAGCCACAGTCGGACACACTGAAATTTCACTTTACAATGGTGATGTCATTTGGTCCTCTTTGAAGAGGAAGGACAACAACCAACCAAGCAACCAACCATTATGATTCCTATTTTACAGGTGAGGAAACTGAGGCAAATAGGGATTAAGTGACTTACCCAGGGTCATACAACTAGTGAATGTATGAGGGTAGATTTGAACTGAGATCTTCCTGACCCCAGGTGCTCTATCCCCTATACCACCAAGGTAACTTTAGACATCCAAAATTTGCTTCCCACTTTCTCTCAGAGTTTTATCTTATATTCCCTACATTCCAGCCTCCATTTATGTCCTGACACTTACCATCCCTGGTTCTCTATTTGTGATGTCCTCCATCCCCAGACTATTTTCACCTACTGATGTTCTTTCCTTCCTTCAACCCTATCTCTCATACCACCTCCTCTTTGACATCTTCTCTGTCCCTCCACATCCCAAGTGCCTAGTGACCTCTCTTTCCTGCTTCCATGTTTCTTGTTTTTTTCCTTTGTACTTACCACACTCTCCTTCACAAGATATTGATTGAGATGGACCGATCCTGTGACTTCTTCAGTACAAGGAATTTCCAAGTGAGAAAATTCCTTCTACCAATATAGGTCAGCATTTTCTCCATAACGTGGTTTTAGTGAATGCCCAGATCACTGAGAAATCAAGTGACTTGCCCAAGGACACAGAGCCAACATTTATCAGAGATGGGGTTTGAAATCTCTGCCATGGTATCTCTAGCTTACTGTATTTGCTTATATAAATTTTTCTTTTTGCCTTTCAGTTGTTGGCTCTTACAGAAGAGGGCATGGTTTTTATTTCATCTTGGCATTTCCCTCACTGCCTAGCTCAGGGATTTCCTTTCCCATACTCAAATATTTGAAGGATATATCTTTTTGTCCCATGAGAAACTTTCTCCACTCAACGAAAAGGTTGTTGTCCTTTGTTTTCAAAGAGGACCAAAATGACATCACCATGATAAAGTGAAGTTTCAGTGTGTCTGACTTGGCTTATCAGACCAATATGAGCTCAGAATGCTGTACCACAGCAAATATTTGGGGTGTTTACTCCAAATCTGTGCATCCTATGTTTACTTTGTGCTGTCTCAATTCTGCTTTGCTCATAGAGTGCAGCACTTTTTCTGATGTGGGCACACCATGCTGAGTGGTCCTGTGCCAGTGACTCCCTTGTTGCACAGTCAAATCCAAAGTTCTTGAGAGAGACCTTGAGACTGCTCTTGTATTGCTTCTTGTGTCTACCATATGATTGCCTGCTCTCATATATATATATATGTGTGTGTGTGTGTGTATGTATGTGTGCACGCGTGTGTGTGTATGCATGTATGTATGTATGTATTATCATAAGCCCTTCAGAATTGTCTTGGATTACTGTATTGCTGAGAATAGCTAAGTCACTCACAGTTGAAAATCATACAGTATTACTGTTACTGCGTAAAGTGTTCTCCTGGTTCTGTTCATTTCACTTTGTATCAGTTCATGTAAGTCTTCCCAGGTTTTTCTGAAGCCATCCTATTCACCGTTTCTTAAAGCACAATAGTATTAAATCACAATCATGTACTTGTTTAGCCATTCCCCAGTTGATGTGCATTTTCTGCCACTAAAAAAACAAAACAAAACAAAAAGCTGCTATAAATATTTTTGTACATACAGGTTAAGTGGGGATTTCAATTCAGATCTTGTTTATACCAAGACCAACATTCTATCTATGATGCAACCCAGGTCATAAAGGTAATAACCATCAGGATTGGGATTTGGATCCAAGCCCTCTGACTGCAGAGAGACTGTACCCCAAAGTCTTAGGGAGTTCATTCATGTACATGGGGGTAGAATGACTAATCTAGGGTCACATCAGGGAATTTGAGCCAAGGTCTTCCTTGCCCACTCCAAGCTCACAACTTTATTTAGTAAATCACTTTTCCCTTGCATATATAATCTTAGGATCCTGAATCTAGAGGAGGAAGGGATTTCAAAGGTCATCTAGTCATTTAACAGTCAAGTCAAAAGTATTAATTAAGCATTTACTATGTGCCAAGCACTGTGCTAAAGAAAGGCAAAAGACAGTCCCTCATTTAAAGACCTCACAGTCTAATTGGAAGACAACATACAGATTGCTATGTACAAACAAAATCTGTATGATATCAGAGAGATTACTGAGAATAAGGAAGACTGGGAAAGTCTTCTTGCAGAATATTAGATTGTAGCTGAGACTTGAAGGGAGCCAGGGAAGCAAAAGGTGGAGATGAGGGAAGAGAGCTCCAGTGAATACACCCCGAATCATGAGATGGAGGTCTTGTGTGAAGAACAAAAAGGACACTGTCACTCAGTAATGATAGTTGAGTACATGGAAGGGAGTAGGTTCTGAGAAGACTGTCACGGTAAAAGTTGTAGAAGATTTTAAAAACCAAACAAAATATTTTATAATTTGATCTTGGAGGTGATATGTGAGCCATTAGAGTTTATTGAGTAGAGGGGGTGACATGGCCACCCCTTTATTTTAAGAAGATCAATATGGCAGCTGAATGGAGCATGTATTGGAGAGTGGATAGTCTTGAGGCTGCGGGACCAACAAGTCTATCCGGGGATAAGGTGATGAGGATCCACACCATGGTGCTGGCAGTCAGAGGACAGGCAGGATTATAAGAAGCCAAAATTGGCAAGACTAGGCAATTGATTGTATATGGGGGTGAAAAATGACTCTTGGGTTATGAGTCTATATGACTGTGGTGCCTTCTATAGTCATGGTAAAGATTGGAAGGAAAGAAGACTTAGGAGAAAATGTTATCAATGTGGGACATGTTGAGTTTTAGATGACTAGAGGAAATCTGTTATGAGACATCTAATACCCGGTTGGAGACTGTGAGACTGGAGATCAGAGGGAGGTTAGAACTGGATGAATAAATCTGAGAATTACGTACGTAGAGAGGATAGTTGAGTATAATGGAGCTGATGAGATCACCAAACAAAATAGTATAGAAAGAAAAAAGAAGAGGCACCAAGATGGAGCCTTGGGCACACCCACATTTAGTAGGCATGTGCTGGGTAAAATCTAACAAAGAAGACTAAAGGGTGGTCAGACAGACAGGTGGAGGCACAAGAGAGAAAGAGGGCAGTGTCACAAAAAACCCAGGCAAGCGAGTATCTAAGAAGGCAGTTCACAGTGTCAAAGGCCATGAAGAGGCTAGAAGAAAAGAATGCAAATTAAGAAAGCATCATTCAATATGGCAATTAAAAGATAACTGATAACTGTGGAGAGAACATCTTTATATATCAAGGAACATATGCTGAGGGGAAGGGTTCCCGTTCTATCTGGGGACTCAAGGAAGGTTGACAGAGTCAGTTGCTGGAAGGATGGGCTTAGAGGGAGAATAGGATAGGTCTATCAAGGCTGAAATTGAGGGATTCTTTTCTTTGTTAGGCACAACAGAAGGTCCAAAATGGAACATAAGAGGAAATTTAGGACCCAAGGAGATGAAGGGATCTGTCTAAGTTTACATAGATTGTAAGAAATGTAGGCAAGATTTGAACCCAAGCCCTTTGCTTCTACAGTCAGTGGTCAATACAAAAGTGCTTACTGAGTTGAACATGTAAAAGTTTCAACACTGAAATAGCATGAGGCACTTAGGTGGCCCAGTGGACCTAGAGTCAGGAAGACCTGGGAAGTCAACTGTTTGCCTCAGTTTTCTCATCAAATGAATGGAGAAGGAAATGCAAAACCCCTTCAATATCTCTGCCAAGTAAACCTCAAATGGAGTCAGGAGTGAGTCACGACTGAGCAACAGTTCCCCATTAAAATGTAAGCACCTGGAGGGCAGGAGTTTTCTTTTGCTTGTATTTTGTATTCCTAGCCTTTGGAACAGTGCCTGGCATATAGTAAATGCTTAACAAATGCTTGTTTAGGCAGCAAGATGCATTAGATGGTGGGCTGGCATTGGGAATCTAAAGAAATAGGTTCAAGGTCCACTTCTGATACGTACCAGCCATGTGGTCCCAACAGGGAAAGGTACTTAACCAGGCAACTAACTCTCTTAAGTACTCTAAATTCCTGAAGAGTTGTCGTATCCTTGGAGGGATCTTGATTGTGTGTGTTAGTCCTTTGTTGCCAAAGAAGACCATGCCATCAGAGAAATAATGACATTACTTGCACTTGACTTTGTTTTGAGTGAGGGAGGGCTGTGCAGGTCACCAGCCTCACTTCTCCTCCAGAGCCATGTGAATCCAGTGACCAGATATTCATCAGGATGACTGGAGATGACCCAGGATGAGGCAACTGGGGTTAAGTGACTTGCCCAAGGTCACACAGCTAGTGAGTGTCAAGTGTCTGAGGTGAGATTTGAACTCAGGTTCTTCTGACTTCTGCACTGGTGCTGTATCCACTGCACCACCTAGCTGCTCCAGAGATCTTGACTAACCTAAAATAGAAGATCCCTATTCTCCAAGGAACCCCTCTCTACATTATGAAACTAGAGAGAAGCTGACTCAGGAAAAGGAATTGAGAGGACAGCCTGTCGTAGTGTCATGGTTGGTGAAGCCTGACTCAGTGGAACCTTCCAGTAAAAAAGATAGAACAGTAACAACTTCAAAGAATTTCTGAACATTGGTGCACCAAACACCTTTCTGCTAGTGGAAAGAGAAGTGGAAGAAGAAATTGACGGACAATTAGGTGGCACAGTGGATGGAGTTCAAATCTGGATCTGAGTTCAAATCTGGCTTCAGACACTTACTAGTTATATAACCCTGGGTAAGTCACTTCACATTGTTTGCCTCTATTTCCTAATCTGTAAAATAAGCTGGAGAAAGAAACGGTGAACCACTGTAGTAACTTTGCCAAGGAAATCCCAAATGGGGTCAAGAAAGGTAGGACACAACTAAGCGTCTTAAACAACTACAGGTCTGCTTAAGCCGACCAATCAATAGCCATGATTGGAAAAGGTAGCAGGATTCCAAGAATAACTGGCTTCAGGATTTCACACACACATCTAGATTCTAGAATTTTGGAAAACCTCTAAGTAATGAAGTATTCTGACAGAAGTTTCTTTTGGACGTTTATCTAGTTCAACACTTTCAATCATTGGAGATTTGGGGTAAATAATATCTCATTTTTATTTCCAGAAATAGCATTCAACACACACACACACACACACACGCACACAGACACACACACACACACACACATAAACCTATCAGCCTGAAAGATTAGCCAGAAGTCAATGCTCAAGGTAAGGTAAGCTGCATTAATGAATGTATTAACTAATAAAGCACACAGAACTTAACGATACCGAATGGTCTTAAAATCTATGATTTTAGCTATAAATACGTTAAGATGTGGAACTGTATAAAGAGCTGATTTAGCAACTAAGGGCTTGCAAGTGAAAGATAAACTAAGACTGTCAGGGCTGACCTCTTTGCTGTCTTATTAATTTACAAGTAGATGTTGTTAGTATAGGGAACTCCACAGCATGAGCTCCCTGTGCAAATGAAACCATGGGTCAAAACCAAAAAAACACAAATAAGAACAATAACAAAACCCCTCCCCCTAACATGTGTGTAAATTACATGGCAAGAGTCACTATGAAATTTTTTGAGTAATATGTTATTTTTTAAATTATCTGTAAAAACAATTTTTAGCATTTATTTTTTAAAATTTTGCATTTTCTAAATTCTCCCCTCTTCTCTTCTATCCTCACCAAGACAGCAAATAGTCTGATATAGATTATACATGTGCAGTCGTGGAAAACATAGTTATATCTTAGTCATGTTGAGTCACTGTAAAACATGCAAATCCACATGTTATTACAGTTAAGTTTACAAACTGAAGGGTTGAGGAAAGTCTTGAGAATAATCTGTTAATATTTATTTGCACCTATTGTAACAAAAGGTCCAAAGCAACAAGAGTTAATTTTACAACTGGCATCCTGCAAATCTCAGACCAAGGAAGCCACAGTTCTTGGATAATAAACCAATATACAGAATTTACAGCTTCCAACCATGCTTTGTCTACAAATTAGTGTCAAATGAGCAGCTCACACTTCTCCGCTGTCTTAAGTTCTCTCGTTACAGAAAGGACAATGCTATGTAAGTTCTTTATTTTAAAATAAAAACTTATTAACAGATGATAACAAGGAGAAATATAAAATGAATTAAAAGTTAGAAACTCTTAGAATTAGAATATTCTGTAACTGTGACTTTGTACAGAAACACAGACTGTCTTTGGACATTGGCTAGTAGGTTCCTCATTAGCTTTCTGTGACACACCCATGTAGTTTTCGTACCTTTCATTCCTTTCCCCTGGGATCTGATTAAACCTAACTGTAATAAGAGGGTTGACATATTTCTACATGTTTTATATGTTATTGATTCATTTCAGCCATGTATGACTCTCCCTAACTCCTTTTGGGTTGTTTTTTTTTTGCAAAGATAGTGGAGCAGTTTGTCATTTTCTTCTTCAGCTCATTTTACATACGAAGAAACTGAGGCAAATAGGGTTAAATGACTTGCTGAAGTTTATACAGCTAGTAAATGTCTGAGGCCAGGTTTGAGTTTAGGAAGATTAGTATTCCTGAGTCCAGGCTCAGTGCTCTATCCCTTACATCACCTAGCAACTCACATCTTTTATATACAGTGGGTAAAAGAAATTGAAGTAGATGATTGTTGATTTTTTTTTTTGCCAACCTAGTAAGAAAAGACTTTCCCTTCCACACAGCAGGGGGAAGTGGTTTAGAAAAAGCATCAGTAAAAAACACCTTGAAACCAAGTGAAAAAACCCTCCTCCCCAACCACGAATACATCATTTTTCCAGATTCAGGATAAAATCCTGTCTGGATTCATAACGTGGCCCCTTCCTTCCAGTCTTCTTCAATGTCTACATTCTCTGCAATGTAACAGCATTGACCTCTTTGCTATCCCTCACATAAAACACTCTCTCTTAACCCTGAGTATTCTTGCATTCTCTTCCCCATGTCTGAAATTCTCTCCCTGCTCATCTCTCACCTCTTGGCTTCCATCAAATTTCCCCTAAAATCCCACCTTCTGCGGGAAGACTTTGCTGGTCCCCCTTAAAGCTAACACTCTGTGATCACCTCCAATTCATCCTGCAGTTATCTAGTTTGAACATCATCATTTCCATTATACTATAAACTCCTTGAGGGCAAGGACTTTTTTCCCTTTCTTTGCATGCCCAGAGTTTAGGATAGTACATGGCATATAAAAATAAATATTTACTAAACACTTTTGACTTGGCTTCACTCAGGTTATTGTTAAGATATGGCTTATTGACATGAAAATGAACATATTGGAGACTTACGTCTAATAATTTAACCATGGATTCAAGGAAAGCCTAAAGTTAACCATAACTTCTTGTTTCGATCCTTTCGAATGAGACATAAAATCTTCCTTTTTTCCTAAAGAGCGTGAGTTCTCATTATTTGTGTTAGAGAATCCAGAGCAGGAGAAAGGCAATATGGCAGAGTGGAAAGAGTCCAGGACTTGAAGTCAAAAGAACTGGGATGAGCTTCCAGCTCTGACACTTAGTAACTGGCTAACTTTGGGGAAAATCACTTTTTCCATCTCAGCTTCAGTTTTCTTATCTGTAAAATGAAGGGACTGGACTCAGTTATCTGTAAGGTTCCTTTCTGCTCTAATACCATACATATGTTGTTATTTTCACTAGATTTGGAATTTCATCAGTATATCTGAGTAAGGAAAATACTTCTACCAACGCAGACAGCATCTGCTCTGCAGTTTATTGTCCTAGGGAATAGCAGTCTGCAGCACCGAGAGTTTAAGTCACTTGCTTAGAATCACACAATTAGGTGTGCTCTGAAGAAGGACTTGCAACCCAGTCTCCTGAGAATAGTGCGTGCTCTCTCTCTCTCTCCTCTCTTTCTCTCTCCTATTCCTAATGCACATAGCATTGATTTGTATGGAATCAATTCCATGATGGACGGATGAACTTAATGACTAAATTTAAATCAGTTTACACACACACACACACACATGTTTGTATGTATACATACCTACATATATGCATATATACACATATGTGCTTATTTGAATGTAAGAATACACACACACACACACACACACACATACACACACACAGTGAGATAGTTCACACCATGCTGCAGATGAGTGAGGTCACTACTTCTTCCTGTGCTCCCTTTACCCAGGCCCTGTCTTCCAATGAGGTGAGTGCCTCGGTTCTATAGCTGTGAGGATCCTTTTGCATCTAATGCCTAGGCAGTGAACTTCATCCGCTTGTTAGGACTGGGCACTTAGGAAGGGACTGGAGGTAGAACCAGATTTTTTCAGATCTGTTCCTCAAACATAGACTAAACATGTATTTTGTGCAAGGCACTATGGGAGAGGCTAAGAATACTATACAAAGATGACATGAAGAGATCCTTGCCCTGAAGTGTCCATTCTGCCCTGGAAGGTGGGGATTCAATATATACGTAGATGAGTAAATACAAAACATAATAAATAGGTAGAAGGTGTTCCAAAAGCTATTCAAGCTTAACAGCCGCCCTAATACTTTTAGGACAGTCTGTACAAAATAACTTGAAGAGGGAGGGCAAACCCAGAGCATAAGTTCAGGTGGCAAGGCATCTGAGTCATGCTTTGAAGGAAGTTGAGGATTCTAAAGGGGACAGGGGAGGAAGGAGAGCTTTCAGTGAGATACTGTGGTGATTAAGTTCCCAGTGTAATTGTTTCTCTTTTACCCAGGAACCCTGAGGGTTCCCCATCCCCGGTTTGATTTTTTTTTTTTTTTGACTAAAGGGGCCATCCCTTGAGTAACTACTTAAAGAAGCCCATTCGTTGAATGGGTGTATCTCACTCAAAGTGAGAATGTGATAAGATCTTAACCCGAAAGAGCCATTGTATCCCATTGTATCCTAGGCCATCTCCAGTCATCCTGATGAATATCTGGTCACTGGACCCAGATGGCTCAGGAGAAGAAAGTGAGGTCGGTGACCTTGCACATCCTCCCTGACTCAAATCAAAGTCAACTGCAAGTCATGTCATCATCTTGATGTCACGGTCCTCTTGAAGAACAGATATACACATATATATGCTCATTTGGATGTGTGTGTGTATATATATGTGTGTATGTACACATATATATGTATAAGTATATATGTGTATACATGTATATACATATGTATGAATATACATGTATACACATATATACACTTATTTGGGGGTGTGTATATATATATATACATATATATATACCCATATGTATATGTATATATATATATATATATATATATATATATATATATATATATATATATTCTTATTTCTATGTCTGTGTATACGTATGGCACTAGGAATCCCTTTCAGATCTGATTCTATATTAAATAAGAGTTTCTGAAAATGAACAGAGCAGTAAGAAGGGCACATCCAGCAGGAGGAAAGAGAAAATAAGATGCCTGAGTTAGAACTGCAGGAGACTTTCAAGCTGTGATCTAGCTACACTCCTCAATTTTACACAGGAACCTGAGACACGGTAGATTTAATTACTGTCCTGGTGTCGGTGAGTTCAAATCTGGACTCAGACACATACTAGTCATGTGACCTTGAAAAGTGACTTAACCTCTGTCTGCCTCAGTTTCTTCATCTGTCAAATGGGAATAATAATAGCATATACCTCCCAGGGTTGTTGTGAGGATAAGATGAGATTAATGTGCTGTGTAAATGTAAGTTATTATTATAATTGTTGTCATTATTGCTGTCACTGTTAGACTTGCTCAGAGTCACACATCTGTCGGGGCTGGGGTCTGAACCCAAGTCCCATCCCTTGAAAGCCAGTATCTTTTCCAACATACTATTTCAACTTATCAACAGTGAAAGACAGGTCCAGATAAATCAGCAGAACGTAGGCCAAAGGATGATTAACTGGAAAAGTTGTCTTATGCTTAGCGGATCCCCTCAAAGATAATTCCATTTCCTATTAAGTCCCTGTGGGTAAGAATAAAATAAAAAGGTCCAGGGTGAGTTTTTAACTACCCAAGCCCCAAAGGCAGTAGGAGGCTTTTGGGGCACTCCTGGATCCATGCAGTAAACTGCACAGCTGGTTATTCAGGACATCACTTGGCAACTATCCTCACAAAGTGATTGGTCTACTGCATCCTTTAATTATTGGGTAAAAATCATTGCGCAGAAAACAATTTAAAACACACAGAGATGATTGAATTTTCTAAACCTAGTCCTGGAGATTTGAAGCAAAAAAAAAAATCAATTCTAGTCACCCAGGCAACCTTCAAAGCAGATTGAACCCTTTCTACCAACCATCAATTTAGGATGGGTATCGCTTCCCAGCTGGATGGAAATGCCTGTACTATCTTTGATTATCTTATCTATGTAGGACAAACAATGGCTGGGGATAGAGGCCCTGATTTCTACAGAATGGATACCAGATGAAGAATGTGGGTGTGGAATTTCTTAATTCGCTACTAAAGAGTCCTTGCAGCAGGAGAGTGGAGGTCAAAATGGATGAACATCCAAACATACACTTAACAAGTGTTGCTATTTGTTGACTCCTAGGCACATGGAGGGGTTAGTGAAGCACTGAGATTCTCCTGTTGTACTCTATTTTTTCCCACTCAGTCATATAATTGGAACTAGTTCCATCCAGATCTGAATAAAAGGCCACTTTATTGCAGCACCAGCAAGTGGTCATCCCGTCTCTGTTCAAAGCCCCCCACTCCACCCCCCACTCCAACCACAGGGAGGAGGAGCCCACAACCACCTATAATAGCACCTCCCACTTTGGAATCATGGTTAGGACCTCATGGCTAGGAGAGTTGTCTTTATTTTATTTTATTTTGGAGGAGGTAAGGCAAGGTAATCAGGATTAAATGACTTGCCCACGGTTACACAGCTAATTTAGGCCAGAGTTGAAATCAGGTCTTCCTGACTCCAGGGCTGGTGCTCTATTCAATGTGCCACCTAGCTATCCAGAGAGTTGTCTTTAGATCAAGCATGGATCTATCTTACTGAAGATGCCACATATTGTTATGAGTTTTGTCCTCTGGGATCAGGCAGATAAAAGATTATCCCTTTTCCATGGGACAGCCCTTCAGTAAGGTCACTTGAAAACCACTCACTGCCAGGCAATCAGCAAACATTGATTAATGTAGATAATGCCATTTGTTAGGCACATCGATAGGCACTGGTGATACAAAGAAAAAATGGAAACTTCCTGACTTTAAAGAACTTGTACCTCCGAGAGAGAAAGTTGCCAAAATACACAGACCCAGGATCTTTTCTTTCTTTCTCTCCTGTTCTGTTTTATCTAGTCTTGTCTTGTCTTCTCTCTCGCCCTTCCTCTCTCTCTCTTTCTCTCCCCCATCCCTTCCTCTCTCTCTCCCCATCCCTTCCTCTTTCTCTCTCTCTCTCTCTCTCTCTCTCTCTCTCTGTCTTCTCTCACTTTCTCTCTTGCTATCACTCTCTATCATCTATTTAGCATCTATTCAGTGATCCCCATGTGGGGTCATGATCCACAGTTTAAGAAGTGCTGAAAAAAATTTAAGAAACCCTGTTTTATATCTATCCACATCTAGATCTTTAATTATCTCTGTGCCATCTATATCGATATCATCAATATATCTATCTCTGTCTCCTTGCCTCTCTCTCATCTATGTCTATGTCTATATCTATATCTCTGTACTTCCCTGTATCTGTATGTATATAAATGCATATACATATACATATGTATACACACACACACACACACCATCTGTGTCTATCTACAATATATGTGTATGTCAATGTATGAAACATAAACACATTTCATGCATATGCATATTTAGGTAACTGTCTCTTGTTATACATACATATATATGTATATTTGTAAAATCTCAATGTATTTAGATACACACACACATACATACTTATATAAAAATGTAGGTGCAGATATGGGTGGATGGCAAGGATACCCTCCTTGGGAAAGGCAGCCGTGGTTTGGTGGAGACAAGTCTGGTCTTTAGATCAGTCCTGCTTCTGACATACACAGACTCCATGACTTGGGGGAAGAGTCTTTGTGTTTCCCTCTTTGTGTTCCCAGACAACTCTCTAGGATTACAAATTGTGAAGCAGGTGCTGTTCGGCATGTAGGTAGGGAATTTCTTGCTTGGAGGAAACCACAGATCCAAGAAGGAGAAAACAAATGGCATTTTATGGGTGGGTGGTGGTAGTGTTGGAGAGAACACTGACAGCTGGGGGATATCAGGAAAGCTTTTAGGTGGGTTTTTATGACCCCTAACTTTTGCTTTTCTAGAGTAATTATTTCTAATTCCTTTACCTGACCCTTATATGACATATACTCAAGGCCTTTCCCATCACATTCTACTCTTATTGATGTACTTCCACAAAATGTGACACTCCAAAATGGTCAATGAAAAGTGAAGGCAACTAGCATTTATTAAACACTTACTATGTGCCTGGCAATGTACTCAGTGCTGGGGCAAAATGAAACAAAAAGAAAACAGTCCAAGATCTCAAGGAGCTCATGGTTCAATGAAGGAGAGAACATGTGAACAAGTACCACAAACAAGATATTAATAAGATGAATAGGAGATAATCAAGAGAGGGAAGCCTCTGGAATTAAGGGACTCCAGGAAAGAATTCTTTTGGAATGTAGAGTTTCAGCTCTAGGGAGGCCAGGAGATGAGGAAGAAAAAGGGGAGAAATCCAGATATGGGGTGACAGATTCCAATTGGAATTATTCAGTCTAAATTTGTAATGACCAAGTTAGCGTGGTTTCATGATTGTTTTCCAGTGTCGTTCAGCAGAATTGAAGCAAAAATGGCATCAAATGGTGGGATCAGTCCAAGACCAGAGCTTGGCAGAGTGAGATCTATGATACAATGAGAGGCAAAAAGGACTCTAGAGAAGAGGAGAGTGTAAAGGTGAGCTGGTTCACCAAAGGGTCAAGGTGGGAAAGGGAAGAGAGCACAGTTAGTGCAGGAGCAGGTCCAGGAAGGAACTGAGGGGTGAAGGGATTGGAGGTTATGGTCAGGGTGGAGAGTACAGTCAGGGTTTTTAAGGCACAGAAAAAGGTGGAATGACAACAGATTTTGATGAGATTAAAGGATATGACAGTATTCTGAACATGGAATGGAACATTTGTAGGTGGTGGTAAAATCAGGGTTATGATCATCTCTGTATGTAGCTGAGGTGATGAGAAATGAGTAAATTGAGAAATAGGGTGTTTGATGAAGCATCAATATGTATGTTGAAGTCCCCTAATGTGCAAAGATGATTTGTGATGACTGTGAACCAGGCCCTGAATTCATTGAGGAAGGAAGGAGAGCGTCCAAGAAAACAGAAGAAAATTCAGTAGCCACTGAATCTTGATTGGGTGATAAATATAGATTACATGAATCTCAAAGGAGAAGAGATTAGTGTCATTATGATGGAGGGAGAATCTTGAATAGGCAAAAGAGAACAAAGAGTATTTTACTAGTGATATGGGAGTATGTGTGAAGGAAGAGGCAGTGTTGGGAAAAGGTCCCAGAGAGTCTGTCATGAAGAGGGAGCCAGGGCTTAATAAATAAAAGACGATGGAAAGCAAAAGGTTGAAGGTGAAAGCAAGTTTGTTGCATGAGCAGCAGACATCCCAGAGAGCATAGTGGACTAGGCAGGTAAATCTTTAGTAGGATATTATTGTGGAAAAGGGGGCAGTGGATTGAGGGCAATGGGAACAAGGGAATGGGCAGTGGAGGAATGGGTTTGTGCAGAGATGACCCAGGGTTCTGAATCACTGGGATGGAGGCAGTAGGATGGGGTGGAAGCATGATAATCATGGAGGAATGAATTCAGAAAGGTTATCATGTCCCTAAGGGGCCAGGACGCCATTATTAAAGTATGGCATTCTGGTAATAGAGAGTAAGCCATGAGCAGGGCTTACTTACAACATAGAGATTCTAGGCAGGGACTCTGCAGCTATTGAGATGGTTTCAGGGTGGAGTGCTCCCAGGGTTCAGGCTGACATGTGTGGTTGGAAGCTACGTGTGCTAGCCATATACTAGCCAGGCTAGTTATAGTAGGTCCAAAAGGGTGCCAGGGGAACTGGTGGAATTGCTTAGCCCAGCTGAGAGGAAAGTTCAAAAAGATGATGCCGAAAGGCACTGAATCCACGTTATATTAGAAGCAGTTGACAGAACCAGGTATGTTTAGCCTGAAGGAAAGAAGACATGGTAATTGTCTCCAGGTATTTGTATAGTGGATAGAGTACTTGGCATGAAATCAAGAAGACCCAAGACCATAACCTAACTCAGACGCTAGCTATATTGACTTTGGGCAAGTCATGTAACCTCTCTCTGTTTCGGTTTCCATATCTGTGCAGTGGACAGAAATGACAGCACCTATCTCTCAGGATTTGTTGTAAGGGTAAGATAAAATATTTGTAAAGTGTTTGCAAACCTTTAAGATCTATATAAATTCTAGTTCATTGCTTTTCACTGTCCCAACAATGCCATTTGTACCCAACTCTCTTTATACCCCAAGTGGATTGTCCATCTTTGACCAGGGCTGTGTCTTCACTCAATGGAAGGCAGAAAACAGAGGACAAAGATACCTGTCATTCTTTCTTTCTAGAGAGTTCTTACCCAGTGACATCTATAATACAACCTCCCCTCCTTCTTCTTCCCCCACTTCACTTGAGGACAGTCATACTGTCCAAAGGAACAGAAATTTTGATCACTTACAAGATATCTTGGAGTTTGGGGGCTAGATATTTTTCCTTTCTTATTTATTTATTATATCACTTTTTTAAACTGGAACAATTAACTCTTTTGTCTCATGGAGTTTCATTTATGTTTTGTTGAAATAGAGCTCTGAAAAAATAGGCTTCGATCAAGTCCCTTATGATTCAAAATACTTAACTGTCTTTAAACCCAAATCACTTTGGCTTTCACTAATTGGCCAATAATAGGTCCTGGCCAAGCCTCACTAGCCCATTGGTTGGGTTTTGACTGCTCAGAGTGAGTGTTTTTGTTGTGGTCAGAAACTCTGAGGGTCTTCCCTTCCCAGAGTTCTTTGTGAAGGCAAACTAGGCCATCTTTTGCCTCAATCCTTACTCAGCCTTAATCACTGAATGCACATTGTCTTAGACAAACTGAGACCTGGGAAAGGTCTTAGCTTAAAAGACTAAGGTCTCCCATTGTGTCTGGGACCATCACCAGTGGTTGTGACCAGTGTCCTGCCACTGGACTCAAATGACTTTGGAGGAGAAAGTGAGGCTGATGACTGTGCTCAGCTCTGCCTCACTTAAATCCAATTTACTCCCAAGTCAAGACATTACCCTCATGATGTCACTGTTCTACTTCCAGAAGGAATGATGACCAACAGCCACAATGATACAACCAGGGAACTTAGATGAATACAAATGCCTCAGGCTCTGAGGCCAAAGCCTTAATGAGGTCTTTTTCCATACTGGAAGCAAAATAAGTGCACTTAAACGAAAATTTAAAGGCAACTTACCTGAAGTTACCACACCTGAGACACCACTAGGGATGGGGGATACAGAAATGCCAGAACACTACTGAAGACACCACCACTGGGTTTCCAACATGAAGGAGCTCACTTAAGCCAATGAAGGGAGAGCAAGTCTTCCATAGAACAGTTTCCTATTTTATCTTTTGTTTCTTGTTGACCACTTGCTAATCTCAGTTATTTTGAAGTCATTAAATTACTTGAAATGCTGTCAGCACCCTTTACATTTCTGTACCCTGGTGAGAAGTCTCAGGTCAGCCTTCTTAGTTATGGTTCCAGAGAGCTGACTGAGGTATCATTTTTCTCCTCTGCCTTTGACTATTTATATGTTTTCATTTGTCATTCTCAACACCAACACACATAATTTATGTCTGGCTTCCCCCTCACCCTTTAAAGCTAATCAGTAAGTTTGTCCTCCTTTCAGTAAAATTTACCTAGCTCCAATCAGGGATAAGAATGAGAGACAGCCTCTCTGGTGACTTACACCCAGAAAACAAGCATTCTACAGCCACAGAGAAGACAGCAGGCTGCCTTATGAATCCTGTTAAGCTCAGAGATTAATTAAATTGCTTGTTTGTAGGTGATATATTTCTGGAAATGATTTTTCTTTTTTAATTTGGAAGGCTGTGAGTGTCCTGGGGAGTGAATGGATTGACAGGCTTTGTGAGAATGAAGCCTCAGTGTTTCATCATGGCCAGGAGGGGAACTTCGGCTCTTGGAGTTTTACTAGCAATGTCTAACTTCTCTGTCAGGTTGTAAAAAGCCAGAGCAATGTTGAGGAAGGATCTAATGATGAACTGAATGGCTCCTAGTGGATGTCTAGCCTAGCCACATTCAGAGGGGCTCATCACCAGGGTGGTCACAGGGAACTGAATTTTTTTGGCCAAGGTAATTCTAAGTAGGAGAGTGATTGTTTCTGGACTGGGGCTTGGAATATCCATGTAAATGAAACCTTTGAAATAGAAAACTGCCTTGTAAGAGAATTCTGGAATTGAGTCAGAAGAGCCTGTGTTCAAATTTCACTTCTGATTTTTATGAGCAAGACCTATAACATTTCCGAGCCTCAGTTTCCTCATCCGTAAATTTAGGGGTGCTACTAGATGGTCTCCATGGTCTCTTCTGGCTCTGAATATGTAATAAGGAAGGAAGCAAGCCTACTATATGGTATGCATTGTTCTAAGGGCTCTACAAATTTTATCTCCTTTGATCTTCACAATAGCCCAGGGAGGTAGGTGCTATTATGATCCTCATTTTACAGTTGAGGAAATGAAAGCAAACAGAAGTTAAGTGACTTATCCAGGGTCACACAGCCAGTAAGTGTTTGAGGCTAGATTTGTACTCAGGTTTTCCTGACTCCAGGCCTACTCAACTCACTGATTCCTCTGATAAACTCTCTATAGTTATTATCTCATTAGATCCTCACAACAATCCTAGGAGGTAGGTATTATTTTTAGCATTTCTTTGTTGTTGTTTCAGTTGTGTCTGTCTCTTTTTGACACTATTTGGGGTTTTCCTGGCAAAGATAATGGGGTAGTTTGCCATTTCCTTCTCCAGTTCATTTTAAAGATGAGGAACTGAGGCAAACAGGGTTAAGTGACTTGCTCAGGGTCATACAGTTAAGTATCTGAGGCTAGATTTGAACTCAGGTCTTCCTGACTCCAGTCTTGGCACTACATGCCTTGTGCTACCTACTACAAACCTCGTGTTTGTCCTTTGTTGTCGAAGAAGACCATGTCATCAGAGATATGATGACATGACTTGCACTTGACTTTGTTTTGAGTGAGGGAGGGCTGTGCAGGTCACCAGCCTCACTTCTCCAGAACCATCTGAATCCAGTGACCTGATATTCCTCAGGATGTCTAGAGATGGCCCAGGATGCACTGGGAGACCTTGGGCCCTCTAGGCCAAGTTCTTTGCAGGTACTCACTTCGGGTGAGGCAATTCCCATTCATTGAATCGACCTATTTAAGAAGTAGCCAGGGCATGGCCCCTTTAATGAGGTCAAGAAAAACAAAGACAACAGGCTGGGTGGGGAACAGCACCAGTCACTATTGATAATCACTCTAAAGCTGGTGGGGTCTAGGAGCGCTTGGCAGGGCCCATTGGAGTCCCAGCTTCAGAGGGCAGTAGGTTTATGAGTAGGAGACTATGAATTGCGACAATAGAACAAATTCATTCACCCCCCTCTCCCACAGCATTACCTGCGATTGGGGAGTGATAGGAGTGACCAGGAAATCATTATGTGTGGGAGTGGGAGCCAGAAAGTGTCCCAAGCACCACATCATCCTTCTCAGTCTTCAGGGGACGCCCTGATTTTCAACAAGAACAGGTCAGTTCAAGAATTTAATGCAAACAAGACTTAGAGCTGTAACATATATCCACCATATCCATCACAGAGTTAATGGATTAGTATCTGGGCTCTTCCATTTACTCCTTTTGTTACCTTGGGCTTGTCAAATGATCTCCTTAAGACTCAATTTCCTTATCTGTCTAATGGTGGAATTGTATTCAATGGCTGCTTCTAGCTCTACACTAATGATTCTATGACTTATTATGAACACTGTCTGCTGGGCTCTGTATTAGACAGTAAAGAGTTAAAGACAAAAATTTAACCCTCTCTGTCCTTGAGGTCAAGTGAATGCAAGTCAAGAATCCTTTGTTAAGTACCTTCTTACTGTATCCTAGGCACTGTGCTAAGTGCTAGGGCTACAAAGAAAGGGAAGGAAAAAAAGGTCTCTATCTTCAAAGAGCTCACATCGTAATAAGAGAGACAACACGCAGACAACTGTGTTCCCTCTCTGTCTTGGTCTCTGTCTTTCTCCCCTCCCCCACATATATACACATATTGATATAGATATGTGTATATATATAATAATGTATATTATAACATTTATTCTGTAATATAAGTAATATGACAATATATGCACATATATGATTATAGATAGATGATAAATAGATAATCTCAGAAGGAAGGCATTAGCAATGAGGGTAAAGTTTTCTTGCAAAAGATGGACTTTAGATGAAAATTGAAAAATGCCAGGGAAGCCAGAATGTCAAGATGATGTGGGGTGGGGGGAGAGACAGAGACAGACAGAGACAGAGACAGAGAGACACATGAAGCAGAGAGACAGAGACAGTTCCAGGAATGTGGGAGAAATATTTCATAAAGGCGTACCTACATTGCCTTATGACATATGTGCAAAATTATTTGTTTCTTATTTATTTGTTTTGGGTTTGTTTTTTTTTTTTTTGTTTCTCTCAAATGGGACAATAATTGGAAGTGCTTGACACATAGTAGATGCTATACAGAGGCAGGATCTGAATACAAGGTCTTTTTAATCAGGTTTACCATTCCATCCTCTGGGCCACTCAGACTCTCAAGAAAAGGAAAAGAAAAGGAGAGAAACAGTTCAGCTGACCTCATGGGTATTAAAATAAATCCCTAAAATTAGGAGAGAAAAGTAAATTACGATTTCATTGACATTTTTCCCTTCACCACTCTCAGTCATGCCACCTGCTGCTCCCTTCCTGGGGCTGACTGATTTGGTAAATAACAACTTTTTTCCCTTCTTCTTTTAATTAAAATGCCTTTCCATATCAGCTGTGTGGTGGGGGTGGTGCTGGGGGAGATGGTCTTTTTGTCCATAGGGACCCCAGAAGGGGCATAGATGATGAGAGGAAGAGAAGAGGCCAGAGAGCTGGCCCACTTTGCTCACTCCAGCAAGGGCCCCCAAATGCCAAGAAACCGATGAATGGTCAGTTTAATCCTCTCAAAGCATTTGTCTCCTAGAATGTTAGCCACTTAATTCCAGTTTCTAGAGTCCTATGTGAACAGCAACCACAACAAAAAAATGACGTTGACGGCGTAGAGTTTCCAGATGTTGAAACTTCTTCTACCAAAACAAGCCACACCTTTCAATGGATTTCTAAGGGAGTTAGTTAATAAAACATTGGGTTGGAGGGTCAGGAAGATCTTAGTCCAAAATTTTCCTCCGACAATGAACTTGGTCACCTAGGTTGTCACTTAGCCTCTCCTAACCTCAATCTTTAATTACAGAATGGGTAATAATTGTACCTTCCCTAGTTGGTTGTTCCCAATAACCTCTTCTATCCTCCACTATTTCCTGAAGTCTATCTAAGCTCATGGTCATTGTTTCCATGACACTATTTCTCTATCTCCTCCTCTGCTATCTCTTTTTCCCTTTGCCTTCAATCTTTCCCAACATAGTAGATAAACCTGAGTTTCTCAAAGCATTTAGAGGTTGAATGATGGCCAAAGTTACATAGCTATTGAGTATCAAAAATGATTTTTGAACTTGGGTTTCCTGACTTCAAACTCAGCACTTTAGCTACTACCCCCATCTGGAAGCAGAGCCACTAGTCTTAACCATGTCCTTCATTTTATAGAGCAGGAGACAGAGGCCCAGAGACAAACGACTTTCTTGAGGTTGTGTAGTAAGTTTAGGGGCAGGACCAAAATGAGAAAGGAGGGTTCCTGAAAATGTCTTGTATGAGATCATGCTAGTATCTTTGATTTTGTTTTCTCCCACATCCTAGAGGCAATCCTCTGAAATCTGGTGTCTAGATTGGTTTGTGTGTGTGTGTGTGTGTGTGTGTGTGTGTGTCCATGTGTGATGAGACTAAGACAGGAGAAAGCAATGACAGCTTTCCACACAATCTGTCTCCCTACAGCTGTCTCTCTGGGGTTGTGGTTTGCAATATGGTCCTGGGAATTGATTGAAGATCCCCTGGGGTCCAAGGAGACGGTTTAATTTGTCTGTATTTGATCCTGAGTGGAATGTTCCTACAATCTTCTGAGACTGCATAACCTTCATAACCTTTATTGTTTGTTTGTTTTTTTGATAAAGAGAGAAGAGAGATGAATGTTAGGACCCAGTCAAAGAAACTCCACTGGTGGGTTTCTCTCCTTAAAGAAGTCCTTAGAAGTACCAAAGATGCCCCCAGGGAGCTTAGAGTTAATTTAACATTAATTTTGAATGTTGTTTTAACCAATCAAAGATATGATTGCAAATAGACAATGGGAATCTAACATTGATCCCTATATAAGTAACCAATCACTTCTTATCAATCAATCATTTAATAAGCATTTATCAAAAATCTACCATGTGCCAAACCGTGTACTAAGTACTGAGGCTAAAAGGTAAAAGGGATTCAGGGTTCGGAGAGGTATAGGTAGATGAAGAGCCTGTACAAAGGCAAAGTGCTGAGTCAGAATATTTTGCAGAGGACACAGCAAATAGGCCAATTTGATGGGAATGCTGAGTAAGCAAGAAGATAGATGAGTCACATTCTGAGAGTTCTCCAACATCAGAGGAGTTTTGAGGTACAATAAGGAGATTCTTAACATTCTTGAATTAGAGAGTGGCATGGTCAGTCCTGTGAGTTAGGATTATCAATTTAGCAGCTGTCTGATGAATTAGACAGGAGAAAGACCATCTAGGGAGACCAGTTAGGAGTCTATTGGAATGGTCCAGGTGAGAGATGATTAAGGCCTAAACTGGGATGATAGTTGTGTAAAAGAGCTGGATTTTCCCCCTACATTGATCCTAAATGTGTATTTCTACAACTTCCACCCACTCTTCCTAGTTATGTTCTCTAGCACCACACATGGCAAGGCTGTTGCATGTGACAAACCTTCCAATACATGAAGACAGCTATCAGCTCCATCTCTTCAACTACCTCATCAGGTTCTTCTTCTCCATGTTACACACCCTCAAGTCCTTCAACTGATCCTTCTATAATACAGTCTCCAGTCCCTTCATCATCTAGGTCATTGCTTCTTAAACCACCCATATGGGGTCCAGAGTTTAACAAATACTGAAGGGGTCAAGAATGAAAAAGTTTAAGAAGCCCCTACTGGGGCTTCTTAATAATGGTAAGGAAATTATCACTTATGTAGCACCTTAAGATTTGCAAAGTACTTTCAAAATATCTTATTTGCCTGTCATAATGAGCCTGGAAGGCAGGCACTATTGTTATCCAGACAATGGCTTGTCTAGAGTCAGTAGCTAAGAAATATCTTAGGCCAGATTTGAACTCAGTTCATCCTGACACCACTGTACCACCAGCTGTCCTTTGTTAAATGTGGTAACCAGATCTGAACACAGTGCTCCAGCTGGGATATGACCAGGGTGAAGGAAGATTTACACCTTGTCCTTGCTAAATGTCACTGTATTCTATCCAGCTAATTGTTCTGGATTGCCAAGATTCTCTTGTCATTGAACATGGCAGCTATCCCTTCTAACTCAGTATCATCTGTAAAGTTGCCCAATTTGACCTCTATGCTTTCACCCAAGGTATTGATAAATGTATTAAACAGCACAGAAACAAAGATAGCTCTCTGCTAAAAACCTCCCTATAAAAGGGGGGTGCAGCTAGGTGGTATAGTAGAAAGAGCACCAGTACAGGAGTCAGGAGGACCTGAGTTCATATCTCACCTCAGATACTTGACACTCACTAGCTTTGTGATCTTGGGCAAGTCACTTAACCCCTATTGCCTCATCTTGGGTCATCTCCAGTCATCCTGATGAATATCTGGTCACTGGATTTAAATGGTTCTGGAGGAGAAGTGAGGCTGGTGACCTGTATAGCCCTTCCTCACTCAAAACAAAGTCAAGTGCAAGACATGTCATCATTTCTCTGATGACCTGTTCTTCTTCAGCAATGAAGGATGAACATACAACTAGGGACTTAAGAATCCTTAGAGACAGATACTATAGATGTGCTCATATTATATAGGTCACATAACTGAGGGTCAGAGAAGCTAAATGACCTTCCCATGTAATATGCCACAAGAGGAAGTGGGATCAGGAAAGTCTTCTCTGAGAAGCAGACTTTTTCTTCCTCTTCTCATACTGGCTTTGAGCCCCCACACAACTGCCATCCATTTTACTAAATCTAATCAAATCAACACATTTATTCAAAGGCAGACTGTACCACCTGACTGAGACATAGGGACACTTGGTAAATACTGTGCCATATATAAGCCTTTAACCCTTGAATAGTTCCAAACTCACCCTCTTTCTCTACTTCCTTATCTGTGTAATTGAGAGACATTGACCATGCTGCTAATTCTTGGAGAAGTGTGGTCAAGGTGGACCTAGCACTTCAATGAGGAAGCTAGCAAAACCTAGAAACCACCTTAGCTGGATGATGATTTCTTTGCTAAGCAGAAAAACATGGCATCAGAAAGCTGGTTTAGGTTATTGACTTAATGGTGTTGATGATGAGCAATATCAGTTTTACAAAACAACCAAAATCAATGGAGAGGAAAACAAGCCTGAACAAAACTTAGTGTAAAAACTAAGCAAGGTTATATTATCCTGATATTTATAGATTAAACTCCAAGGAAGTCAACAAGCAACTTCAAGATGGAATACACTGACATTTCTATTCTTATCTATTTTCCTTTGCAATGCTAGTCACACCATCCTATTTGGACCCTGCCACTTTATTACTCAAAGTATGATAAAGATGGAGCAATGGTCTTTGGAAAAATGAAGCTGTGATCAGTACTGGGACCTGACCAATTCAATGGGTGATGCCTTTTCATTTGTGCATAAATTGGATTTAAGTGAGGCAGAGTTGCATGAAATTGTGATGAGATTTAGGGGTACTGGGGACCCTGAAATAACGACACACCAGGTCCCGCTCGAATGAATTCGACTCAAGCCTTCTTAAAGCCAAAGAAAAACAAAGGTTATTAAAGATTCGCCATATTGGGTTGACTATTAAGGAGCTTAAGCATTTGTAATGCTTGTATTCACAAGTGGATCAGATAGAATCTCAGATAGACAATCTTAGCTGGATTGAATCTGAGCCCCTTCATGGAGGCAAGATAGAACTTAAATACAGAAAAGGAGAGATCTAGGGGTGGTCGGGTAGTCTAGGGCGATGGGAGGAGGGGTTTAGGGAGGGTGTTGGGGAGAAATCCAAGGAGAGAGTTGGTCAGGGTTGGAAAGAGCTGGAGGAAATCAGGAGATATCAGACAATGGAGGGCTTGGTTCTGAAGCGGGTGCGGCAATTCAGAGGTTTTCATAGGGGCAGTATAGGAATGACTGGTAATAGGAACAAAGTATCCAGACTGAGAGAGATGGAAGGGAAATCCAAGGAGCCACCCCACCTAAGGCCAGACTTTCTGGGGCCTTGTAGACAAATGTGACAAAAGTCCTCCTGATCCAAGGGGAACAGGTCTTGGCTTGGGCTTGTATCCCATCCCTTGTAGACCTCACATTCTCCTCCAGAGTCATCATAGTCCAGTGGCAGGACAGAATCAAGACGATTGGTGATGGCTCAAGAATCAGTCCATGTTGAAAGTGGAATGATTTTACAGGCATTAAGGGATATATTTGCAGAATATTTTAAAGAAGGAAAGTTTTGAAAGGAATTGAAAATAGCATGGATGGTGTTTTTACTTACCCCTTTTCCCCACAAAAAAGTAACAGACAAGACATCTACAGCTAGCAATTTATATGGTGACTTTTTCTTCTCTATGAGAACAGTCTAAACATGCATTTGAGAATAACTTTGGTAAAAAACAGAAGGGAACATACAGGCTATTAGAAAGTTCTTTCTACAGCAGATCATATTTTTTAAATCAGCAGCCAACTGTGAGATATGGAGAGGGTAAAATGCTACCAGGCCCATTGTTTATTGATTTCATAAAAGCTTTTGACTTAGTCTTAAATGCTTTCTTAATGCATTTATACAGACTTCTCTTGAATAAATGCCTCCCACACATACATTAAATCTACAAAAAACATAGAACTAACTTTGGAGATAACTCAGTTTAGAAATCCAAAAGCCCAAACTCATAGATCCCAAGAGCTGGAAGGGTCTGCTGACCTTCCGTAGTCTAATCTGGGCCTGATAAAGAGTCATTTTGGCTCCATAACATAATCAAACCTTTGCTCCAGTGAATGGGAAAGTCCTGCCTACCTCCTGAGTCAAACCAGTCCATCCTTGGCAATCAAAGTAGTATCTTTTGCTGTTTTTATTTTAATATAATCAAGTGCCTCTAACTGAATCTTGCTTTATCAATCAAGAGTCTTTGAAAGGAGTAAAGTACAGAAACAAGAGTTTCTTTACCTAGAAACAGTGTATGTATTTGTATTGTTAATTATTTTAATGTGATTAAAGATCTTTCTCACCCACTGATGGGTCTGCCCATTGTGGGAAGCTTGATTAGGGGCATTATTTTATAGGAGGGTCTCAAGTACCTTTTGCTTTTTCTGTTGAGGTTGTGATGCCCTCTGGCTCTAAAAAAAGGGTATAAATACTCCGAGTTGAAGTTTTACTTTGGGGCTTAGATTTTGGTAAGAAGGTTTGAGTGCCAGATGAGGACTCTGAGAAGCCATTAAAGAGGCCCCTGGCTTTGAGAACCCAGGTGTCATACTTCCCTCTCTAGTAATGATGGTCAGACAGCTGTACCTGTATGCTGAATTATGGTCAGGCAGAGAAAGTCATGTCTATTGATTACTTTGGAGCTTACTGACTGGAAGTGTTTGTTTGGCCAGAGGAGGACTCTGGGAAGTTGCTAAGGAGCCACCCAGCTTTGAGAACCCAGATATCATGCTTCCTTCTCTGGTAATGATGGTCAGACATTTGGGGTCAAATTTTCTGTTGAATTCAGGCAGAGGAAGCCATGTCTGTTGATCTTTTGATTTCTCTGTATTTTCTTTGAAATTCAAGGTGCTGACTCCCTGAACTAACTGAATGATATGTGTACTTGGTTAAAGGAATGATACATATATGCTTGGTTAAAGTGATTGTTAACCCCTCAGAAGTTGCCTTTCCTTTTATGAATGCAGATCTAAGAACCTGTGATAGCAAGCCCCTCTGTGTATGTTGGGGTGCTTACTGCTACATCTACTTTTTAGGGAGTTTTTCTTTTCTTTATTTTTCAATTATTTCTATTTTCCAACTAATGATATGATAAAACAATATATATGTAACACATATAATAAATATAACTTATAATAAATGCATAACAGAAATATAAATATAATAAATGATCATAATAACATAATAAAAAAATGAATGTATTCCTTTCACTACCTACCCTATGAGGGAAAGAAAAAAAAGCCTGAAAAATAAAGCTCTCTGTACAGAGCTGCATAATCTGGTAAAAACAAATTCCCACATTAGCTATGTCTGAAGTATCTGAACTTGAAATTCATCACCTCTCATTCAGGAGTGCTTTTTCTTTACATCAAACCTAAATTTACCACTTTGCAGCTCTAGGACTACATGGAACAAATTAAATCTGATCAGGGAGAAAAATAAACATAGAAAAAGTCTGGATTTTGGAATTTAAGATCAGCTGGTATTCTCAATACATAGAAATACATAAATAAAATATGGCACAGATAGCTAAATAAGACTTTCTTATAAGAACTTCTGCAGACATGGTGCAACAGAGTGGATTGAGAATTAGCACACTCGCCACTACTATTATTTTCTTTCCTCTTTGATTATCTTACATTTACCTTCTTTACATCTTGTATGTAAATTGTCTTTTGTTGCTGTCACCTCTATTAGAATGTAAGCTTTTTGAGGGCAGGGATGGTGTATTTGCCATTTTTTTGTATACTTCAGTGCTTGGCAAATAGCTGTTGTTACTGTCCTTTGTTCTCAGAGAAGACCAAAATGACATCACCATGATAAAGTCAAGTTTCAATGTGTCCTACTGTGGCTAATCTGACTGATACCACTACCACAGATTGGGCGTTGCTAGTCCATGTGAATATCTGGGATAGATATTCCAAATTTACGCATCCTAAATTTCCTTTGTGCTGTTTCAATTCTGCTTTACTCAGAGAGCCCAGCACCCTTTCTGATGTGGGCATACCATGCTGAGTGTTCCTGTGCCAGTGTTTCCCATGTCGCACAATGAAATCCAAAGTTCTTGAGAGAGACCTTGAGAGTGTTCTTGTATCGCTTCTTCTGACCACCATGTGATTACCTGCCCCATGCAAGTCCTCCATAAAATAATCTTTTTGGCAAGCATGCATTTTGCATTCAAAAAACATGGCCAGCCCATCTGAGTTGTACTCTCGGAAGCATAGTTTGAATGCTTGGCAGTTTAGTTCGACCAAAGACCTCAGGGCGTGTTCAGCGAGGACCAGTACCTTTGGTGTAATGGCTCCCGAGCCCTTTTTCAGGGCTGTCTTCCATCTTTGGTGCCCACCTGTTCCACCCAACTTTCACTCTGGTAAGCCGTTTCAGCAGATGGGTCAAACCAGGTTGAGGATAACCGAAGGGTCTCAAACCCATTGGTGATTTAGGGGGTGTCTACCCCAAGCGTGTGAAGACTTCCCCTGGTGGAATGGGCAGACTGGCAGAGAGTACACACTTAATAAGTGTTTGTTAATTGACTCATTTGGAAAATGGGTTGATAAAATCTATAGAGCTTATCTTGCCAGGCTCAAATAAGATAGTTTCAGAAATACTTTACAAAACTTGAAAACATTATACAAATGCCAATTATTATTTTTTGTTGGGAAACATTGTGTCATAGTAGAGAGCTGGCCATAATGCCAGGAAGATGGGGTTCACACTGGCCATGTGACCCTGGGCAAGGAACTTAACCTCTAGGTAATTCCCTGACTGTAATTGTATAGGAGGTGCTGACCTGTGTTGGTAGAGGACAAAAATACAGGTCTCCAACTTTTTGTTCTTAGGATCCTGTTGTACTCTTATAAATTATTGAGAATCCCAAAGAGTTTTTATTTATGTAGATTATACCTATTGATATTTAACCTATTAAAAATCAATGTGGATCCATTTAAAATATTTAATTTATTTTAAAATTATAAACCCATTGCATGTTAATAAGACATATTTTTATAAAAATATTTATACATTTTTTAAAATATTGAGAAGAGAAGTATTGTTTTAATTTTTTTCAAAGCTCTTTAATGTCTCACATACTGAAAGATGAGTGGAGTCTTTGGTCAGCTTTTGCATTCACTTTGTTGCAATGTGTTGTTCTTAGTTGGAAGCATATGAAAAAAATCCAGCCTCACACAGATAAATGATTGGAAAAGCAAGGGATATTTTAATAAGCAAATAATGTCTTACTCTTATATTAGTAGAGTAGGATGAGATCTGCCATCTCTTCCACCTCTACATCTGTGGTCCTGTGACTCAACAGCAAGAATGACATATATGTTCCAGTAACCCTTCCACATCTCTCTATGTAGTTACAAGGTTTTGTTGGCTTTTATTATGTAGTCTTTGTTGTTAGTCATTTTCATTCATGTACAACTCTTCATTTGGAATTTTCTAGGCAAAAATACTGGAGTGGTTTGCCATTTTCTTCTCCAGCTATTTTACAGATGATGAAACTGAGGAAAACAGGGTTAAGTGACTTGCCCAGGGTTACACAGCTAGTGAATGTCTGAGGTTGGATTTGAACTCTGGAAGATGAATCTTCCTGACTCCAAGTCCAGGACTCTACGCACGATGGTGCCACTTAGCTGTCTTAGGTTAAGCATATCCTTAACTGTTGGCCTCCCCTCACCTTGCATCACTTCATTTAAGCCTTTCCAAGCTCTCTGGCTCTTCCCAATTTTCATTGTTTGAATTGAAAATTCGAATTTAATCATAGAATCATTTGGCTAAAAAAGCACTGGACTTGGACTCAGGAAGATCTGAGTTCAAATATGGCCTCAGACCCTTCCTAGCAAGTCACTTAACCAAATTTTGACTCAGTTTCTTTACCCATACAAAAAGGATAATAACAACACGTACTTCTCAGGATTCAGTTAGGAACAAATGAGAGAATATTTGTAGGCCCTTTGCCAACCTTAAAGCACTATACGTATTCACTAACACACTATTATTGTCATTCAAGAAGCATTTATTAAGTGCTTACTACTTGCCATGCTGATCCCAAGCCTAGATCCAGGAAAACTCATCTTTATGAGTTCAAATCTGGCCTCAGACACTAGCTATGTGACCCTGGACAAGTCACTTAACCCTGTTGGCCTCAGTTTCATCCTTTGTAAAATGAGCTGGAGAAGGAAATGCCAAACCACTATAGTATCTTTGTCAAGAAAATCCCAAATGGAGTCAGTAAGAGTCTGACAGGATTGATAAACAACTAAACAGCAGTAACATATGCCAATCACTTTGTTAAGTCTAGGGGAAACAAAGAAAGATAAAAACGCCCCTTTCCTGTAGCTATTTACGTTCTCATGAAGGAAACAGCATGTAACTATGTACATGTAAGATATACATAGTAGGCAAATGGTCACCACAGAAGGAAGGCAGTAGTATTGGGGGTGTCTGGGAAAAGATCTTTTGTAGAAGGTAAATTTTGAGCTGAGATCTGAGGAAGCTAGGAAGTAAAAGGTGATATGGGAGAACATTTTTTTTTTGTTGGGAAATGATATATTTTGACAGAGGAATCACAAATAAATCAGCATAACTGAATCAAAGAGTGAATGCAGGGGAGTCATACAAGCAGACTAGCATTTCATCAGTGTACCATCATTAGGTGAGTCATTCCTCAAGTTTCGGATGTGTAGGTCACTTCATGTTCCTATTTATATATTGTCTTCCTCCATTTATAGTTTAGCTTTCTTCCGTGCAGGGACTGCATTTTTTTTTTTCATTTGTGTTCCTAGTACTTACCACAGTTTCTGATATGTAGTAAACATTTAAATGCTCTATCTCTATCTCTTTCTCTCTCTGTCTATCCATCCCTCCATTCATCTATCATCTATCTATCCATCCATCCATCTATCTATCTATCTATCCATCCATCCATCCATCTATCTGTCTTTCTATCCATTCATCCATCTATCTGTATATCTATCCATTCATCCATCACCTATTTGTCTGTCTGTTTACCTATCCATCCATCTATTGTCTGTCTCTGTCTTTCTATCTATCTACCTTCCTTCCTTCCTTCCTTCCTTCCTTCCTTCCTTCCTTCCTTCCTTCCTTCCTTCCTTCCTTTCTTTCTTTCTATCCATCCATCATCTCTTATCTGTCTTGATATTACAATTAAAATCTATATGAATATTTTTGTACAGACAGATTCCTTCCCTTTTAGAATAATATCCTTCTCAAATAGTCCAGTAGTACTCAGCTTTTTTCTTCCACAGATCCCTTTTAATGATGAAAATGATGTGCTGTAAACCCTGAGGTAATTTAATATACTAGTCATAAAATTCTCTACAGTTATTTACTGTTTGGGGTATTATTAACGAATTTTTAGGACAAACCTTTTGGACCATTTTAATGAACCCCTGAGGGGTGCTTGATTTGGTCTCCTTGCTTGGGTTAAAACAAGTACCTGGTTTCAGGATTTTCAATTGGTATTCAGGAAAAGGCATTGTGGTAGTGACAATAGTGGTGACTTATCTGTGTGGCTCTGGCAAAGTCACTTTACTTCTCTGAGGCTGAGTATTCTTATCTGAAAAAATGAGGTAGTTGGATGATGCGCCCCCCACCCAGCCCCTTCCAAATCTAGAAACTTTGATCAGTTTTTTGATTCTTTTAGGTTGCCAAAATCCCTCTCAAAAGCTTGCCTAATGTGCTTGAGTTCCCAAAACACACACAAAGCCTGAATCCTTACAGGTCATCCAATGTTGGGTTTTAATATGTTTAACACTTTGGAAGGGGAAATTTTTTTATAGGTGAAAAATGACATCTCAATACACTTTCTACATATCTCATTTGAGCCTTACAACACCAGAATGAGGTAAAGTTTACAGGTATTGTTCTCCCATTTTGCAGATGAGAAAGCTGAAACTCAGATCATAGGTTCATTGGAACAGAGATTTAGAACGGAAAGAAAATTAGAAGCGACTTAGTCCAACCCATTCATTTTACAGATGAGGAAATTGAAATTCAGTAGGATTAAGTGACTTGCTCAAGGATCATACTAGTTCCTAAGAATTTGAGGCAGGATTTGAACTCAGGGTTTCCTGATTTTAAGCCCAGCACCATCTCTGAGTGACCTTCTCAGGGTCCCAGAACTAACAAGTCCTTCTGTTCTCTTCTGTGGAAAGAGATTGATGAAAAACTCATGAACAACAAAAGTAGCATATGACAAGTGCTAAATCAGGAAAGAGACATAGCTGTGAGTTGAATTATCAGGATGAACTGTTCTTCTTATAGCCAACAAGGTCAGCAGGTCAGCTAGGTGAGGCGAGGCTCTCTTTGACATATCAGCTTTTAACATTTCAGCTACTGAGTGACCAGAATCCACATGGCAGTTACTCAAGACCATTGTAACTATTCTTAGAGCAGAATCATCACCATGATAAATGAAATTTCAGTGTGTCCGACAGTGGCTGATCAGACCAATACAAGCTTTGAATGCTCTACCACAGATAGTCTATGTGAATATTTGGGGTAAATATCCCAAATTTGTGCATCCTGTGTTTCCTTTGTGCTATCTCAATTCTGCTTTGCTCAAAGAGCACAGCACCCTTTCTGATGTGGATGTGCCATGCTGAGTGGTCCTGTGTCACTGTTTCCCATGTTGCACAGTCAAATCCAAAGTTCTTGAGAAAGACCTTGAGAATGTACTTGTATCATTTCTTCTGGTCCCTATGTGATCACTTGCCCCATGTGAGTTCTCCATTTTGGCAAGTGTACATTTTGCATTTGAACAACGTGGCCAGCCCATTGGAGTTGAGCTCTCTGAAGCAGAGTTTGAATACTTAGCAGTTCAGCTCGAGCAAGGACTTTGGTGTCTGGTACTTTATCTTGCCAGATGATCCTCAGAATCCTCCTAAGACAGTTCAAATGGAAACCATTCAGTTTCCCGACATGGTGCTGGTAGACTGTCCATGTTTCACATGCATATAACAATGAGGTCAGCACAATGGCTCTGTAGACCTTTAGTTTGGTAGTCAGTCTAATATCTCTCCTCTCCCAAACTTTTCTTCATAGCCTCCCAAACACTGAGCTAGCTCTGGCAATGTGTGCATCAACCTCATTGTGAATGTGTACATCCCTGGAAAGTACACTACCAAGGTAAGTGAACTTATCCACAGCATTCAAAACTTCTTCATTTGTTATAACTGATGATTCCACATATGGATGATGTTGTGGTAGCTGATGGAGCATCTGTGTTTTCTTGGTGTTAATTATTAGGCCAAAATTAGCACAGGCAGCACAGAATTGATCCACACTTTGTTGCATCTCAGCTTCAGAGGCTGCATCGAGTGCACAATCATCTGCAAACAGAAAATCATGCACCAACACCTTTTCCACTTTGGCCTTTTCAAATTGAAGAACTTACCATCAGTGCTGTAGTTGACTTGGATGTTGTGTTCATCCTCATTGAAAGAATTTGACAACATGGCTGAAAACATCATGCTAAAAAGCATGGGAGCAAGCACACAGCCCTGTTTCACTCCACTGGTGACCGGGAAGGCATGAGAGCATTGTCCATTATCCAGAACCCGTGCAAACAGGCCATCATAAAATTGACATACAATACTGATGAACTTCCTCCGACAACCAAATTTTGAAATAACTTTCTATAAGTCCTCATGACTAACAGTGCCAAAGGCCATGATCAGATCTACAAACGTTGTGTATAGACCTGTGTTCTGCTCCTGACATTTCTCCTGGAGTTGTTGGGCAGTAAACACCATATTGACTGTTCCTCGGCCCTTTCTGAAGCCACACTAGTTCTCAGGTATGTGACCATCTTTCAGGATTCACCAATTAGAGAAGGACTAGCAAGAATTTTCCCAGCAATGATTAACAGAGAGATTCCCCCTGTGATTGTCGCAGAACAATCTATTCTCTTTACCTTTGTAGAGATGGACAATGGAGGCATCCTTGAACTCCTGGGGGATAACCTCCTCTTGCCACATAACCTGGAAAATTTCAGTCTGTTTTTGTACGAGCAATAGTGCCCCTGCTTTGTAAATCTCACCTGGAATAGTATCAGCACCAGGTGCTTTGCCACATGAAAGGAGCCTAAGGGCCCTCAAAACCTCTTCTTCAGTTGGAAGTTCAGCTAAGCAGGGACTGACTTCAACCTGAGGTAAACAGTCAATGGCCTCAGCATTGATTGATGATGGTCTGTTGAGAACACTATGGAAGTGTTCAGCCCATCTCTCTAGCATCATGTCCTTATCACTAATCAATGTGGCTCCATCAGCACTGAATAGTTGTGGTGCACCATAGGTTTTTGGTCTATGAATAGCTTTCAGGGAATTGTAAAAATTATTAAAAATATTAAAAACAAATTGTTCTTTGGATTGTTACTATCAGCATAAAACTAAATTTAATCTACCTTCTCACTGAGCTAAGAATCCTGCATCTCTCTAAGCTTTTCTTGTACTTTGCTTTTGTTGGAATTAAATGTTTCCTTCTTAGAGGTGGATGAACTATACTATTGGTAAATCCTGTGGCATTCTCATTTTTCATTTTGCAACGTCTGAATTTTCCCATCATTTTCATCAGACCAGTCTTGGTGTTTGTGAGAGTTCTGACCGAGATGAGCAAATGCAGTACTGTACACCAAATTTCTGAAAGCTTCCCACTCCTTTTCTGCTCCACTGTTGCCAACTGTGTGTTGACTCAACTTTCCCTCCAAGTTAGCAACAAACTGTTCACGCCCAGAGAAGAGCTCTAATTTGTTGACATTAATTCTTCTGGTAGTCATTTTGCCTTGGGGGCAGCTCTTGTGATGAATGTGAATGTTTAGCTTGGAAAGGATAAGTCTATGATCAGTCCAGCACTCTGCACCACACATTACCTTTGTCACTTTCACATCTTGTCTGCCTCTTTTCCTTACAGTCACATAGTCTATTAGATGCCAATGTTTGCTGCAAGAGTGCATCCATGAAGTTTTATTGTGTTTAGGTAAACAGAAAACAGTGCTGTGATGAGAAGGTCATGTGATGTGCATGTCTTCTGCAATAAATGACCATTGCTGTTGTTGTTTCTAACTCCATTCCTCCCTAGGACTCCCTGCCAAGTCTGGTAGTCTGAGCCTACTCTAGCATTAAAATTGCCCAGAATTATAAGCTCTTTTGGCACATTGACAAAAAGGGTCTCTAGGTTTTCATAAAATTTTTCTTTGACTTAATCATGGTTTATCATGGTGGGAGCATAAACACCAATGATGGTGGCATGGCGTTTCCCTGTGAGTAGCAATCGCATTGTCATGAGCCTGTCATTCACTCCTTTTGGTAGGCATGCCAGCTTGCTGATTAGATTAGTTTTGATTGCAAAACCCACTCCAGCTTCATGGCACTCCCCTTCACTGCACCCACTCCAGAAAAAGGTGTATCTTGCTCCAGCTGCAATAAGCTGGCCTTCATTTGCCAACCTTGTTTCACTCAGGGCTGCTATTTGGATGAGATACGTGTTGAGTTCTCTTGGAACAAGAGCAGTTCTTCTTTCAGGTCTACTGAATTTTGTGTTGTCTATTAGTGTGTGCACCTTTGCAGATGTTTTCATACATTTTGTCCATCTTTTTGTGTTTCCACTGCATAGTGGGATTCCCTGCCTACCATGGTAATCAGGCCGGGGTTGGGTAAGCAGACGATGTTTAGGGCACCTTTTCTAGCCTCCTTCTTCACATCAGGAGGTGAGCAGTGCAATCCTTAAAAGGCTTGTCAGACACTCAGGAAGCTGCCTAGTCCAACTGTTGCTTCCAGTGAGAAATGACCCTATGGCCTGGGCGACTTGTGTGCAGGATTGTAACTACAGCTCCCAGTATATCTGCATCTGCTGCTTCATCTCTTGCCTGTTACCACAGGACTTTGAGGCATAAGAATGAAATGGTATGGGTGATCTTTTGATTCATGCATAAATTGGATTTAAGTGAGGCAGAGCTGCATGAAGTCTCCAGCCTCACTCTCTCCTCCAGAGTCATCATAGTCCAGTGGCAGGACAGAGTCAAGATAGCTGGCAATGACTCAGGATGCAGTGGATGACCTTGGTGTCTTTGGTGTCTAACCAAGCTCTAAGCATTCCACATTGCCTGCTTCAAATGCCATCATGGCTGTTGGACAAAGCTATTCAACCATTCCACCAGAGGTAGTCTTCACATGCCTGGGTTAGACACCCCCCTAACTCACCATTGTGTTTGAGAATCCTTGGTTACCCTCCACCTAGTTTGGCTCGTCTGTCAAAAGGGTTTACTGGGGGGTGGTTACTGCACATACTGCAGCTTCTTGGAGCTACTGGTGAGAGTTAGGTGGAATAGGTGGACACCAAAGATGGAAAGAGCCCTGAAAAGGGCTCAGCAGCCATCATACTAAAGGTACTGGTCCTCCCTAAACAAACCCTGCATCCCTATCTAGCCAGTAAGCAGGAGTTAGAAGCAAAAGGATGTGTGTTTAGTCCAGAAGCAGAAATATGGAATCAGAGATTTAGACCTGAAAAAGACCTTAGATGGTCTATAACATAATAAATACCAACAAAGCAATATTTTCTTTGTAATTAGAATGGAAAAAAATCTTAAACTTTCATGAACAACATTAAAAAAAACTCATCATGGCAATTTCAAAGCTATCTTCCTTGTCTGTGTCTCCTCCTGAACCTCTCTCTGTTCTCTTTTGTGTATTGAGATAATCCTTTATTCTTTTCTCTTTTTTGTATCATTACCCCTAGCCCCCTCTCCCTTTTCTCCAAATACCCTCCATTATTTAGAAAATCCCTGGGACAAATAAGTATAACAAATAAAATCAAATCTACACATTGACCCAGTCTGAAAATGTACATCCCATTTGAGGCTTGATTCACAACCTCTCTGTCAAAAACTGCTAAGGGGTGAGTACCATGATTCTCTGGAGTCACGGCTGGTCATTGTATTGCTCAGAGTTCACAAAGCTTTCAAAGTTGCTTTTCTTTTTTTTTTTTATTTTTTTTCTTTTTTCTTTTTTAATGTTTAACAATCACTGCCATATAATTGAGATTTTATCCCCCCCCACCTACCCCCCACTACCCCCCTCCCTCCCCACGACTGCATACAATTCTGTATAGATTCTACATATACTTTCCTATTGAGTATATTTTCACTATAGTCATGCTATATAGTCAGACTAGAATAAATGAAAGAAATCATATAACAAATCAAAACATGATACACAAACACATACACATACACAAACATGATCTTCTACATTTTGTGAATGACTTCCATATTTCTTTCTCTGAGTGTGGAAGGCATTTTGCCTTGAGAACCACCTTTGGGATTTTTTTTTTTTTATAAGAAGTTCTTGCGTTATTACGAAATTCCAAGTCTACCAGAAAAAACTCTCGCACACTGTGGTCGTTGCTGTGCACAAAGTTCTCCTGGTTCTGCTCCTTTCACTCAGCATCAGGTCATATAAGTCCTTCCAGGCCTCTCTGAAGTCTTCTTGTTCATCATTTCTTATGGCACAATAGTACTCCATTACATTCATATACCATAATTTATTCAGCCATTCCCCAATTGATGGACATCCCCTTGACTTCCAGTTTTTGGCAACTACATAGAGTGCTGCTATAAATATTTTTGTACATGTGGGACCCTTTCCCATTTTTATGATCTCTTGGGGATATAGTCCTAGTAGCGATATTGCTGGGTCAAAAGGTATGCACATTTTTGTAGCCCTTTGGGCATAGTTCCAAATTGCTCTCCAGAATGGTTGGATGTGCTCGCAGCTCCACCAACAATGAATTAGTGTTCCAACTCTCCCACATCCTCTCCAGCATTTATCATTTTCTTGTTCTGTCATGTTTGCCAATCTTATAGGTGTGATGTGGTATCTCAGAGTTGTTTTGATTTGCATCTCTCTAATCAATAGTGATTTAGAGCATTTTTTCATATGATTATAGATAGCTTTAATTTCTTCCTCTGAAAATTGCCTGTTCATATCCTTTGACCATTTATCAACTGGGGAATGACTTGTATGATTATACATTTGAGTCAGTTCTCTATATATTCTAGAAATGAGGCCTTTATCCCTGAGCTTAGCTGTAAAAATTCTTTCCCAATTTACTACATCCCTCCGGATTTTGGTTGCATTGGGTTTGGTTGTGCAAAAACTTCTCAGTTTAATGTAATCAAAGTTATCCATTTTGCATTTCATAATGCTTTCTATCTCTCCTTTAGTAAAGAATTCTTCCCTTCTCCATAGATCTGATAAATACACTATTCCTTGCTTCTCCAGTTTATTCATGGTATCAATCTTTATACCTAAATCATGTACCCATTTGGACTTTTTTCTTGTGTACGGTGTCAGGTATGGGTCTATGCCTAATTTCCACCACACTATTATCCAGTTTTCCCAGCAATTTTTGTCAAACAATGAGTTCTTATCCCAGAAGCTGGGGTCCTTGGGTTTATCAAACAGAAGGTTGCTATATTGCTTGCCTACTGCATCTTGAGTGCCAAGTCTATTCCACTTGTCTACCTCTCTGTTTCTTAGCCAATATCAAGTGGTTTTGATAATTGCTGCTTTATAGTACAGTTTGAGGTCTGGTAGCGCTAGGCCACCTTCCCAAGCATTTCTTTTCATTAGTCCCTTTGATATTCTGGACCTTTTGTTTTTCCAAATGAATTTTGATATTATTTTATCCAGCCCTAGAAAGTAATTGTCTGATAGTTTAATTGGTATGGCACTACATAAGTATATTAATTTAGGTAGAATTGTCATTTTTATTATATTAGCACGGCCTACCCATGAGCAACTAATGTTTTTCCACTTACTTAAATCTGATTTTATTTGTGCAAAAAGTGTCTTGTAATTGTGTTCATATAATCCCTGGGTTTGTTTTGGCAGGTAGACTCCTAAGTATTTTATACTGTCTACCCTAGCTTTAAATGGGATTTCTCTTTCTATCTCTTGCTGTTGGACTTTGTTGCTAATATATAGGAACGCAGAAGATTTGTGTGGGTTTATTTTGTAACCTGCAACTTTGCCAAAGTTGTTTATTAATTCAAGTAATTTTTTACTTGAATCTCTGGGATTCTCTAGGTAAATCATCATATCATCTGCAAAGAGTGATAACTTAGTTTCTTCTTTGGCTATTCTTATTCCTTGAATATCTTTATCTTGTCTAATTGCTACAGCTAACATTTCTAGTACCATATTGAATAATAGTGGTGATAATGGACAACCTTGTTTCACCCCTGATCTTATTGGGAATGCATCTAGCTTATCCCCATTGCATATAATGCTTGCTGAAGGTTTTAGATAGATACTGCTTATTATTTTATGGAAAGTTCCCTTTATTCCTGCATTCTCCAGTGTTTTTAGTAGGAATGGGTGTTGTATTTTGTCAAAAGCTTTTTCTGCATCTATTGAGATAATCATGTGGTTTTTGTTAGCTTTGTTGTTGATGTGATCGATAATGCTAATAGTTTTCCTAACATTGAACCAGCCCTGTAGTCCTGGTATGAATCCTACCTGATCATAATGTATTAATCTCATGATAAGATGCTGTATTCGTTTTGCTAAAATCTTATTTAAAATTTTTGCATCTATATTCATTAGGGAAATTGGTCTATAATTTTCTTTCTCTGTTTTGTCTCTTCCTGGTTTAGGTATCAAAACCATATTTGTATCATAGAAAGAATTTGGGAGGACTCCTTCTTCCCCAATTTTCAAAAATAGTGTATGTAGTATTGGAATTAACTGTTCTTTAAATGTTTGATAGAATTCACTTGTGAATCCATCTGGCCCTGTAGATTTTTTCCTAGGGAGTTCATTGATGGCTTGTTCAATTTCTTTTTCTGAGATGGGGTTGTTCAAGTATTCAACTTCCTCTTCTGTTAATCTGGGCAATTTGTATTTTTTAAAATATTCATCCATCTCGTTTAGATTATCGAATTTGTGGGCATAAAGTTGGGCAAAGCAGTTTCTAATTATTGTTTTAATTTCCTCCTCACTGGAGGTGAGTTCACCCCTTTCATTTTTAATATTAGTAATTTGATTTTCTTCTTTCTTTTTTTAATCAGATTGACCAAAGGTTTATCAATTTTATTAGTTTTTTCATAAAACCAACTATTGGTTTTATTTATTAATTCAATAGTTTTCTTAATTTCAATTTTATTAATCTCTTCTTTGGTTTTCAGTATTTCTAATTTGGTATTTACTTGGGGATTTTCAATTTGTTCTTTTTCTAGCTTTTTCAACTGCAAGCCTAAGTCATTGATCTCCTCTTTCTCTATTTTATTTATGTAAACATTCAAAGATATAAAACTTCCCCTAATAACTGCTTTTGCAGTATCCCATAAGTTTTGGTATGTTGTCTCACTATTGTCATTCTCTTGAATGAAATTGTTGATTGTTTCTATGATTTCTTCTTTAACCCAACCCTTCTTTAGAATTAGATTATTTAGTTTCCAATTGATTTTTGGTTTCTCTTTCCATGGCCTTTTATTACATGTAATTTTTAATGCATTATGATCTGAAAAGGATGCATTGATTATCTCTACCTTTCTGCACTGGATTGTGAGATTTTTATGTCCTAGTACATGGTCAATTTTTGTAAATGTTCCATGTACCGCTGAGAAAAAGGTATATTCCTTTCTATTCCCATTTAATTTTCTCCAAGATCTATCATATCTACCTTATCCAGAGTTTTATTTACCTCCTTAACCTCTTTCTTGTTTATTTTGAGGTTGGATTTATCGAGTTCAGAGAGGGGGAGGTTGAGGTCCCCCACTCAAAGTTTCTTTTCTTTACAATATAGTTAAGACATAATTTCTTCCTCTGATTCTGCTTACTTCCCTCAGAATCAGTTCATATGGCTCCCTCTAGACCCATACCCTTTGTCATTTCTTAACCACATAATAATATGCAGTTACATTAATATACCACAATTGTTGGCATTCAAGTTTTGGGGTTACTGTCCTTTGCACTTCTGAATAAGTTTCAAGATGCAAAATGAGATATAAATTTAAAGACATGGCCAATGTGGGAATTTGCTTTGCTTGACTCTGTATATTTGGTACAAATGTTTTAGTTTGGTTTGTCTTTTGGTTTTCTGATGGCAGTGGATGGGAGGCAAAGAAAATTTGATGATCGATACATGACAAAACCTTCTGAATGATTTTCAGGTATGAATATGACCCGTATGTGCTCAGTGCTTCCACCAAGATAAGCAGCTATCAATCAATAAACATTTACGAAGCACCTATTGTGCTTAGCATGGTGCTAAGCTCTGGGGATACAAAGAAAAAAAAAAAGACAGTCTCAGTTCTCAAGGAGCTTAAAGCTAGTAGCAGAAGGAAGATACACAAAGCAAGTTGAAATGATGGAGGTTTATGGGAAAGGAAGATACCGAGGGGTAACTGGAGACAGGGTGAGGTTCCTAGGGATAGGATGGAGAAGTTCAAACTTCATTTGGGTAGGAAATGAAGAGTTGACTAGCTTGGGCATCACCTTTAAATGCAGGGTCCAGGAAGAGCTTTGCACTCATCCTGACAATCAGAAGGACTCCAGGGGCAGAAGGCCCACATGAACTGTGAGTACCAGAGATTCATTGCATGTAGGATTAGGAGGTTACTGTGGGAATGAAGGAGAAGATAGCATGTAGCTGCATGGGAAAATTATTTGGCCATAGATCCAAGAAAGGCTTTTTAAAAGGTCTCAATTCTTACCCTTGGGGGATTTCTTCCATGAACAGACATCACGAAATTTATCATGGAAATCTATGTGAGGGTGGGAGGGGGGGAATTGCCCTTTAGCAAAATTTGTTTTTAAAGAAAATGAAGGGACTAAGAATGGAATTGGAGAAAAAGATGGGGCTGCATGGTCTGAGAACCTGGGTTAAAATCTTATTTTTGATACTACCTACCTTTGTGGCATGGGGTAAATCATAAACTTTGTTAGACCTCAGTTGTCTCACTTGGTACAGTAGAGAGAATATGGGGTCTGAAGGCAGGAGATTCATTTTTGTGAGTTCAAATTTTGCCTTAGACACTTAGTAGCTGTGTGACTCTGGGCAAGTCATTTCACGCTCTTTGCCTCAGTTTCCTGTAAAGTGAACTGGAGAAGGAAATGGCAAACCTCTCTGGTGTCTCTGCCAAGAAAACCCCAAATGGAGTCACAAAGAGTCAGAGAGAAAAGAACAACAAAAAATAGATGCTTGAGCTAGATGATTTCTGGCCCCCTTTTTCATCTCATATACTATCTTATTTGGTCTAGATCAATAATGATAGCTAGCATTTATATAGCAGCTTAACATTTGCAAAGCATTTTACACGTGTTATCTCATCTGATCCTCACAATATCCCTGTGAGTTAGGTGTTATTATTATCCCCCTTATATAGGTGGCAAAACTGAGGCTGAAGACTTGCCTAGAATGACATAACCAGGAAATTTCTGAAGCTGTATTTGGACTTAGATCTTCCTGACACCAAGTTCCAACACTATCTGCTGTTAACACCTAGGTGCCTTAATGATAGAAACCAACTATTTAGTTAACTCCATATGAAGACCAAATTAATTGTTTCTTTAAAAGTTGCAGAATTTTGTAAGTAAGAAATTATATTCCTCGCATTAAGCTAATTTGCAACATAAACAATGTGCAAAAAGTTAGGAATTAGGACAAAGACCAAGAAATAAATGTGAAACTGATGAAAGGTGTGTCAATGTTACGAAACATATAATAGGAGTTTCATTTGAAAATAGAACTGGGCTTTTCACTTCCCTCTTGCTCATCCCAAGTTCAATGACATACTGGAAAAATTACTTAAACCAAGTTTTACTTATAATACTTAAATAGTATGCTGAATCCAACTCCATTAATATGTTTTCTCTGTGGTAGTGATGGCCAGCATTTCTTAGCAATGGTTGCTTTCCTTAGGCAAGTAGTTATTTGCAAGGCTGGCTTAAAGGGGTTAACAGGCTGTGAAATACTTGCCCTGATAGGAATCAGCCAGGCTGCCTTTATCTTCTCCTCAGGAGGATTGATTTGGGATCATTCTTTTTCTCATTGGGACAGACATTGTTAGAGAAGATTTAATCAGGAAAGAGTAATGAACTTAATAGAGTCTGTCCAGATAAATGAGATAATAGCTTGACTCCTGCATGTTATGCAGCCTGTTCAAAGTAATTGGATTTTTTTTTTTTGGTGGAGACTCTTTATTTATTAACAGAACTTCATTTGTTAAGTGGGTCCGAACCTACTGCATTCCCTAGTCCATTTCTTATCTTATTGTATTTCTTGTATGTTTCCATGTTTTTATTTTGCTGATATTGATTAGATGGGAGTTCTCCAAAGATTTGAAGTTGTGAATGAATGAAGCTTTTATTAAGCACTTATGACGTGCAAAGCATTGTACTAAGTACTGGAGATGAAAAACATTAAAATAATTCCTGCTGTTAATGAGCTCACATTCTGATGAGGGACACAACACATTAGAAAGGTTCTAGTTGCAAGTCAGATGGAAAGGTCCCAAGGTTCTTAGAGTGTGAAAGGCAGAGTAGATGCTAATATCTCTCCTTTAATGTTATTTCCATTGATAAAATGATCTCTTCCTGATATTGCACCATTAGGTAGTGCCCAGGGCTTCAGTGGCAAGACATTTCTTTTCTGGGTCTTCCAAAGATAGCACCATTAGGAGCAGTTTTCAGGCTGCATCTCCACAGAGGCTATTTCCCAGACTGATGACTGGGTTGGAAGCATTGCTACTCCCTAGGTTCAGGGCTCTGGTCTTCTCCATCAAAGTATGAGGGGAGATGGTGGTCTTTTGACTTGCTTGGCAGATTTTGCCCCATGTCTCTCCTTCAGGATGCCATACTGCTTCTGTAAGGCTGGTTGCCTGACATTTGAAGGGCACTTAGTAGTTGGCTAAAGAAAGAGACAGTTGTTCCTTCTTCACAGAACCATTTCCCAGTATAATGATTATGAAGTCTGGGGTGGAGATGGGACAGCGACTCCCAGGGATCTTATGCTTATCTGCCTTTAGGTGACAATTGGCCAGCAAATGCTGCAGGGGGTGACAAGCAAGGTAGACCTCCCCTTTTCACATTGGTCTCTTACCTCAATGCTGACTATAGGAGCTGAACTGGAAGCAGTACTGGTGTTTTGGAAAACGACTATTCCCAAGTCTCTTGAATTCATGGTCCTTGGCTGTCTCCATCAGGCTGCAAGGGGAGAAGAAGATCAAAGTGGTGATAGCTTTACTTACCTGGACATGCTGCCACCTGTACCTACCTCAGGGTGTCTTGCTGCTTCTGCCAGTCCTATGAGTATCAGATGGCTCACCAAAAGGGCAATGGAGAAGGACTTCATAGGCATGATGCAGTTGCAAAACACTGCAAACAAGGAATTACAAAAGATAAGTGTAATGAGAAATGTATAATTCATAAAGAAAATGGATTGTTTGCAGAGTGAAATTGAAGGATACCACGCCCTTTCCATGCCTCACTGGTGTCTTTAAAATATCAATATAACTTGCAAAAGGTCCCCCACATGCTGGTTGGATCTTTTTGGAGTAAACTGGATAGGAATTGCTCAGGATGAACAATCAAAAATGTGTTGAACAAATGAATGAATGATTGTGTGAGTTAGTGAATGAATAAATGAAAATAACATTATGTACTTATCATTTAATAAGCACTGTGCTAAGTAGTAGGGATGTGAATAGATAAAGAAGACAGTTCTTACTCAAGGAGCTCATACTCTGAATTGGGGTGACAACATATATGTCTGCATTCTTGCTAGATGCATTGTTGAATGAAGTATCCACACTAGGGAAACCACAGGTCCATTTGAGCATCTGAGAATGATCAAAGCCGTGTGGGATAGTGGATGTTGACATCTGTGATGGATCCTGAAAACTTAAGAGGTTACCTCTAGTGTCACTTAGCAGCCAAAAAGGATTGTGATTTCAGGATGCATTAAGAGAAGCCTTAATAATTAGGCCTAGGGAAGTGAGAGCACCTCCTGGGCCCTGATTAGACTAGAGCTGGATTATCATGTTTGGTTCTGTGTGCCACATTTTAGGAGGTATACTGATAAACTGGAGTCCATTCAAGATAGTGATGGACCTGGATTATACGTCATATGAAAGTTGGGTGAAGGAACTGGAGATGTTTAGCCAGGAGAAGAGAAGACTTAGGTAAGTCAGGATAGCTCTTTTGAATTATTTTAAAGCATATTATGTGGAAGGATGATTGGGCATTTTTTATTTGTGCATACACATATATGTATTTTATGTGTACATTATATGTATACATTATATGCATATTACATATAGGTATATTGTCTTTTGTATGTGTATATTATATATGTATATATATTACATGCATGTATATTATATATATATTCACATTTATATATATTATATACACATGTATGCATGCATTATTTAGGTACACACATGTAAATATTATATATATGCATATCAATTTGTGTATATGTATGTATATACACATACACCCCATATATATACATATACATACTATATATATAGTCTCTAAAGGGCATACCTTAGGACAATGGGGGGAAGTTGCAAAGAGGTAAATTGAAGCTCGAGGTCAAGAAAATCTTTTTAACAATTAGATCTCTCCAGAATTGAAATAGGCTTCCTCATTGAGCCTTTCAATCAAAGACTGAATGACCATTGGCAGGCATATCATAGATCCAATTCTTATTCAGACATGGATAGAATGATAAAAAGAACTTATTAAATAGTTAATTGACTAGTTAGCTTTTGACGTCCCTTCCAACTCTCAGACTGATTCCTTAGCTTAACCTCTGTCTAGCATCTAAGATCACATTCTACCTGAAAGAAGAGCAGCTAGGTGGTGCAATGGATAGAGCACCAGTGTAGGAGTCAGCAGGACCTGAGTTCAAATCTCACCTCAGACACTTGACACTCACTAGCTGTGTGATCTTGGGCAAGTCACAACTCCAATTGCCTTATCCTGGGTCATTCTCAGTTATCCTGATGAATATCTGGTCACTGGATTCAGATGGCTCTGGAGGAGAAGTGAGGCTGGTGACCTGCACAGCCCTCCCTCACTCAAAGTCAAGTGCAAGTCATGTCATCATTTCCCTGATGGCGTGGTCTTCTTCGGTAATGAAGGACAAACACACACAGAGGACCAGAAAGGACCAGCAGGATGCAGGAGACAAACCATGGGCTCTGGCATCATAAAGTCAGGATGAGCATTACACTACCTGTGAGCCCTCAGGTTATTCAACAAATATTTATAAAGCACTTACTGTGTACAAGGCATTATTGTATTTTCTGATTAATCAACTACACCAAATCTGTTTCCTTAGCTATAGAATACCAGAGTTGAACTAGATCATGTCTAAAATTGTTTCTGCCTTTAATATTTATGATCAGTCATAATTGAATACTTAACTGGATCCATGATCTGATTGGAATTAGTTAATCTCATTCTTGCAGATCACAATTCACCCATGCTTTCCTATCCAATGCAAGTCTTCTTTTTGCCTTTCACTGTCTCTTTTTGGTTTTACCAAGACAAACTTTTTTTTAGACCCGATAATAATTGAAATGCATTCTTATATTCTCTTCATATTTTGGTTAATTCAGCAACTATAGAGATGTATTTTGCTGGAGGGAATCATTTGTGAAATCTGCCTTTTCCTTCCCATATCTTATCATTGAGGATACCTTGGATATGGATATAGATCATGTTCATGAAATTTATGAAGATGAGAAATTAGCCAAATAGGTTGATTTTTATGGGTGTTCTCTTTAGTATATGTTATGGGTATTATATTTTCCCTAGTTTCTTCCTTTCTTTTGACATTTTCCCATCTCTGCATTAACTTGTAAAAGTGATGCCTCCACTGTGAGCTGATCCAATCATTCTGGAGAGTAATTTGGAACTATGCCCAAAGGGCTATAAAAATGTGTGTACCCTTTGATCCAGCAATATTGCTTCTAGGGCTGTATGCCAAAGAGATCACAAACATAGGAAAAGGTCCCACATGTACAAAAATATTTGTAGCAGCTCTTTTTGTGGTGCCCAAGAGCTGGAAATTGAAGGAATGCCCATCAGTTGGGGAATGACTGAACAAGCTGTGGTTTATGAATGTAATGGAATACTATTGTGCTATGAGAAATGATGAAAAGGAGGACTTTAGAAAAGCCTGGACAGACTTATACGAACTGATGCTGAGTGAAGTGAGCAGAACCAGGAGAGCATTATACACAGTAATAGCCACAGTGTGTGAGGACTGTTTCTGATAGACAGCCCTTCACAGCAATGCAAGGACCTAACACTTTCCCAAAGTACCCTTGAGGCAAAATACCATCCACATCCAGAGAAAGAACTGTGGAACAGCAATGCAGAATGAAGCAGGCTATTTCCTCTTGTGTTGTTTTGTTTTGTTTATTTTCTCATGGTTTCTCCCATTCGTTTTAATTCTTCTGTGCAATATGACTAACATGAAAATGTGTTTAATGAGAAAGCATGTGTAGAACCCATCTAATTTGCATACCATCTCAGGAAGAGAGGTGGAGGGAGGGGGAGAAAATTTAAAACTTATGGACTGTCGAAAACTGAAAACAAATAAATTAATTAAAAACAAATGATGCCTCAAGCTTTCAAATAGAGTCAGCTCTAACACGGAGGCACAAACTTCATCTCACCCAATAGCTCTTCCTAACCTGATTTTCTTAAGCGTAATTCCTGCTTCTTTGTGTGGCATAAATGATGCTAATGAGTTGAGAATCCATGTGTGGTGGCTCCTTTGTTGCTAAAAATAATCATTAAAAAAACATTGAGAAATGGGTTCCTCTCTATACTCTAGCACCTGCCCCTTTCACACACATATGGATCCCTAAGAAGGTATCACAGACTCTCTGTGGGTCTCAAATGTCATGAGTACTGAACAATATGTTTATTTTTACCATATCAACCAGAAGACAGATTATTTTTTTATTAAAAAAATTTAATCGAACAGCTTGGCAATATAAATGGAAAGAAAGATTTCCCTTATACAAATAGAGGTATGCTCTCTCACAAGGTACTGTATTCCCCATGGAGGAGGGACACATACAAGAGACATATGTGACCAAGGAACATGGAGGGAGAGGCACACATGCAAAGAACATAAGTGACCTTGCAACATGAATGTCCAGATGCCTGGAGCAAATAATGTTTCTAAACCTGTAGCATTACCACCTATTTTCAGTTGATATCGTCATATTTTTCTCTGTTGCTCTCTACTTGCCAACTCTGATGGGGATGGGATCTGAATTCCTAAAAGAAAAATTCTAGGACTTTCTCACATGAACCAGGTCCCAGCCATTCACCTGGGGCATCTAGCCCTTCCCAGTTAATAATCCTTTCATTGTGACCTTCACTGTTTGCCCCTGGCCCCATCCTAGACTGCCACTCCGGGAAAGTCTAGGAGCTTTTCCTTTTTGGGGTTCAGATTCCATCCCCATCAGCTCCATTGAGATGCTAAGGCTACCATTTCTTGGTGTTCCACTGGCTTTTACAGCTGCTAGGGTCTCAGCTCTAAGACACTCAGTGCCTCAGGCTACTACAAATTTTTTGACATACAAAACCCAGCTAGCAGAACCCAGGAGGCTAATTTCAAAAGCTCCTGGACATTAAAGTCTATCATTTTAAAAGATGCGTTTCATATGAAATGTCTTGGTCTAAAATTTGATTTGAAATATGGTTTGAAATTTCTTCTATCATGCTTCCTGGGTCACCTGGGCCCTCTTCAAATCATTTAGGGTCTCCACTGAACAAAAGGGCAAAAGATATGGGTGAAGATGGGGTTAAGAGATTCTTTCTAATTCTCCATTCTATCCCTAATTACCATGCAAACCAGTTGAGGAGGAAGACTGAAAAAGTCCTGTCAGAGCCAGTGAAACTTTTCCCTACTCTCCCCTCCACCCGTGTTCCACAAGCAAAATCCAAAGACTTCCTATAAATTTATTGATTGTCCTCCTACCTATTGTATCTAATCTATGGTCCTCAAAGTTTCTGGCTGGAATAGAAAACCCATTCCAGACTGATATCCTTTTGGTGGTAAACTAGGACATGTTTTGTCTTGATTCTTGCCTAGTCCTTAGACATCTAATGAGAAATGCCTCAGACAAATTGAGGCCTGGAAAAGACTTTAATTTAGAAAGGCCAAGTTCATCCACTGCATCATGGGCAGTTGTCAGTTATTTTAACTTTTGTCTTGCCACTGGACTTTGATGACTGGAGGAGAGAGAAAGGCTGATGACTTTGCCCAGCTCTGCCTCACTTAAATCCAATTTACTCAAGTCAAGACATAGCCCTCCTGATGTCATCGATCCTCTTTGAGAAAAACAAAATTGCATCTATGAATACAAGAGTGTTCTTGAAATGATGGGATGCAATTGAGCCTCATGTCAAGTGTTTTATAAAACTGATTGCTTCTCACCATTTTATAAGGCTTTACTGCACATGTATTCATTTATCTATCATCTATTTGATTATTCATTCATTCATTTGTATGTATTCATTTATAAATTTGTTTCTTTCTTTGCTTATTTACACATTCGTTTGCTTAAATATTTATTTGTTTGTTTGCTTGCTTATAAGCAGCTAAGTGTTTGAATAAAGTGCTGGTCCTGGAGTCAGAAAGACTTGGGTTCAAATCCTGCCTCAGACACTTACTAGCTGAGGTGAACCTGGGCGAGTCATCTAACCTCTAAGGATCAAATGAAATAATAATTTAATTGTAACAGTTTTAAATAATTGTTAAGACAATTTCTGGCACATAATAAGCAGTAAACATTAGCCATTTATTTAGATTCTCCTCTGTTGTGCTTTACAAATGAGTTTACGTTCTGAACTTGTATTACTCTTAGGCTCCGTATCTGTCTGGCAGGCCAGTATTGGCTTACTTAAGCAGCTTCTGGACCTTTATGTTCTCATTGTAGTGACTGTTTTGCATTGTAGGCTTTAGCAGGAAGTAGGGATAAGATCAGCATTTGTGCTATTAAAAATGCCCCCTTTTTGTTTCTGGGCTAGGTTCGGTTATTGTTTTGTCTCTAGCTCTTCTAATTTGATTTTGATTTTGAATTTTGCTCTAACTAGTTGATGGTATGAACTTGTGGAGAGTGGTTACTATCAGAATGCTCACATTAATAATTGGTTATTTGTTATCTGCTACTATAGTCAATTTCATTGTATGTGATATTGTTGGATGTATCTGGACTGTGTCCAGTGTTACCAACTCTTCTAGAGGAAAATATTCATGAAACATGTGTGAAGTTTTAGAGCAATCTTCAAACCTTTGGCCTCTTTCTTTACTCTAACCTGACCCATAATTTCTAAATTTTTCTCTTTCTTCCCTATACCTATTTTCACTTTGAAGCCACTGAGCATCAGTAGGTACTGTCAAGTTCTTCTCGATTTCTGGTACCTCTCCATCCCCTGCAACACATACTGGTGCCTATGCTGCAATGAACTCCATGTTGGATTTTTCCCTCTCTGTGCTCAACATAAGCACTACAAGATAAGATCACCAAGTGCCCCATGAAATATTTCAGTTACCGTTTTCTGAAAGCAATTCCTTTTTGGTGTATGAGAAGAGGAATCTTCTCCAAAGAGAATCTATGAACCAGCCTTCTGTTTACTCAGAGCTTTCTTTCATTTTCTGGTTTCAGTTGCTAGGAGAAGATCACTATGGGTAAGGTTGATTTCTTCTAATTCTAGGTCCATTTGTTGGTCATTAGACAAGGATCTCACTTTTAGAGTCTCAACAGAGAAGTCTAGGGTTGTAGATGGTTTAAGAACTGTGTTTTCTAGAATCTTCAGTTTCCTTTCCCAACCCCAGCATGATTACTATGAGAACACAATGAAAGCAACACAGGACTAAAGGACATTTTTTGTAATTTTGTGGAGTTGTCATAAACAAACAATCCATAACCAAGAGACCAGCCTACCCATGCTAAAGCTCTCCTATGATTAGGCTGATTCTCAGACAGTAGACTCAGTCTAGGGGTAGCTGGGATCATGCCTTTCAAGCATGGCAGAATCTGTTAGTCATGATTCATTGGCAAAGTTTTCCAAACCTGAGGGTCACCCCATGCCAAGATAGGACGTTGTGTAGGGCTCTAGTCATACATTGGATTTATATTTGTGCCAGGAGCACTATAGCTTGGAGTGAGTCTAAGCTGATAAAACAAAAACAACAACAAGAAAAACTGTATTATATTAAAACTATGAGGAAAAGAGGAAGTTTAACGAAGAGATTGGGTGGTTGCACGAGATGGACAGAATGATGCTAATGGAAAATAGAGAAAAGATAGATTGGGTAAATTTTTTTGCTTATTTTTTTTCTTTTTCTGACAAAGAAGATGATCTTTAGATTTAAAAGATGAAAAGAAAAAGTCTTAACAGTAAAAAGGAAGTGAAATCCATGATAAACAGAGATAGTAAGAGTATACCTAGCTGCCCTTCAGAGTTCAGATTTCATGGCTTAGATAAATGGTATCTCAGGGTGCTAAAAAAAGGACAGATGTGATTATAGAGTAGCTATTAGAGATCTTTGAGAGACTGTGGGATATGGGAAAGTTATATGCAGAAGAGGAATATGCAGGTCTAAAGAAGGGCAAAAAGTTGTCTCAGTTTTGAAAAGAAGGGAAAAGAAGAGAATGCGGACTCTAGGCTAGAAAGTTTCATTCTAGTACCTGGAAAAATCCTAGAATATATTGTTAAAGGGGTTGTTAAGGAACATTTGGAAAAGAAAGTGGTGATTACAGAAAGCCAACACTGGAGTTGACTTCTAGAAGGAAGTTGCCCTCATTCATGATTAGAAGGCAAATAGGGAAATAAATCAGCCATATCCAAGCCCTCTACCACCCTTGCGAGTCCAGACATAGATCTCACTATCTAGCCATCATCTCTGCCACTTGCTACAGGTTACCTGCCCTCCAGGCTAGAATCATTATGAAGATCAGAGCTCATTCAACTCCCCCTCCTTTTCCAAATTTGACTCAGGGAATGATTACATCAATTTTAGGATGAAGCCTAGAGCTTAGCAACAATCCCTATTGGGAAGATTGATAATCTTTTTCTCATTGACTAGTAAGCCCTCTTCTCAAAATTCCTTTATTTTGGAGTCATAGGCTGCCAAAACAAAAACTCCATCCTCCTCCAACTACTCTTTTCTCCTTTTCTGTTATGATTTATGGAACCCTGGATTTTTTTGTTAACGAACTACTCTTCATATTAAGCATATTCCTCTTACCTTCCTCTTCCTTCTATCTTGTAATTATAGAAACCTGGCTTCCTACAGATCTCCAATACTGGTCATGTCTTCCTCACTCCCACAAACTGCCCCCCATGGCCTTTACTGCTGGTGTATGATTATCTCCATTTTTCATACATACATACATATATATGTGTATACCCTTTATGATTATCTCCATTTTTCATATATATATATATATATACATACACATGTACATATGCTCATATAAAACATTTATTTTCTATATTGTTCATTTCATATGTATTTTATTCCTTTTATATATTTTTATATTTATCTCTATATATTATATATAGACATTTATTTTATATACCCATACACACAGACATACATAGATACATACATATATAGATATGTATATGTAAAATTTTTCTCCCCCTTAGACTCTAAGCTTCTTAAGAACAGGGACAGTTTTGTAGCCATAGAGTTTAACACAGTGCCTGACATAAAGTAAGCACTTAAATACTACTTGTCGTTTGTTGTTCTTGTTGATGACACCAGGCCAGAAGGAAAAGTATGCATATGTTATACTTCTCTCTGCCACTTAGGGACCTTCCTTCTTCTGGCAATGCTCAGTAAATCCTCCTCTTTGGAGATTCATTTAGATCAGCCTATGAAGATGCTGTGGTAGTTTCTAACAGCCCATAGGGGACTCTTCTTCCTTTCCCAAAGAGCTCAGGATTTGGATCATATTCTCCCTCTCCACAGGGGTACTTGTGCTTATGAATTAATAGGAAATAATGGACATCTAGGTGGCACTGTAGTGGATAGTGTGCACAGTCTGGAGTCAGGGAGACTCATCTCCCTAAGTTCAAATCCAGTCTCAAATACTTACTAGTTGTGTAAGTCACTTAACCTTGTTTGCCTCAGTTTCCTCATCTGTAAAATGAGCTGAAGAAGGAAATGGTAAACCTCTCCAGTATTTTTGGCAAGAAAACCCCAAATGGGATCATGACGAGTTGATGATTAAACAAAAGGGATAATAGATGAGGTATAGAGACCAGACTTGTGATTTCTTGTGGATAGGGCAGTCCTGGCTGAGGAAACACACTCAACTAATGCAAGTTGGTACCTTATCTTTGACTTATAGACAACTTACAATCTTCAACAGTCTCCTAGAATACTGAGAAGTTAAGTAACTGGCTCACAAACACATAGGACATGTTGGTGGTGGTACTTGAATCCAGATCTTCCTGGCTTCAAGATCAAATTCTATTGCTCTAGAACTCATCAACGTCATCAGTTCCCATGACCCTGCAATTTCGTTATATCTCAGCCCCACGTAGGGGCCTCTATGTCTTATAACCTCCAAACATCACTTAAACAATTCATAATATTTCTCTGATCATAACCTATCTTTTCATCTTCCCCTAGTGTTTTATCCTTCCCAAAGCTTATCCTCTGTTTTCACTCCAACATCTAATTATTTATCTTCCTGTCTCCCTAGGCCATCACCCCCGTTCTAACCTCATTTTCTTCCCTTTGATATCAGGACCCTAAAGTTAACCAGCTAAAATTTACATTATCTTTTACCCTTGAATACTTTGTCCCTCTGCCCTATCATTACTCATCCCTTTCCAAACAACAACCTTGGATTATTTCTGGCATCTGCCTTTCAACCTTCATGTTCTGTGTTGCTGAGCACTGCTGGAAGAAAGCAACCAACCATCCTGACAGGATCCCCTACAAATTTATACTCTCTAATCTTCCTACTGGGCTCTCTCTGCCTCATGCCAGTCCTTTTATGTTTTCCTGAATGATTCTCTATCATAATCCTTCCAGCATCTGAACCTCTTTTCCTTCAAGCCACCCACCTACAACACCCCCATTACCTACAACCCTTCCTTATCCATCAGAAGAGGAATTGGTCTCTTACTTACTGAAAAATATTTAGCTATTTATTTTGAGCTCACTTTTCTCCCCTATTCCATATGTCAAATATTTCTTCAGCATCTCCCTCCTCCCTCCTCCTTTGTTCTGGTCTCAGGAAAAAAAAAGAAAAGACATTTCTTCTCCTTGATAAAATCTATCCTTTGACTTATACTTCCGACTTCTTCCCTCCCATCTCCTCTGGGAACTTTTCCTTTGTTCATCCTCTCTGTCTGTCTATATGTCTTTCTCCCTCTCTGTCTTCCTTCTCTCTTCCCCCACTCATCTCCTCCCTCTCACTTTCCTCATCCCTACCTCCCTCTCTCTGATCCACCTCTCTTTTTTCTCTTCTCAATCTTCCTCTTTGCCTCTGTCTCCCCCACCTGTGTCTTTGTCTCACCTCTTTATAATTAAATTAATTTTTTTCAATTAACATTTATTTTCTCTCTCCCTCTAATCCCCGCCCCTCCCCCCAACTAGGAAAACAGAACAAAACCAAACCCTTGTAACAAATGTCCATTGTCAGGCAAAACATTTTATCCATGCTCTACAAGGTGTGTCTCAATCTGCAGGCTGAGACTGTGACCTCTTAGTCAGGAGGTAGGTAATATTCCTTATTACTGGTCCTCTGAAGTCAAAGTTGGCCATCATATTCATCAGAACTCTTAAGTCCTTCAAAATTGTTCCTCTTTTACAATGTTATTGTACAAATTGTTTCTTGGTTCTGCTAATTTCATTCTGTATCAGTTCATACAAGTCTTCCTAGATGTCTCTGAAACAAGATCTTTTGGTCATCTCTTGTTGCACAATAGGATCCCATTACATTTATATGTCGTAATTTGTCTGATTCCTCCCCTGCTCAATATATGTACATAATCCTATACAGGTTTAAATGTCATCTCTATGCATTTTATTCCTAAATTTACATATCTATCCCTGGTCTCTGTCCTGAATTCTGATTCCGTATCATCAATTGCTGGCTGGACATCCTCACCTGCATATTTTATAGCCATCCCCAACTCTATAAGTCCAAAGCAGAACTCATTTTCCTTTCATCTCCACATGACTCCTAACTTCCCAAACTCAATCAAGAACAACGCAATTCTTCTAGCCACACAGATTTCCAACCTAGAAAACACACTAGACTGATCCCTTTCCTTTACCCCTCCCAACCCATTGCCAATCAATTACTGAATCTTTCTGATTCCCTCTTCACAACTTCTCTGGCATTCATACTTTTCTGTCTATTCACAGAGTGGCCATCTTATCTCAAGCCTTCTTCACCTCACATCTAGCTCCTCTCCCTCTCCAAGCTATCTTTCACATAGCTGTCAAATTGGCATGCCTAAAACATAGGCTAAACCATGTTACTCCCTTGATCAATAAACATCACAGGCTCCCTATTGCATCTGGAATCATTAAATCAAGTGTTTATTAAGAAGTTTCTATATGTCCTATACAGGACTGGCCTCCCTGAATACAAATACCAGACTAAGATAGTGCCTGCCTTTAAGAGATCTACTTTCTACTAGTGGAGTACATGGTCACAGATAAATAAGGGGTGGGAAGTGTGGATGGGGACCAGATCTCTGATTTCATTGGTAAAGGAAGTTCCAGTGAGCAAACTATCTCTGCTAAGGATCTGTGCTTGATCCTACTTTGTTTGATATTTTTATTATTTTATTATGTAAAGCAAAGATGGGGAGTTATTTTGTTTAACATTTTCGGGTGCCATTAAGCTCAAAATAACAATGAGCACATTACAAGAGAGTCCTATCCCCCCAAATCTTAGCGGCTTAGAACTTTGAATCAAATTAAGTTGAGATTTAGTTTAGAGAAATATAAATCTTTATATTTAGGTTCAAAAAATCAGTTTCACATGTTCATGCTAGAGGACAGATAGCCTGAAAGTAGTTGGTCAGAAAAACATGAGTTCTTAGTGGGTTGAGCATGGCATGGCAGCCATTACAATCTGATGCCATATTGTTGTATTAAGTAACAAATTGTTTCCAAGACTAGGGAAGTGATAACACTTCTGATTCTGACCACATCAGGAATATTTTGTTCAGTTACAGATATTCCATTTTAGGAAAGACATTGAAAAGTTGCAATGGTTAGTATAATATAAAACCTTAATCTTATATTTTATATGGCCTGGGTAAAGGAAAGGGAGATGTTTAATCTGTAGAAGGTAATAGTATTTTTTAGGAGGAAGAGATTTGATAAGAGTTTTCAAGAATACAAAAGCCTGACATATGGAAGAAGAATTAGAATTGCTCCAGTTGGCATTAGAAGATGGGAGTATGGAAGTTTTGCAGACACAGATTTCATCTTGACATGAATGCATTCCAGTTTTTTTTTTTTAACTTTAATGGACAAGAAGATTTTTTGGCTTTGTTTGCTTTTTTGAGCTCACAAATACTGAAATGTTGACAATCTCTAATCACCTCTGAGGGTAGGAAAACTATATTTGGAGGAAGAATCCAAGTGACATAGGATGCCTCTCCTCTCTGCAATGAATCTCCTTGTCTACCTCCTACTGGTTAAGCTCAACATTCTTTCCAGACCTGCCTTTGTCCAGCACTATCTTCAAACTTGCATCTGGGTCCAGTCATAGGGCTCATAGTTTGTAAATTTCAGAGGTTATCCAGTCTGCCTTTCTCATTTTGACAGACCCTGAGAGATAGTGACATATTCATGGTCTCAAATGAACGGTCTCAGATGAAGTGAGTAAGGAGGAAGAGGGAAAGAAAAAAAAATATTTATATAATACCTACTATGTGCCAGGTGATAGGCTAAATGCTTTACAGATGTCCAATTTGATCTTCACAGCAACTCTGAAAAGTAAGTACTGTTTTCATCCTCATTTTACTATGGGAAAACTGAGGCAAACAGATTAAGTGACTTGCTCAGGTTTACATAGCTAATAAGTAAATGTTTGGGTCCAGATTTGAACTCAGTTCTTGACTCCAAACTCTGTGCTCTATCCATTGCACCACACAGCTGCCTCAGAGCTATCTAGAGCCACATTTGAAAGAATATTTAAGTTGACCTGAGAAGACCGCAGTTCAAATTTCAGTTCTACCACTTATGAACTGTGGGGCCTGGGATGAAGACTTCCTTCTCTGGACTCTACTCGAAAATCATGGGGTTGGACAATTATCTGATCGCTAAGATCTCTTCCAGCTCTAATTATATTCTTCTGTGATCTTACCCTAGATTCTCCGACTCCTGATTCTTCCTTCTTTCTACTTTGCTATGCAGTGAAATGCAAACCCTCAAATAGGATTTTAATTTATATGAGTCTAATGGGAAAACATGAAGGTTTGTAATAATCAAAGGTATAGAATGTTGGCTAAATTACTCTTTGGCCCAAAGTGGCAGGTAATATATTACCTTTCTTTGCATGGTTGCCTCTGTGGAGTTGATTCTTTCAGTTTGGGCAGCCTCAGGCCCTAAGAAATAGAACTGTACCCTTGGAACATGAAGTATGAGTTATCACAGAATGGAGGCTAGGGAAGATGGCCAAACTTGGAGAATTCTAGACTATCAGAGATGTCAGAGACCTTAGAGATCATCTAATCTAGGTCTCACTTTTTATAGAGGAGAAAAAAGTTCCACAACTTGCCAGTGACAGAGCTGGGACCAGAATTGTAAAATCTCAACATTAGCAGGGACCTCAATGGCCATCCAGCACAATCTCTGCCTTGGAAAGAATCACTTCTATGACCTACCCCACAAGTGATCATCCAGCTTTCACTTGAAGAACTCCAGGAAAAAGAAATCCATTCATTGTTGGACATAACTCAATCTCCTTTTGATAACTCTCTCTGTTGGGAAGGCCTTCCTTGCATCAAGTCCAACTTTGCCATGCAACTTCTTATTTCTACCTTCAGAGACCAAGAGAAAGATGTCATAGGGTCAGAGATCAAAAGCCAAATATAGCCCAGTTCATGTTTTTTACAGATAATGAAAAAGATGCTCAGGAAGCAGAAATGAATTAGCCAAGGTCACTTCACACAAGGAATAAATATCAGGTGTAGAATTTGAACCCAGGTCCTCTGAATTTAGAGCCAGTGTCTATTCCACTATCAGTATAATAATACATTTAATCTCTCCTCTAGATGTGAATCACTTTCAGTTTTTTCTAACTCTTTGTGATCCCATTTGGGGTTTTCTTGGCAAAGATACTAGAGTGGCTTGCCATTTCCTTCTCCAGCTCACTTTACAGATGAAGAAACTGATGGATAAGTGACTTTTCAAGGGTCACACAGCTAGCAAGTGTCTGAGACTGGATTTGAACTAAAGAAGTTGAGTCTTCCTGATATATATGTTATCTTATTTGATCCTCAGGCAAGTCCTATTATTATGTTCATTTTATAGATGAAGAAATTGAGACTGAAAGCAATGTGATTTGCCCAGAGTTCCACAACTAGTAAGATTCTGAGGTAGGATTTATATTTATTCCTGGCTCCAAGTGGCTTCACTGTGGCCTCAATCCACAGCTGCTTTCATCAATCCCCTTATGCCACAATCTCAATGTCCTTTGCCTGTTTGACCTCCTTGAGACAAGGAAGAGCCCTAAATGAAACCCAGTTATCTCAATTTCCAGGTCAACTTCCCTTCTGTAATCCCACACTGCTCCCCTCTACTAAGGAAAAATTGAGATTTTTCCCTGCCTTAGTTCTGAGAAGGTTTAATCATATTAGTTAATTATTCCTAATACATTCATTCCAACCACACATCTTAAATTGGAATATAAGTTCCCTGAGGACAAGAAACTGCCATTTTTGCATCTCATCATTCCTATTGCTTAGGCACACAGTAGGTACTTAATGATGTTTGAAGAACTGAACTGGATAATTTCCCATCTAACTGGGAATCTAAATTGCAAGACTGAATCCACTGGGCCAGAGAAACCACATGCTTGGATATTGAGCTGGTGGATATGAATGCTAAGTCACCGATTGTGCTATCTGAAAGGTTATAGAGAATAAGGGAGATACCACAGGGCTGAAGAAAGGCAAACATCCTAATTTTCCAAAGGGAGAAGAGAATGAAATCTTCTAGTAAGCTCGACATAGATTAATGGCAAAATATTAGGATCTACTTTTTCAGGAATAGTTAATTAACATGTTGAAAAGCAATCAATGGTTAGAAAGAGCCCATATGGTTTCAATAAGAACAGGTCATACCAGAATAATTCAGTTCCCTTTATAGGGAGGGCTTATAAACTGGTAGACCAACAGAATGCCTTAGATGCAATTTATCCAGCTTTTAGCAGGCCATTTGATTAATTTCTTCGTGCTATTTTTTTTTTTTTGTAGAAAAGGGGAAGAAGTGTGGGCCAAATTATACGCCAAGTGTATAGATTTAGAATTACATGGCTCCAAAGAATTGACACCAGTTAAGAAGAAGATTCTATATTGCTTCCTTCTCCCCTCTTCTCCCTGTCTATGTTAAACCTTGGGTTGAATAAGGACATAGTGAGGGAATAAGCATTTATATATGCCAGTGTTTTACAAATATTCTGTGCTGTGTTTTACAAATATTCTCTCATTTGATCCTCACAACAATCTTGCAAAAGAGGTGTTGTCATTATCCTTATTTTCCAGTTGAGGAACTGAGGCAGACAGAGGTGACTTGCCTTCTATATATTTAGCTATAAAGGTCATATAGCTAAGCATCTGAAACTGGATTTAAACTCTTGTCTTCAAGATTCCAAGCCTAGTGTTCTATCTACTGCACCATCTAGCTGCCTCTAAATAATATTTTTACCAATGACATATAAAAACACAGATTCAATTCGATTCAATAAACATTTGTTGAGTGCCTACTGTTTTCTAGGCCCTACACTAATTGCTAAGAATATAAAGAAAAGATTGATATAGTCCCTGCCCTCAAGGAGCTTACTTTCTACCAATCATGTTAATAACATTTTGAAGATCACACACAACTTGGAGAAACCATGGATGCAACACATAACAAAGTCAGCATCCAAAAGGAATTTTTAATGTAAGAACACTGGATTGAATCTAATAAGTAAGATTCAGCAACCAAAAAAGTCACATGATCTAGGGCTGTGTTGAAAAAGGTATTATTTCTAGGAATAAGTAGGTGATAATTCCATTGTGCTTCTGTTCTGATTAGAGCACATCTTGGGTATGGTGCTCAGTTCTGGGCTCCATAGGTTAGGAAGTACTCTGATAAGCTTCTGGGCATCCCCAGATCTAGCAAGGATGGTAAAAGGGCTTGAATTTCTGCTATATGATGATTTGAAGAAGGCCTTCGGAATGGTTGACCTGGAGAAAAAGGATGAAGATTCATGTAACTGGAGATGTTTAGACAAGAGAAGACATAGAGATGACAATGTAGCTGGCTTCAAGTCCTGAAGGTTTAATATGTGAAAGAGGAATCAGTTCTGCTTGGCTCCAGAGGGCAGAACTGGGGGCTATGGGCAAACGTTGTCAAGATGGATATTTGGGTTTGATGTCAAGGAAATAAAAAACAACTTTCTGACAACTGGCAGTATCCATTAATGGAATGAGCTGTCTCAGGAGGGAACAAGTCCTTTTACTTTTTTTTCCTTTGGTAAATTTTAAAATATTAAACTTAAATACAAAATGAGAAAAGAAAAAAGAAACAAACAAATACTAAAACAATGCAAAATAAGAAAAGAAAAAAGTCACATTGCCATGTGTGCAGCAGAACATGAGAGAGGATTCAAAATGTATAGGAATAAATTTCCATTTCAAGAAAGCTTATATCATAAATACTACAAGCATTGAGAACTGCCCATCTTTTTTTTGCTCCCTTGCAAGCTTTCTTTTGTTCTCTGCTGTGCACTTTTTACTTTGTTGGCCCCCCTCCTCTCCCTCCCCGACTCCATTACCCAGCAGGTTCTTTCTCACTGGAAGTTATCACAGAAAGATTGAATGACTGTTGAATGGGCATAATGTAAAGATAGTAGAGCTAAATGATCTCTGGGGTCCTTCCCAACCATAACATATTGTGATTTCATGTTCTATTGGAAAAGGAGAGTGACTTCTTGGAATAGTATATCGGGAAGATTGATTGAGCATCACTCTAAAGGTTGTGAAGAAGGAAGAAACCTTCATTTAAAGACATACTAAGATGAATCTATTTCCTCCTCCCTCAACTTCACTGTTTTGCTTGTTCAAATTTTCATAAAATAATATTAGCAGCTTATTATGAAATAATACCTAATTTCATATAATAATGTTAAAATTCAATATCTTGCATTTTCTTCCACCATCTCAGTTATTTGTAGATTGTTGACTTTTGTCTTCTTAAATAATATGGAGACTTCATGTAGTTGGAAAAAACTTTATTTCTATCTATCTATCTATTGATATATAAAGATAGATATTTGAACTCTTGGAAGCATAAGTAAATCTAAGTGGGATGTTAATTCTGAGGTGACTCTTGTAGGGCTTCTGGGCAAAAGACTGGCACTCTAGGTATGTTGCTTATAAGGGGATTATGAGAGCATTAGGGATATAGTTGAATAACAAGATCCAACCTTTAATAGCTAATGCAGTGAATTATTCTGGGACCAGCTAAACACAGCACACCTATAGGGCTGTTTTATTGATATATAATTCCATCTCTTTTTTCCCATAAATTTTGCATTCTGCTATAGCTGTGAGTTTTAAGCCCTGGTGACTGGCTGAAGAGCAATGTATCTCTGTTCATAGAAGTTCATTTAATTCATAAGCTCCTTATGTCTGCACTGCGAAACCAGGAGCTCAGCACAGGAAAGATGGAGGAGGAAGGAAAAAATCCTGTTTAGAATTGGGAAATCAGGTGTTCTCTGCAACTCAGATTGATAAAAGAATGATAATTCTATTAGCATTGGAAAACTTTCAAACATGAAAAGGTAAATGGGAAAGAGAAGCCATAAGGGACTCACTAAAGTTGGACTGCTTACATTCCTACATGGAAATATGATAATTTGTAACTCATGAGACATTTTCCAGTATTAGGATAGTTAGAGGGAATATACATGTATGTAGGTGTATATGGTTATGTATGTGTATGTATATTATATATGTGTAGGTATGTATACATACATGCATGTATGTGTGTGTATATACACACACACAGAGCACAGGATGAGCTGAATATGAAGGGAGAATACCTAAAAAACAAAATTTGCTTTTAAATGGAATGTACTAGGAGTAAGAGAAAGGAGAGGTAGAATGCAGCAAATCATCTCACATAAAAGAGGCAAGAAAGAGCTTTTACAATGGAGGGGAAGAGGGGGGAGATGAGAGGGAATAAGTGAGCCTTACTATCATGGGATTTGGCTTAAGGAGGGAGTAACAGACTCAATTGGATATGGAAATGTATTTTACCCTGCAGGAAGGCAGGGGGAAGAGAATAGGAGAGGGAACATAATAGAAGGGACAGCAAATTGGGGAAAGGGATAATCAGAAGCTAACACTATTGTGGGAGGACAGGTCAAGGGAAAGAGTGAAATAAATGGAGGGCAGGATAGGACAGAGGGAAATGTGGTTAGTCTTTCATAACATAACTATTATGGAAGTGTTTTGCATGGCTCCAGGTGTATGACCTATATTGAATTGCTTGGGTGGGGGAAAAGGTTGGATGGGGAACTCCTCAGAGAAACTTCCTCTATGAAACATCCTCTACGGATCAATATGATAATCCATAAATAATAATCTGTAAGTAATTTGCAATTAACAGTTGATTGGAGGAAGTAAGAGGTTAATCAACTTGACCACGGTCATATAAACAATGTGTATCAGAGGCAGGGCATGAACCTAGGTTTTGAAGACTTCAAGGAAACACTCTATCCACTAGTCCAAGATGCTTCTTAAATATAGGTTATAATTATTATGCATCTAATATCCTATGTATAGATCTGTTTATACCACTCCTTTGCTCAAAAATCCTCAGTAACTTCCCATTTACTAGCCAATGAAGTATAGAATCCTCAGAATGGTAGGCAAGGCCCTCCAAAGCCTCATACCTTACCTTTCTGTTCCAAGACAATCATATTGCTTCCCACAAAATGTTGTAAATTCTAACCAATAGGGACAACTCTGTCACCTGAATGTACCTTCCACTTTTCTGACTCTCTACTTTCACTTATCCTGTTTTGCCTCTTCATGTGATGTATTTTAGCCTTTTCTGCCTCCTTTCCTCTTCTCCTATTACAATTCCTTTGTGCCAATTGATTAGGTTTTTTGTCATCATATCTACTAATTTATATACACACCCTCTGTCTATGTATATCCTTTTAAATGTCATAATAAATATATCATTCTCAAGATTAACAAGTATCATCCTCCCATATAGGGATGTAAACAGTTTGCCCTTATTGAATAACAAGGTTTTCTTTTTCTTTTTTCTTTTCCTGTTTACCTTTTTAAGCCTCTCTTGAGTCTTTTATTTGAAGATCAAATATTCCATTGAACTCTAGCCTTTTCATCAGGAAGGTCTGGAAGTCCCTTATTTCGTTGAATTATCCATCTCGTTGCCTGAAAGATTATGCTCAATTTTGCTGAGCAGTTGATCCTTGGTTGTAGTCCAAGCTCCTTTGCCTTGTGGAATATCATATTCCATTCCCTCCAATCTTTTAATGTAGAAGATTCAAGGTGCTGTGTGATCCTTAGTGTAGTTCCTTGATATATGAATTCTTTCCTTCTGGCTACTTGTAATGTTTTCTCCTTGACCTGATAATGCTTGAATTTGGCTACAGTGTTCCTTGGAGTTTTCAATTTGGGATCTCTTTCAGGAGGTGATTGGTGAATTCATACGATGATTATTTTAACCTTTAGTTCCCAGACCTTGGAGCAATTTTCCTTGATGATTTCTTAGAAGATATTGTCCAGGCTCTTTTTTCCATCATGGCTTTCTGGCAGATTAATAATTCTTACATTATCTCTCTTGGATGTATTTTCCAGGTCTGTTGTTTTTCCAATGAGATATTTCACATTCTCTTCTAGTTTTTCATTCTTTAGATTTTGTTGGACTGATTCTTGATGCCTCATAGAGTCATTAGCTTCTACTTGCCCAATTCTAATTTTTAATGAATTGTTTTCTTCAGTTAGCTTTTGTACCTCCTTTTACATTTGGCTGATTTTACTTTTCAAGGAATTATTTTCTTCAGTTAGGTTTTGTACTTCCTTATCTATATGGCCAATTTTACATTTTAAAGATTTGTTGTCTTCAGTGATTTTCCTTCCCATTTTGTCCATTGTATATTTTAAAAGAGTTGGTCAATTTTTCTCTTACCTCTCTAATTTGGCTTTTAAAATCTTCCTTGAGCTCTACTAAGAATGCTTTTTGGCCTTGAGACCAGTTCATATTCCCCTTTGAGGTTTCAAATATGGGTACAGTGTCAATGCTGTCTTCTTCTGAATTCATATTTTGATCTTCCTTGTCCCCATAGTAAGAGTTTATGGTCTTTGCTTTTCTAGTTTGCTTCTTGTTCATTGTAATTGCTTTTTACCTGGTTTTTAAAGTAGATTTTTGTTTTTAGGGCACAGGGGCCTTTGTCCCAAGCTTCTTGTGCTGGAAGATAAGGGCCTGGTTACTGGCTTTGTGTGCTGTGGCCTCTGGTTCTGTCAGCTAGAAGTTATATAAAGCTGCAGTTCACCTGGTGCTTAGATGGAGCTGCCTGGTGTGTTCTAAGTTTGAGGTCAGGTGAAGTCTTTCTGAGTTTCCCCAGGGTTACATTGAAGCTTGCAGCATGAGGTTTGGCAGATGGGTAGTCTGGCCACTAGGTTCTACTGCTCCCCTTGGGCTGCACCAGAGTCTATTCTAGTCTCAACCACTGGTGGGTGCCCATCTACTCTAGTGTCTGCTGATTTTCCTGGCTGTCTGAAGGCACACCTAGGGTCCTGATGTTGGTGCTTGCTGGCTCCACCCTCCTGGAGCTCAGGATCTCCTTCTGGTCCTCTGACGTGGGGCTTGCTGGATTCCTCCCATCTTGTCTTGTTCCCCTTGAGCCACAGCAAGAGGGATATTTTGCAGTGATCTCCCTAGCCTCCTGAGCTAGAAGACTGCTGTACCCCTTCTGCTGGCTGCACTATTCCAGGATTTTTCTTGGGACAATATTCTCTGGGTTTTTCATGATCAATAAGGGAGGTTGAGAGCACTTACGGTTTAGTGAACTATCTCAGCTCCCAGAAGTTCAAGTAGGTGTTCAAACATTTAGTCTGTGGGCTGATAGCCCCCGGAGTAGCTGTTGCCACTGACATAGGCCTTACTCTTCTCTTTCACCCAGCTCCAACAGACCTCTGTCTTGTGCTTAGAGGTTGAGAATCATCATTGCTCTGGTGATTCAGTCCAACAGTGCTTGCTTCCACACTCAGAGGTGTGCTCTGAGCTCTCTCAGCCTGGTGCAACAGATCCTTTCTATTGACCTTCTAGACTCTCCTGGTCTGGAAATCTGTCACTCTGTCTCCTAGTGGATTCTACCACTTTCACATCTGTTCAAATTTACTTTTTAGAGGTATCTGATGGAATTTGTGAGAGAACTGAGCTTTCATTCCTGCTTTCATTCCACCATTTTGGCTCCATCTTCCCCTGAAATCCATTTAGCCCATTTTGTATGTGCTGCCTAGTATGAAGAGTGGGCACCCATCGTACCATCTCATACCTTTCCTATCATCACGTGGACACTTTCTAGGCTGTTTTGCTCACTCCAACTTGTTCTCACAGTGACAAAGATTAGATTCTCAGAAGAAGACCACCATATGATTATAGTGAAATTATCTCAGAGTCCTAATGGTAACTCTGTTGTAGAAGAATTCACTACTCTTCCTTACTATTTCAGGTTTTGAGTGTCCACAGATCAGTTTCCATTTATATAGACCAACCACTCACAATATCTCCACTTTTAAATCTTAAAATAAACCATTTATTTAGCAATAAGTTAAGAAAAATAATAACACTATGAGCACTCACATTTTTTAAAAAAGGAATAATAATAAATACATTACAATCCACAAACAAATCTGGGTCACAATCTCCCACCAATGAGTTCATTGAGGAATATCCATGAGATAAGGATAGCACATGCATAAACTTTTCAGAGAAGTTTATGATAGAGAAAACCCATCATGCATGGGGGTAATTCACAACTCTGGACTCCTGGCTTTGATACCATAATGCACTATGGAACATCTGTACCACATGAAGTTGATTCTTTGCTAAATGCTATCTACTTGTCCTCATTGTGCTCTAGTTAGAAAAACCCTATGTTATGTTCTCAAAGCACAGTTGCGTTTCTAAGCTTTTTCAATTTAAGGTCACTTTTAAAATAGTGTTGAGAAAGTAGTACACTAATGAATTTACTGGTATTTACCTTCAAATCAGAGGACTGCAAAGTTCATCTGTCCAACTCTCTGCTATCAATACAGACTAAATTCAGGCAGTTATGAACTTTCCAGGATACTGAGTCATCCTATAAAGTTGAAAGGAAACAATTCACAACAAAACAGTTCAGGTTAAAACTTGGAATTTCCAGATCTTCCCTCATCCATATTCTGGGTTGTACAATTAATTCAATGTCAGCGCATCTTCAAATAAAACAAAGAGGCTGCATAACCTATTTTTCCCCTTTCTGCCTTTACCTCTCAAGTCAGAGAGGAAAGGAAAAGAATAGCAAGTGCCAGTTTTGAGAGGATTCACAACTTTTAAGCTCCAGAAGGTAGTAAGATAAATATCTGAGACTGAAACTTTCATCAACTGAGGATAACTTTCTCTCACTTCAGACAAGAACAAGGCAGGTAAAGCTTCTTGAGAGTGGAATACTCTGAAAGTCCCCTTTCCATATACACACACACATTTCTGACAGAGATGCTTTTTGACCCTTTGTTATTTATTCAATTTTCACGTGACAGGTTTTTTCACTTTTTATCACCAGCCTTGGACTCTCAAATATTTTATTGGCTTAAATAGGAATCTTCTAGGACTCACTGACTCATTTTTCCCTTAAAAGGTAACAAGTCATCAAATATCTTCTACACAATAGACACTAATTATTTAAACGTAACTCAATATCCATGTAATTTATCTTTTTTTTTTTACCCTCTGAAGTCTAAAAGAGTTATAAGCAAATGAGCCAAGCAACCACAAAACTCTATAGTTCCAAGTTCTCAACATTGTCCATCTCATTTTATATTCTTGAAATCACATTTCTTCAAACTTACATTATTCTAACTTTTAATAAGTAGAAGTTATTTCTCTGTCCTTTTAAATAATTAAAGTGCTCACATACAAATGAGGTATCGCCCTCCATTTTTTCAAGGTGATATACGTCTTTATATTTACACTGTCGTTCATTTTCTGTCCCAAACTTCTCATATACCATATGTCAACTGTTTTTTCTTCACACATATTTTAGCAATTTTTATTAAACCAAAGTTCTTTTCTCAATGGAATCAAAATGATCTATGACAGAGACAATTATCGTACATTTCTTCCCAGTAGATATAGCTTTCTCTTTACACAAAAGTTCTTTTTATGCTCCTTTCATGAGTATACTGATTTATATGAAAAAGATAATACCTTCGGGGAATAGTAGTTGGTAAATGCTTTGGATGCCCTCAAAATCACAAAATTGTGAGAATCGGAAGGCAACTTACCAGCCATCCAGTCCAACCTATATATAAAAGGAAACCCAACTGTATGGGACAAATTATTATCCAGATTCCACTTGAAGGACTCTAAAAAGGGGAAACCCATAAATCTTGAGGTGGAACATTCCACTGTGGGACAACTTTAATTTTTAAGAATTTTCCCCTGATTGTTAAACCCAAATTTGGCTCTGCATTTTCCACTTTTTGTCCTTGGATTGTTTTTTCCTGTGGGGCCAAGTAGAACAAGCATAATCCTTCTTCCACGTAACAGCCCTTCAAATACTTTAAGACAGAAATTCTATCTTGAGTCCTTTACCCTAACTTATTTTCATATGGATTCAAAACCCTGTACCACCCTGGTTATTTTCTCTGGGCACTCTCTCAAGCTCAACACGTCCAAATCAGAACTCACTATGTTCCCCTAACAAACACTCTCTTCTTCCATACTCCCCTATGACTGTTGAAGGCATCACCATGCTCTCAACACCCAGGTTTATGACCTCAGTATTATTTCAACTCCTCACTTGCACTAATCCCATATAGTCAGTCTGTTGCTCAGTCCTTTTCATTTCTACCCTCTTAATATCCACTCACATAAATGCCACCCTAGTATAAACCCTCATCACCTTACACTTATACCATTGCAGTAGTCTTACAGTTGCTCTCCTTGCCTCAAATCTCTCTCCGTTATAGTCCATACTCCACTTAATTGCCAATGTGTTCTTCCTAAAATGCAGGTCTGCCCATGTCACATCCATACTCAATAGACTCTGATGTGAGTCAATCATCAGTCAGCAAGGATTTATCATATTTCTGCTCTATGCCAGGCACGATGCTAAATCACCCCAGTGTCTCTCAGTATTTCCAGGATCCAATAAAAATACTCTGTCTGGATAGTAAATATGTCCACAACCTGACCCCTTCCTGCCTTTCTAGTCTCATATTTTACTCCCACCTATGTACTCCGCAGTGCACTGTCCTTTACATATAACATCCCCGATTTGTGCATTTTCACTGCCTAGCCTGCATGCATGTAATGCCGTGCTTCCACACCTGTGAGTCCTGTCTTCTTTGGCTTTCACATATCCTGCATTCAGCAGGAGATCTTTCTTTGGGTTCCCCCTCACTTCTCTCTGAGTATCTTTTTTCTGAGTTGACCTATTTAATAAATATCTATAACTATAAATATAATATCTATATCTCTAAATATAGTATACATCTGAATCTATAAATATATCTATATAGAAAACACACAATACATCTATGCGTATGTACCTTACATATAGATCCATGTATGTACACATGCATATATGTGTATATATGTATATGTACATACACATATGCATTTGAACTCCATTTGTGACTTCTCATTTATTATATATGTATACATATATGTACCTACACATTTGACCTCTGCATATGAACTCCCATTAATTATATATGTATATGAATACACTCTTTTATATGCATGTATTTATGTGCATACACATATAGTGTATATATGTACACTCATTACATATATACATGCATCTTGTATGTGTATAGTTGTTTGCATGCTATCTCTCTCATAGATTGTGAGAGCTTGTTGAAGGCAGGGCCTATCTTTTCCCTTTGTTACTATCCTCAGTGTTTAACTCAGTAAGTGGCACATAATAAGTGCTCAAGAAATTCTTGCTATATGTCTATGCCTCTTAGACTGGGGCACACAATACTACAGGTAAGGTCTGACAAGCTACTGGAAGATATACCCTTCTTAATCTGGTGCAAGATGTCAGGTACTCTCTTTTGCCATTCTTTATGTTCATAGCACTTATCACAATAGCTGGCACATAGTAGGTGTTCAATAGATGTTTATTGACTGACTGCCAGTGCCAAATCATATATAGGTTGCCAACCACTTGCAGCACCAACACAATATTCACAGTGCCTATGGTGGCCATGAATATGCTGGCACAATTCTGAATTGTGAAATACAACAGACTCTCCCCATGGAAGACAGAACCAAAACATTTATTCAGACACCAGAAAGCCAAATCCATCATAGAAACAAAAATCTATACCCAATAACAATGCAGAGAACAACACCATCCCCAAGCCTTTCCCCTGCTAGGCTTCCCACAAACTAGTTCCTTTAAACAAATCACGAACAAACTCTTTTATTCACACTAGCCAACTGCCTGCTTGCCTGCATCCTTCCTAGCTCTGATTGCTCTCATGACTAACTTCCTCTCAGCTCTGCTCTAGCCCCACCTCTTCCTCTTCCACTCATTCAGCAAACTCCTCCCACCACAGGCTCCATGTGACTCAGACTTCCATGTGACTCAGGCAGGTCACATGGTTCTATTAATGAATGGAAATGATTTCATTTAAATTACCATTACACCACTACAACCCCTAGATTTTTTTTTTGTCACGTCAGCTGTTGTTGAACATGTTATGCTTGTTATACTTGCAAAGTTGGTTTTTAGACCTAAGTGTAAGACTTTGCTTTTAACTTTACTAATGTAAAATTATTGGATTGACTCCAATACTCTAGATTGCCAAGATCCTTAAGGACTCTGGCTCAATTATTCAGAAGGGTGATAGCTCACCCTTCCATCTAAGTTTCCTCTGCATATTTGATAAATTTACCTTCCACACCTTTATTTAAGGCCTGGGGCCAAGTACTGATCCTAGTGACATCCCTCCCCCCAACTGGAGATCTGCCACACTGATATTGAACCCTTTGAGTATGGTCATCCAAATGGTTCTGTATCCCTCAGATTGAATTATCATCATCTAATTCTCCTCTCTCCATCTTGTCAACAAAACAGGACATGATCCTTTACCAAAAGCTTGACTTAAATGTAAGGGGACTAGACCCATGCCATTCCCCTCCTCTATAATTTCAATGATCATATCAAAAAGGACAATGAGCTTAGTCTGGCATGATTGTTCTTACTGAAGAACAAAAAATGGCTATTTTTATTTATTCCCATCTCTTGATGGATGTTTGGCAACCATTTACCCCCTCCCTCCCCCAATGTAGGTTTTCCAGGAATCAAAGTAAAGCTAATTGATCTATAATGTTCACACTCTGTTCTCTTTCCTTTCATGAAAATTGGGGAATTTGCTGTCCTCTGATCTCTCCCATTGTCTCTTCCATTTTCCATGATCTTTCAAATATCCTTGACAGTGGTTCAGCAATCGCATCTGCCAGTTCTGGACTGGAGGAAATTGTTAATCCGGGTCAGGTGATTTGAATTTATGAAGGGTTGCCTGGTACACTCTCATTATCTCCTTACTTGTCTTGGTTTCTCCTGGTTAGTTATTTTTTATCTTGTCATTTCCAGGGTAAAGGTCATTCTCCTTTTCAAAGAAAAGAGAAACAAAATGAATTAAGCACCTCTGTGTCTTCTCTCTTGTCAGTTACTATCATCCCATCTACTCTAAGCAAAGGTCTCATCTGTTCTTTGATCTTCCTTTACTCCCAATATAACTAAAACATTCTTTTTGTTGCCTTATGTTTTCCTGGCCAGACTCAATTAACTTTGAACTTCCACTCCTGACACTATTTTCAAAAGACCAGGATACACTCATATATTTATTTTCTGTCACCTGGCTTTGCTTTCATCTTCTGTACATTTCTTTTTAAAATTTAAATTAGTTGGTGAGTTGCCTGTGAACCCACATCAATCTCTTCAACAAATCTCATATTTCTTCCTCATTGAAATTATTTCTCCTTGTGTCTTTAGTACGTCATTTTTTTTTTTTGGTAATTTTTTCCTTTTTTTAAAAAATTTATTTTCAGTGTTCCACAATCACTACCATACAACCTAGATATTTTTCTTTCCCTGTCTCCTCCTCCCTCCTGCCCCCTCTCCCCTCCCTCCCTAAGACAGCATACAATTTTAAGTAGGTTCTACACATACATTTCTATTAAATACATTTTCACCATAGTCATGTTGTATAGAAGAATTAAAATGAATGGGAGAAATCAATAACAAACCAAAATGTAATACAAAAGAAAATGATCTGCTACAATCTGAAATTGAATTCCATAGTTCTTTCTCTGAATGTGGAAGGCATTTTGCCTTAAGAGACCATTAGGAATTTTTTAAGTTCTTGCATTGCAATGAAGTTCTGAATCTACCAGAAAAAATCCTCGCACACTGTGGTTGTTGCTGTGTACAAAGTTCTCCTGGTTCTGCTCCTTTCCCTGAGCATCAGATCATACAAGTCTTTCCAGGCCTCTCTGAAGTCTTCCTGTTCATTGTTTCATGTAGCGCAATAGTATTCCATTACATTCATGTACCATAATTTATTCAGTCATTCCCCAATTGGTGGGCATCCCCTTGATTTCCAGAGTGCTGCTATAAATATTTTTGTGTATGTGGGACCCTTTCCCATTTTTATGTTCTCTTGGGGATACAGTCCTGGAAGCAATATTGCTGGATCAAAAGGTATGCATATTTTTGTAGCCCTTTGGGCATAGTTACAAATTGCTCTCCAGAATGGCTGGATCAGCTCACAGCTCCACCAACAATGAAATAGTGTGCCTACTCTCCCACATCTTCTCCAACATTTATCATCTTCCTGTTCTGTCATGTTAGTCAATCTGATAGGCATGATATGGTACCTCAGAGTTGTTTTCATTTGCATTTTTTCGTATGACTGTAGATATCTTTAATTTCTTCCTCTGAAAACTGCCTGTTCATATCCTTTGACCATTTATCAACTGGGGAATGACTTGTATTCTTATACATTGACTTATCTTATATATTCTCTATATATTTTAGAAATGAGGCCTTTATCACAGACACTAGTTGCAAAAATTCTTTCCCAGTTTCCTGTTTCCCTCTTAATCTTGGTTTCATTGGATATGGTTGTGCAAAAACTTTCAGTTTAATGTAATCAAAATTAACCATTTTGCACTCCATAATGCTTTCTGTATCTTGTTTAGTCAAAAATTCTTCCCTTTTCCATAAATATGATAAATACACTATTCCTTGATCCACTAATTTTTTTTTATACTATCAATCTTTATAGGAACTCAAAGTTTTAGGAATGAATGTTGAGAATTATTTTTGCATGCAACTGGGAAATAAGAAATACAAGGTAATGTGGTGTAGAAATCTTGCCCTACAAGAAAAGAGAGAAGATGAGGATAAGGGAAAGGAGAGGTGTGATAGAAGGGAGGGCAGATTGGGGGAAGGGGTAATCAGAATGCATGGCATCTCAGGGTGGGGGAGGGGAGAGATGGGGAGAAAATTTACAACTCAAAATCTTGTGGAAATGAATGTTGAAAACTAAAAACAAACAAATAAATAAATAAATAAGAAAGTCAAATTTTCTATTCAGCTCTGGTCTTTTCATCAAGAATGCTTGAAAATCCTCTATTTCATCGAAAATCCATTTTACCCCTGACGGATTATGCTCAGTTTTGCTGGGTAAGTGATTCTTTACTTTAATCCTAGTTCCTTTGACTTCTGGAATATCATATCCCAAGCCCTTCGATGCTTTAATGAAGAAATTGCTAGATCTTGTGATAATACTAATTGTATTTCCACAGTACTTGAATTGTTTGTTTCTAGGTATTTGCACTATTTTCTCTTTGACCTGGGAACTCTGGGATTTGGCTACCATATTGCTAGAAGTTTCCCTTTTGGAATCTCTCTCAGGAGGTAATTGTTGGATTTTTTCCATTTCTATTTTACCCTCTGGTTTTAGAATATCCAGGAAGTTTTTCTTGATCTTGAAAGATGATGTCTAAGCTCTTTTTTGGATCATGGTTTTCAGATAGACCAATATTTTTTAATTACCTCTCCTGGATCTATTTTTCAAGTCAGTGGTTTTTCCAACGAGATAATTTACATTGTTTTCTATTTTTTCATTCTTTTGACTTTGTTTTATAATTTCTTGATTTCTCACAAAGTCATTAGCTTCCATTTGCTCCATTCTTATTTTGAAGGGATTATTTTCTTTAGTGAACTTTTGGACATCCTTTTTCATTTGACAAATTCTGCTTTTTAAGGTATTCTTCTCCTCATTGGCTTAATGAACCTCTTTTTGCCATTTAAGTGAGTCTGTTTGTAAAGTGTTATTTTCTTCAGCATTTTTTGGGTCTCCTTTAGCAAACCATTGACTCCTTTTTCATGATTTTCTTGCATCACTATCATTTCTCTTTCCAATTTTTCCTCTACTTCTCTTACTTGATTTTCAAAGTCCTTTTTGAGCTCTTCCCTGGCCTCAGATCATTTCATATTTTTCTTGGAGGCTTTGGATGTAGGAGCCTTGACCTTGCTGTCTTCTTCATGTTGTCTGCTTTGATCTTCCTCTTCATATGAAAATACCTTTTCACCAAAAAAAACCTTCTATAGTCTCATTTTTCCCCTTTCTGGATATTTTCCCAGCCAATTACTTGACTTTTGAGCTCTTTGCTAAGTGGAGGGTGTACTGTCCAAGTTTCAGGAGTTTGTGTAGCTGTTTTCAGAGTTATCTCTAGGTACCTGTAAATTCTCAGTTCCTCCAAAGTGGTATGCTCAAAGGAGAGATGTTTACTCCTCTCCTCACCTGCACTCTAGTCTTTGAGTATCCACAAGCACTCTTTTCTGCCTTGAATCTGTGAGTAGGATTCCCTCTCCTCAGTCACCACTCCAGTGCTCCCTCTCTCCCTAGAACTGCCACCCAATAGTGCAACCCATATCAGCCACTTGATTCTCCACTGTCTGTGGGCTGAGAGCTCCAGAAGCAGCTGCCACTGCACTGGGGCTGGAACTGGATCCATGGTTGGACCACGTTCCTCTCTCACACAAGTAAGAAAGCTTTCCCACTGACCTTTGAAACTGTCGTTGGTGTTTGTGCATTGAGAAGTCTGGAAACCACTGTATCTCCCAATGATTCAGTACCTGGAGATCTGCTCCAGTCCCTTCTGTTCCTGGGTGCCCAGGCTGGTGTAATAGAGCCTTCCCGTTGGCCTTCCAGATTGTCTTGGGATGGAAATATTTTTCACTCTGTCAATTTTGTGGCTTCTACTGCTCTAGAACTTGTTTAGAGTAATTTTTACAGGTATTTTGAGAGGTTTGGTGGGAGAGTTCAGGTAGATCCCTACTTCTACTGTACCATCTTGGCTCTGCTTCCTGTAATTGGTATTTTAAAGTGAAATTTGAATAGCAAACCTTTTGAAAACTTTCATTAGCTTGAGTCACATGGTATCATGAAAAGAATGCTGGTTTTAAGGTCAGAGGACCCTGGTGCATATCCTAGCTTTCCTAGTTGCTATATGTATGACCTTGGACAATTGACCACTGCTCTATGGGCCTCAGTTTCCACATATGCAAAATGAGAAGAGTCAGACTAGGTGATTTCTAAGATTTTAAACCACATAACAGATATGTTATAGTGGATATGTCTTTAATGTACAGGACTGCCTAATAAGGATCTTCCAACCTTCAAAATGTTTGATTCTGTGTTCTCTTCCAGCTTTAATTCCTATGGTTACTTTTAAAACATTGTGATAAGATCAAATCTTTCCAAAATACATTATTCCCTCCTCTGTGTTCTTATATAGAAAATAGTGAATATAATGCAAATAGCTTTTTAAGGATCTTCTATGTACAGAGCACTAAATTAAATGGAAACTTTCCTGGTTGGTTCTTTGAGTAATGCTACTGGAGGGACCATATGAAATCATCTAATCAATTGATAAATAAACATTTATTAAGTATCTACCATATGCCAGGCATTTCTTTAAGCATCAGGGATAAAAAAAGGGAAAAGAGAATCCCTGTCCTCAAGGAGATGACAATCTTACCTAGTCCAGGAGTGCTAAACTGGGGTATATGAACTTGCTTTTAAAAGTACTTTGATAAATGTATTTTGATATGATTTGTTTCCTTTGTAATCCTTAGGATTTTATTTTATGCATCTCAAAATATTTTTCTGAGGAGGAGTCCATAGGTTTTACCAGACTGTCAAAGAGAAGACCATGACACAAAAAGATTAAAAACTCATAGTCTAGTCTAATTTCCTATTTTATAAATGAGGAAACTGAGTCCCAGAGAAACCAAATGATGTTTCCAAAGTCATAAAGGTAGACCTTTGATGTGGAGCCTGGCAAAGATAGTTGACGAAGAGGCAGCAAGACAGTCCAACTCTCTCACACAGTTCGATTCCTCTAATAAAGATCGAGGAAGAACACGAGGGACGTTACATGGAAATTCAAGGAAATTCTAGTAGGTATCATTTTTCAGCACAAGACTCTGCAGAAAGACAGTCAGAGGTCAGAGGACACTGAGAATGAGGGCCCAGATAGGACGGCCCACACTCAGTCTAGCTCAGGAGTCTGGAATCTTGGAAGGGGGCAGGGAGCTTGGATCAGAGGTAAGCATGTAGGTCTGATGGTCTGATCTCAGGGAGCCTTACAGCAGGCTGACAGGGACTAAGGCTAGCAGTTGTCTAATAGAGCCAGGGGTGTGCTGGAGCCAGCTCATATTGAGAATCAATTATTGTATTTGCATTGTGAGTATTTGTAACTCCAAAATCTACATCCACTACTATCAGTGCTTGGTTAGTTTATTTATTTTACTTCTAGATTTAAGAAAGTGATGAAGAAAATCTTAATGATGAAGATGAAACTCAAAAGTGTGGCATGAATGCATTTTTTTCCCCAGAGAGTCTATCATGAAACATTTACCAGTGCACTGATGACTGCAACTTTTAGTAGCAGCTCTTCAGTTGGGTCAGGTAGACCCCAAATCATTGGAAAACTGAAAAGATCAGACTAGAAGGGTGGTGATCAGATCCCTATGGCAAAGTTTTCAACTTCTTGGTTTGAACTTCTTCTAAGGTCCTTGGTGAGTTCAGTACTCCATACCTACAGGGGCAGCTAGGTGGTACAGTGGATAAAGCACCAGTGCAGGAGCAAGGAGGACCTGAGTTCAAATCTCACCTCATACACTTGACGCTGACTAGCTGTGTGACCTTGGGCAAGTCACTTAACCCCAATTGCCTCATCCTGGGTCATCTCCAGTCATCCTGATGCATATCTGGTCACTGGATTCAGATGGCTCTGAAGGAGAAGTGAGGCTGGTGACCTGCACTGCCCTCCCTCATTCAAAACAAGTCAAGTGTAAGTCATGTCATTATTTCTCTGATGGCATGGTCTTCTTTGGAAACGAAGGACAAACACATACCTACAAGAACCAGAAGTAAGGTTCCAGGTAATACAGATAAAGGCCAAACAAGGCTTCATTAATTCTGTCTAGAAGTACAAAAAAGCCTGGTCCCAACATAAAGTCCCAATCAGGAAGTAAAACTAGAAAAATAGATTAAGAAAGATAAAGACATACTATGTATCCAAGGACCTTAAAATAAATAATATTCAATTGGGGAGAGACTTAAAAACACAGAATGTCAGGGGTGGGAGAATTTTTAGAACATGGAATGTCAGAGGTGGGAGGGAGCTTAGAACAGAGGATGGTAGATTTTTAGAGCTAGTAGAGCTCTTAAAATAAAGAATGTAAGAACATGTAATATTAATGCTCAAAGAAACCTTTGACATTATTTATTCCAAGTTGCCATTTTTAACAGAGGATGAAAAGAAGGCCCAAAGTGAATAAGAAATTTTTCCAGGGTCACACAGGAGTTGGGCTGTGATTTTAATTTTAAACCTAGTACTTCCCCCCTCCCCCCATCTTGTTCAGCTTCCTTCAGTTTAGCTTTGAATGTTAATATTAAAGGTTTGGCACCATATTGGACAAACTAGTGAGCCATCCATCCTGGACAGTCAATAGGCTTGGGATTGTCCGTGCCAATGGAGAAATACTATTGGCTAATAGATTTCCCAGTGACCCATAGGGTCATACCGTTAGAACTAATATGATCTTAGAGATCATCTAACCTAATTTCATTTTGCTGGTGAAGCAGTTGAAGCCCAAATCCATTAAATTACTTGCTGAAGCTCACATGGGCAACATATACCAGAACTAAGAGTTAAATGGAGGTCTTCTGACCACAAATCTAGGGTTCTTTCTGCCACATCATACTTTAATTCCCAATTCATTACTACTTCTTCTACAAACACTATTTTTATTGTGTCAGTTCCCTTCTTAAAAACCCCCTCTGGTTCCCTATTATTGCTAGGATAAAATTTAATCTCCTCCCTTCCTTTATCTGAGACATAGTATGAATATGCATCTTGTGCTGAACTGTGATTCAGTGATGACCTCTTGGCACATAATAGGTACTCAATGTTGACTTAACCTCAGGATCAATGGGGTATGTGCTGGTGTTTGTTTCTGGACTAGACCCAAAGGTGCTACTGCCTTTTTAAGTACTTTCTCTACTCAATAATTGGTCTACGTCCTCCCTTGCTGTCAATTGGTACCTCTCTCTGCTATCAGTGCCTGCCTGTAATAACCCCAATCCCTTCTAATTTGTGGTTACAAACCTGTTTGGACCCAGGAAACTGGGTCACCAACCTTGTTGGAACTATGCATAGAATGAAAGAAGCTGCACTCTGAGATAGGGCCTGAGGGGATCTCTGGTAAGTAAGGCTTACTCCAGAGGCAGGCTAGTAGAAAATGGTATATAGCTGGGTCAGGTCAGAGTGCAGATGATGTACTAGCATCCTCTGCTCCATCAGAGTGCTGATGATGTATCAGCATCCTCTGATCCTTCTTAGGGCTGCCTACAGTCAGAACTTTAACACAGGAGTAGAGTTTGATTGTCTTTCTTTTTCATTCAGAAGGTAATCAACAACAAACAACATTTCTATATACAAAGTCCAAAAAGAATTATGTGGGAACCCATGAACATCTGTTATATTTAATATGTGCTTTTAAAATGTGGATTGAATTTATCTAGGTAGTAGCTAAATTGCTTTGCTTAATTGCATGTTTTCTTTTATTTGGAAAATATTTAATAGATGTTCTTTCTTTCTTTTTTTCTTTTGATGCGTGTGCCCTCCCATCTTACAAATATGAATAGGAAGGCAAATGCATCAATGCATCAGTCATGACTGAAAAAATATATGTATCATTCTGTACTCCTAATCCATCGCCTTTCTGCCAAGATACAGGAGGCATTAAGTTGGGTCTTCCATGTTGGTTTGCTCAATTGGGATCATATATCATTGTTATTGTAGCAGAAGATTTAGGAAGAGAGTACTATAGGCAGGATCCAGGTTGGACTCTTGGGGAAGTACAGATGCTATGGTTTGATACTCATGGCTGTTTCTTCATACTGTGTGTACAAACAGATTAAAGGCAAGGTTGGAGGTTTAATGTGGTGGTACATGCCTGTAATCTCTGTTGCTGAGGCTGAGACTTGCAGAATACTTGAGCTCTGGAATTCTGTGCTGCAGAACACAATGTCAGAGTCTGAAGGGACCTTAGAACAGAGAATGTCAGAGCTGGAAGGGGACTTAGAACATAGGATATCATGGAAAGGTCCTCAGAACAGGGGCTGTCAGAGCTGGGAGGGCCAATAGGGCATCAGTATGGTGGGCCTTCAGAAGCAGGGGACTACCAAGCTGCATAAGGAGGAGCAAACTGAACCTTTCAAAGTTGGCTGTGAACAGTCAGAAGTGGGATTTACCCCTTAATGGCTGATGCATCTTCAGTCTCAAAATAATCAACAAACAAATGAGCAAGCAGACAAACAAACAAACGAAACAGATAGGGTTGATCTTCAATTCTTAGAAAGGAAATTGGAACCTTACCAGGTGTTCACATCCATTTGGTTTTCTCCTTGACCATGCAGAGGGTAGACAGAGATGCCATTCTGGAAGAACTAGAAGTTGGACAACTCGACTCCAAGTTCAGTCACCTCTTCTGTGTGCAAAGTTTTGAATCAGCATTAGAGACCCAAAGTTACAAATGGAACAGCCTCCTTTCCTCAAGAAACTTACATTCTAGAAGGTGAAGGGAAAAAAACATGGAAACAGAAGTAAGTGGGATTAAGTACTAACTCCTCTGGTACTGAAAATTCTCCATATTCTGACTCCCGGCTATCTCTTCTGGTTAAGAGATAGCCACCCTATACCCCATGTTACACACAAACACACACACACATGTATGTATGTGCATATGTATGTATATATGTGTATGTGTATGTATGCATGTATATATACATATACACATACATACATGCATGTATAGACATGCATATGTATATGTATGTGTATATCTATTCCAGCCATAGAGGACAATTTCCTGTTCCCCATAATCCCACCTTCATGCCTTTATAACAAAATGTCCTGACGGCCTGGAATGCTCTCCTTCCTCAAACTGATAACTTGGAATGCTTAGGTCTCAGTTTCCCCATATATAAAATGAGCTGGAGAAGGAAATAGCAAACTGTTCCTGTATTTTTGCCAAGAAAACCCCAAATGGAATCACAAAGGGTTGGGCATGACTGAAAAATAACTAAATAACAATTAATGAAATCACAGGTTCAGAGGAAGAAAGCAAAATCTCATGTATTTCTCTGTGTCCATGTTGAATCTCCCTCCCTTGCTAAAATGTAAACTTCTTGAGGGTAAGGTCTATTTAATTTTGGTCTTTGGAACTCCAGTTCCAATCAAGAAGCCTATAACACAGGAGGTATTTAAATGCTTGATGAATTGAATGAGCTCTTGTGCCTCCACCTTGGGAGGAATGTGATAATTGAAACTCCTCCTTTTTAGTTGCTCTTCAATGGTATTATTGAACCACAGAATGTCAGAACTGAATGGAACTGACTTTAGACTGAGTGAGAAACATCTTCAGAACAGGACCTGTTAACCTGTGATCTAAGGACTTAAATTTTTTTGGTCACTGTATTTCAATATAATTGGTTTCTTTTATAATCCAATATATTCTATGCACTTAAAGGCATGATTCTAAGAAGGTGGTCAATAAGTTTTACAAGAATTCAAAAGAGGGGAGGGGAGGTGGAACAAAGATGGTGGAGTAGAAGCAGGAACCTGCTAGAGTTCTCCCCCCACACCCCTCATAAAAACCTGTAAATGACTGTAAACAAATTGTAGAAATGAAGAATGACAAAATGACAGACTGAAGCAAATTTCCAGCCCAAGACAATCTGGAAGATTGAGTGGAGGGATCTATAGCAGCAGGCTGGGAGTGGAGCACAGTTTGTCCTGGGTCACACCAGCATGGACAGAGCTGGAACAGGCCTTAGGGGACTGAATTGCTGGTGGCTGCAATGGTTTCTGGACTTCTCAACTCACAAACACCAAAGACATCTTTGAAAGTCAGTGGAAAGAGTCTCTCTCCTGGCTGAGAAGGGTGTGTGATTTTGCCCCAGCCCCAGCCTCAGCCACAGGGCTGCAGCACTTACTGCTAAAGCTTCAGCCACTTCTGGAGCACTCCACTTAACAAAGAGCTCAAAAGTCAAGTAATTGGCTGGGAAAATGAGGAAATGGGGAAAAAACAGACTATAGAGTGTTACTTTCACAATGAAGATGTAATTTTCTTATGTTATTAGTGATAAGGAAGATAAAAGCACACAACCAGAAGACAACAAAGCCAAAGCTCTTGCATCCAAAACCTCCAAAGACACATGAATTGATCTCAGGCCATGGAAGAGCTCAAAAAGGATTTTGAAAATCATGTAAGAGAAGTAGAGGAAAAATTGGGAAGAGAAATGAGAGTGATACAAGAAAATCATGAAAAATGAGTCAACAGTTTGCTAAAAGAGATCCAAAAAATGCTGAAGAAAATAACACTTTTAAAAATAGACTAACCCAAATGACAAAACAGGTCCAAAAATCCAATGATGAGTAGAATTTTTTATAAACCAGAATGGGTCAAATGGAAAAAGAGGTCCAAAATCTTATTGAAGAAAATAATTGCTTCAAAATTAGAATGGATCAAATTGAAGCTAATGACTTTATGAGAAATCAAGAAATTTTAAAACAGAACCAAAAGATGAGAGAAAATAGAAGACAATATCAAAAATCAACTGACCTGGAAAATGGATCCAGGAGAGATAATTTAAAAATTATTGTACTACCTGAATGCCATGATCAGAAAAAGAACCTAGACATCATCTTATGAGAAATTATCAAGGAAAACTGCCCTGATATTCTAGAATCAGAGGGTAAAATAGAAATGGAAAGAATCACTGATCACTTCCTGAAGGAAATACCGAAAGGAAAACTGTTAGTAATATTGCAGCCAAATTTCAGAGTTCCCATGTCAAGGAGAAAATATTACAAGCAATCAGAAAGAAACAATTCAAGTATTGTTGAAACACAATTATCATGACACAAGATTAGAACCTTCTACACTAAGGGATCAGAGGGCTTAGAGTATGATATTTCAGAGGTCAAAGGAGATAAGATTAAAACCAAGAATCCCCTACCTAGCAAAACTGAATATAATATTTCAGGGGAAAAAATGGAACTTCAATGAAATAGAGGACTTCCAAGCTTTCTTGTTGAAAAGACCAGAACTGAATAGAAAATTTGACTTTCAAATACAAGAATCAAGAGAAGCATGTAAAGGTAAGCAGGAAAGAGAAACCATCAAGGATTTATTAATTTTTCACTGTTTACACTCCTACATGAAAAGATGATATTTGTAACTCAAGAGACCTTTCTCAGTATTAGGATATTGGAATATATATATATGTATGTATGTATATATGTATATATACATATATATATATATATATGCAGGGAGGGAGGGAGAGAGCAAGCACACAGAGTGAGCTGCATGTGAAGGGATGATATCTAAAAAAAGAAAATTAAGTGTTGAGAGAATGTATGAGGAGAAAGAGAAAGACAGAGATAGAATGTGGTAAATCATCACACGTAAAAGAGTCAAGAAAGAGCTTTTTTAATGGAGTGGACGAAGGGGAAGGTGAGAGGGAATGAGTGAGCCTTACTTACATCAGATTTGGCTTCAGGAGGAAATAATATATATATATATATATATATATATATATATATATATATATATATATATATATATATATATATATATATATATATACACTCATTTGAGTATGAAAGTTTGTCTTACCCTATAGGAAAGCAGGAGGGAAGGGGATAAGAGAGGGTGGGACAATAGAAGGGACAGTAGATTGGGGGAATGGGTAATCATAAGTAAACAGTTCTGTAGAGGGACAGGTCAAAGGAAAGAATAGAATAAATGAAGGGCAGGACAGGATAGAGGGAAATATAGTTAGTCTTTCACAACATGACTGTTATTGAAGTGTTTTGCGTGACTACACAGGTATAAACTATTTTGAATTGCTTACCTTCTCAATGAAGGTCTGTGGGGAGGGGGCAAGGGAGAAAATGTGGAACTTAAAGCTTTAAAAATGAATATTAAAATTGTTTTTACATGCAACTAGGAAATAAGATATATAGGCAATGGGCTATAGAAATCTATCTTGCCCTGCAGGAAAATAGAAGAGAAAGGGATAAGGGGGGGGGGGGCGGTGATAGAAAGGAGGACAGATTGGAGGAAAGGGTAATCAGAATACACACTATCCTGTGGTGGGGGGTAGGTAGAGATGGGGAGAAAAATTTGAAGTTTAAAAAAGGGAATGTTGAAAACTGAAAACAAATTTTAAAAATTTTAAAACCTGCCACAAACAAATAAAAACCAGAAAGACTGCCAAAGGGTTCCATGCCCCAAGATAGTTAGAACTTCTGCCTTAGAATATAGAAAATATATAAGATGCCCAGAACTCTTTTGCAGTTAGCCTCACAAGTATGAGTATAAATTGATTTTTTTCTAACTCTTTTATGATTGTTAGCTTTGTCTCTTTGACTAGTGACTTTCATGTTTTCTCAAGAGCAAGGACAAGATTCTCTGCTTCTTTGTATGACCCTTCCTTCCTGCCACTACCCCTGTGATGACTCAGTGGCTATGTCAGCCAAGAACAAATTGTGTCTGATGCTACCATGGTGGGCACATTTTGATTATGGCCCTGGCAAACAAAATTGCTTCTGGTTTCTAAGGATACCCCTAAGTATAGAGAAAATCACCACAAATGGATGGGTCATGTAGGGATGAATTCCTTGTCTGGGGTCACTCATAAAACAAATAAAAAAATACAGTAATCACTAAAGTGGTTTTGCACAGAATAGCTTTAAATAAATGCATTTTGAATAAATGACTAATTGGTGAGAAAGCTGGGGTGTAGTGGATAGAGTGTTGGACCTAGAGTCAGCAAATTCTGAATTTGAACTCAGCTTCAGACACTTACTAACTGTGTGACCCTGGTCAAGTCACTTAATCTTTCTGAGCCTGTTTCCTCATTTGTAAAATGGGGATAGTAATAACATCTTCCTCCTTGAGTTGTTGTGAGCATAAAAATGAGAAAACAGTTGTAAAATGCTTCAAAGTGCTATATAAATGTTAGATATTATTTTTAATGGTGATACTCCCTTCCCTAATCTGTACCTTTTCCTGATACTATCACAGAAAAATTCTTAGCTGGAGCCTTTGGAGTTGCCTTAGAGCCAGCTAGTCAAAAGCTCTCCTAAAAGACTATCTTGAGGCCTCCCAAGTGAGAATTTTAATTGGGAAATGAAAACAATTCCCATCCATTTTGTCTTCCCATCCTTTCTCCACTTAGTGGCCCACAGAATCTCATTACCTCTTATCTGCACTAATATAACAGTCTTTTAACTGATTCTCCTCATTTCCAGCTTCTCTGTTCTTGAACTCATTTTCTATACATCTCCTCAGATAATGTTCCTAAATCACAATTCTCATTTTGACCTTGACACTCCCATGCCCCTAACACACTTTCTCATCAATTAAAAAAAAAAAAAAAGATCCAGGAACTGAAACACTCCTTAGGAAGGGGAATTCACAGAAGAATGTGAACAATAGTCTTGAAAAGTGTTGCTTCTGAATTTCTGGGTATATTTGGCTGATAGATCTTCCACTAAAACGCAGCTACAGCTATGTCTCCAGTGGATTAATTATCTTATCCAATTTTCATTCTTTTTGAGTCTTCACATTGAACTTCTCTGCAGATTTTGAATACTTGTTCCTTTAAGACAAAAAATAAGCAACAACACTCTCTTCCCCACTTTACTTATACGAAGAAGTTAGCTTCCTTTGAAGCAGCTGCTGGCAATTCCAGGGATGTTGAGACTTGTGAAAGTGTCCCATAGTCAACAAGTGATTAGTCACTTCTTACAGTCCCTCTTTAATAAAGCTTCCACATTCCCATAACTGGTTGCATGGAGTGAGTTTTAATCACCCAGGTGTATAGCATGTGAGCAATTCTCCTGGCAGAGGAATTGTGTTTTTTATCCTTACTAAATGCATTTATTTGAATGTTATGAACATTTAATTTGCATTAAGGTGGGTGTCAATCAACTCTGGGATCATGTAGAAGAGATGAAAGATGGCAGACAATGGGAAAAGAGTTTCCGATTACTTATAATTCACGGTAATTGCAACATTAGTTCATAAAGTGCATTGCGTGCTTGAAATTGACTTTGTTGTCTTCTGAGAGTCTTAATGCATTTTTAATTTACGCAGCACAGCCTTTTTTATTTTCATTTCCTCCCCACTGAGTCCATTACCAAAGGTGATGTTTTTGTAAGAAGGAAGAGGAGAAGGTTTCAGATGTTTTACAACAATATGGCACTGTTTCTCAAAGTTCAGCAGTGAAGTGGGGAAGAAAACGCCACAGAATGACATTTTCTGGAGAAATATTGACAGCTTAAATGATAGTCTGGACATCAGAATGTCCTGCTCCTGTTCCTTGTGATTTATAGGCAGACAGAAAAATCTCCTGTTTAGTCATGGGGTATGATGACAGTTGTCACCTGTGTTGGCTGTAAGTACAGTGGAAAGAAGTGTAGTCTAGCCACAGACTTGAAATGTAGCTCCAAAGGACCACCAGACAATCATGGGCATTGTTTTCCTCCTTGGGCAGTTCAACTTCAGATATGACAAAAATAAAAGAGAAGATCAATACAACATTTTAAAATGCACTGAAGAAAATGAAAATAAATTCAGAGGGGTGCAACAATTTTCTTGCTACCTTGTTAATTTTAATGCATACTTTTAAAAACCAGCTGTATAGAATAAAACTCTAGTTCACATGCAATCCTCTTAGTTTACCTTTTTAATATGTTGAAGTGTTTGTTTATGATTATTAAGTTTATAATAAAGATAATTTGGAAAGAGAAAAGTAAGACTGAAACTGGCTTGGTGTTAAGAGTGACTAACCATATCAAAACCACTTGGTACTGGCTAAGAAGCAGAGGGGTAGATCAGTGGAATAGTTTAGATACTTAAGACACAATACGCAATGAAAATACCCAAGGACCCCAACTTCTGGGATAAGAACTCGTTGTTTGGCAAAAACTTCTAGGAAAACTGGATATTGTGTGGTGAAAACTGGGTGTAGACCAATACCTGACACTATACACAAGAATAAAGTCCAAATGAGTATACAGTCCAAATGATCTAGGTATAAAGGCTGATACTATAAACAAATTAGGAGAGAAAGGGATAGTATATCTGTCAGATTTATGGAGAATGGAGAAATTTATCACCAAACAAGAGATAGAGAACATTATGAAGTGAAAAATGACTAATTTTGATTATATTAAATTGAAAAGTTTTTGCACAGACAAATTCAATGCAAACAAGAAGCAGAAAACTGGGAAAGAATTTTTACAACTGTATCTGTCATATAAGCCTCATTTCTAAAATACATAGAGAACTGAGTCAAATTTACAAGAATATAAGTCATTCCCCAATTGATAAATGGTCAAAGGATATGAACAATGGCCATTTTGAGAGGAAGAAATTAAAGCTATATATAGTAATCTGAAAAAATACCCTAAATCACTATTGATTAGAGAGATGCAAATCAAAACAATTCTGAGGTACCACATCACATCTGTCAGTTTGGTTACCATGACAAAACAGGAAAATGATAAATGTTGGAGAAGATTTGGGAGAGTTGGAACACTAATTCTTTGTTAGTGGAGCTGTGAGCTGATCCAGTCATTCTGGAGAGGAATTTGGAGATATGCCTAAAAAGCTACAAAAATGTGCATACCCTTTGATCCAGCAATAGCACTTCTAGTGCTGTATCCCAAAGGGATCATAAAAATGGAAAACAGTCCCACATGTACAAAAATATTTATAGCAGCTTTTTGTTGTGACTAAGAACTGGAAATTAAGGGAATTCCCATCAATAGGGGAGTGGCTGAACAAGTTGTGGTATATGAATATAATATAATACTATTGTGCTATAAGAAATGACAACCAGTTGGACTTCAGAAAAACATGGAAAGACTTATATGAACTGATGCTGAGTGAAAAGAGCAGAACCAGGAGATTATATACAGTCATAGCCACAGTGTACTAGGACTGTTTCTGATAGACTAAGCCCTTCACAGCAATGCAAGGACCTAAAACATCCCCAAAGACTATTGAGGCAAAATGCCATCCACATTCAGAGAAAAAACTGTGGAACTGAAACACAGAATGAAGGAGACTCTTTTCTTTTGTGTTATGTTTTGTGTTTCTCATGATTTTTCCCATTTGTTTTAATTCTTCTATGCAACATGACTAATGTGAAAAGGTGTTTAATAGATATGTATGTGTAGAACCCATATAAGATTGCATGCCATATCAGGGAGACGGGGGGGGGGGAGAAAATTTAAGACTTATGAACTTATGGAAGTGATTGTTGAAAAACAAATAAATTAATTAAATTTAAAAAAGAATAACCAACCATGCAGGGTTCACAACTGCTTTAACTTGTTTTCTTTTTAGCATGCCCAAGAGACTGCAATCATCCTGTGGGTAGGTCTCTCAGCTTTCTAAATGTTGTGCTCCATCATGGGCAAAATTTGTGAAAAGTAACAAAAAATGGCTAACAGTCTGGTGCAGTAAAAGAGTGCCAACCTGGGAGTCAGGAGGATCTGGGTTCAAGTCTTCCCTGTATCAATACCGGGTGGTATACCTGCTTAAATCGTTTGACCTTCTAGTGACCTAAAGGACTCTCTAAGACAGGGATTCTTAACCTGGCATCCAATCAACTTAAAAACAAACAAGCATTCAAATCCTGTGCTGTTGTTCAGTCAATTCAGTTGTGTCTGACTCTCCATGACCTCATTTGGGGTTTTCTGGGCAAAGATGCTGGACTGATTTGCCATTTTCTTCACCAGCTCATTTTATGAGGAAACTGAGGCAAACAGAGTGAAATGACTTGTCCAGGATCACACAGCTTATAAGTGTCTGAGACCAGATTTGAACTTAGGAAGATGAATCTTCTTGATACTAGACCTGGCCTCATGAACTATGGCCTCATCTAGCTGCCCTTTCATCCAAATACTTGGCACCAGGTAGATCCAACATCACAGGACAGAAAGGCAGGTTGTGTAGCAAGGCATGATGAATGATAAAACATGTATTAAGCACTTCCTATGGTGGTAGTACAATAGCTTTATAAAAGCAAAATAGATAGACAGATAGATAGACAGACAGACAGAGTGATAGATAGATAGATAAATGGAAAGATCGAAAGATAGACAGAGAGATAAATAATATGTATAGCTGTTGTGTTACTCTGATCCCAAGCAGAACGTAAACTCTTTGAGGGTAGGTACTTTTGTTTTTGTTTTGTCCTTGCATGACTAATACCTAGTATAATGCCTTGTACATGGGGTGAGAAAGAGAGAAAAAAGAAACAGAGGAAGGAGAGAGAGAGAGAGAGAGAGAGAGAGAGAGAGAGAGAGAGAAAGAGAGAGAGAGAGAGAAGAAAGATGGAGAGTCAGAAGGAGAGGGAGAGGGAGAAGGAGAGGGAGAGGGAAGGAGGGAGGAAGGAAGGGAGAAGGAGGGAGGAAGGGAGGGGGAGATAAGAAGGGAGGGATGGGGGAAGGAGGAAGGAATGGAGGCTGGGTGAGGGAGGGAGAAGGGGGGAGGGAGAAGACAAAGAACTGGGGCAAGAGAAATCAGGAAAGATCTCATGTGAAGTGGCCTCCAAGATAGGAGAGACAACTCAAACAAAGGCAACTAAGGCAGGACTTGGCGACCAGCTAGTTTGGCTCAGACTGAAATCCAGCCTCATCAACCCTCCATCAAGTCTTTATTAAACGCCTCTTCTATGCCAGTCACTGCTAGATAGAGAGATGTCCTGGAGGTTCCTAGGATGTGAGGCACTCTTGCCCCTAAGCAGGTCCTGTGTTGAACCATCCTGAGAGACATCTGTGCTTGGAGATTTTTCCGTATCAGAGCTAAGCTCCAAAGTCCTCCACGTTGGCGAGAGAGGAGACTTCTACAAATGAGTCTTGACAGCACAATGTAACTTGGGAAGATTCATGAAGCGAGGCGGTACATGAGCTTCCATTTAACCTTGTTTTAAAGCAAAAGAGATAACAGTTTCACTGAAGAGTATTTACTACACCCATGAAGCAGGGCAAAGGGGATCAATGTACTAGGGCAATTTTATTTAAACCATCTTGATATTCTTGGCTCTGTGGCTCAGAATCGAATAAAAATAATTTAGAACTCGACTACCCTGTGAGAAGAGTGATCAGGCAGCCACCATAGTGCACCAATTTAATACTGGTGCCTTAGAACAAAGCATTGAATCATATCTGCCACCCCCGTCTTTCCATTCACTCTTTGTTTCAAAACTCAGGGTCTTGTAATTTTGAGTAGTTTCATCCCCCATCCGTGGCCCAACATTAGGAGCCTACCTGCCTCTATATGGTGACTAAAATATAGAACAGAGAACCTTAGGATGTCTGGATGCAAAGAGAATTCATAGACCAAACTCTGTATTCTACAAATGAGAAAAGTGAGCTCCCGGAAAGGTGGTGATTCACTTAAAGTTATACAGGAAGGAGAGAAACTGAACTAGAATCCACATCCTTTGAGCCCCTAATCCAGTGACTTTTTACCACACCACCATTAGTAGGTAGTCTCTATAGAATTGGGAGAATAGGGAGGGATCTAAGAAGACACCAAATTTGAGGCCCTCATTTCATAAATCAAGAAACTAAGGACCAGGAAAGTGAAGGAACTTATTCAAGACTACATATTCTCTTAACAAATCAGAGAATTATATATTTAGAGCTGAAAGGGATCTTAGACGATGTCTAGACCAACCCATCACTGTGCAGTTGAGGAGACTAAGGATGGAGGGGAGGTAGAAGAATCTTTTACAAGGCCATTTGTTTTCTTAAGTCATAGGAGGATAGATCTAGAGCTGAAAAGGGGCATTGGAGACCATCAAATTCAATCACCTCATTTTACAGATGAGGAAACTGAGGTTGAGTAAGGCAAAGAAACTTATCCTACATCACATATTATTTTAGGAATTGTCTTCTACTTATTTTTTCTCTCCTATGATCTGATAGCATTTATGTCTATGGTATTTTAGTTTTATTATATTTATTAGCGTATATGTTCTGTCTTCCCCTACTAGACTATTAACTATTGAGGGCAAGATTCTCATTTAGAACAATACCTGGCAAGTAGTAGATACTTCATAAATGTTTGTTGACTGATCTCCTCTTGATGAACACCCTGGCATAGTGGGTAACATGCTAGGCTTGGAATCTGGAGACCTAGGTTCAGATAATACTTCTTGCACTTACTATCTGTGTGACTCTGAGAAAAGCATTTAAATTCTATAAAATAAAATTAATAATATCCATAGTGCCTACTTCATATCATGAAGCAGGGTGGGAGGACAGAAAGAAGTCAAAATAAATCATTCAAACTTTAGCTCTGCCACACATTCAACCTTCATGACCTTGGGCAAGTCACTGAAACTCACTGTGCCTCAGTTTCCTTATCTATAAAAAGCTGGTTAATCAAGATGACCTCTAAATTCCTCCCAGCTTCCAGAGGTCCCTAAGTATAACTCCCACATTTTACAGATGACAAAACTGAGGCACAGAGAAATGATGTGACTTATCAACCTGGCAGATTGGATGGACGCTGTCCCTTTGACAGAGAGTGAAATTTACAAGAGGCGAGGGTTTGGGGGGACAATTATGGGTTCAATTTTGATCATGTTGCTTTTGAGATCTTTCCAGGATATCCAATGTGAAATGTCCAGTAGGCAATTTGTGATGCAGAACTGGAATTCAAGGGAGACACTTACACTGGTTATATAGATCAGTGAGACCTCTGTAAAGGGAAGATAATTAAGGCTACAGCTCCTGATGCTAGTAAAGTAAAGAGAGAAGAGAAGAGGCCCTAGGAAAGAAGACTGGGATGCTCCCACATTTATATATCATGATATGAAAAATGACATGCATGTGTGCACATGTGGGTACACACACATATCCCCCAATCACACCCTCCTCTTCTGAGAAGGAACAGAAACATGCTAATGGCCTTGTGCTTTGATAGCCAGGGAGGCAATCCGGCTTGTTATTTATGGATGGTGGGCTATCCCCTTTTCCAGATTCGCTATAATTCATGTTTCTGAAGGTCATGTCTTTGTGAATTTGAAAATTTTTAAAAAGTCATGTATGCTTCTGAGTGAGTGTGTGTGTTCAGCATAGAAACTTATGACTGTTGCATTGTCTAAATATAGTGCACATTTTAACTTGGAAAGATCCAAGTTGCTCAATGCTTTTTGAATGTTTAAGCTAAATACCTAGAACATGGAAGGAGAGCTACACAAATTGCTTGCAGACAGGCTAAGCATATCCAAGCACAACAACCTATGTGAGGATGTACTTGGGAAAAACTAAATCACTCTTCTGATTTTTCTGCTTGGTTTGGCAGTGATCCAGAAAATGAAATTTCACAAAAACAGAGGCTTTTTAACATAAACAGGGTTGTTGTGGTTTTTTCTATGCTATTAGTAATTTAACTTTCTAAGAAATAGAGCCTAACATCACCAGAAATGGACCCGTTAATATCACATGCTGAAGGACTAAGATAAGGATATTTGCTATCCCAGAATGCTTTGACAGCTCTGCTCTTAAGGAGGAAGTTTGCCCAAGGATACTCTGCACCAAGCAGAGTCTATCTCTGCAGAACATCATCCAGTGGGAACTAAGAGATGGTCAGCCAGGAAGGAGGAACAAATTTACCTTGCCCTCTGCAAATAAGATTTCTGCTCCTCCCTCATCTACAATTTTATCAGGCTCACAAGTACAGCAATATTCATTGTTTTGGGGAAATAAGCTTTCCATCTCCTCCCATTTGCCTTATCCTAGGTGTCCCCTCTGGATCCCCAGCTTCCCTGTGAAGGAGATAGGAACCAAAATTTAGGAAGGCTATACCTGCAGTTTTCCCTGATTTATAGCACTCGACTACTTTTTAATCCACCTGTCTCCTATATGGTGTCTCTCTATCTCGTCTGTCAGCATAGAATAAGAGGTTCTGTCAGTTCGTCATGCTCTCATCTATATTATAGTTTTCTGGTTATAGCTAAGGGAAGTTAAATGGCCCAGTGGATAGGGTATTGCAGTCAGGAAGACTTGAGTTCATCTTGCCTTAACACTTAGTTCTGTAACCCTGGGCAAGTTAGATAACCTCATAATGCCTCAGTTTCCTCATCTGTAAAATGGGATAATAATAACATCTACCTCCCAGGACTGTAAGAATCAACTGAAATCACATAGGTCAAACCCTTTGTAAACCGTAAAGCACTATGCAAATCCTAGCTATGATTATAATAGCTATTGTTATAATAAAGATAGTTATTATTATTCCCTATATTATACCTCTTTCTTATCTCCTCCAAAGGAGGAACACACAGGACTTGGTATATAGGGAATTCTCAGTAAGGCTACGTTGTTGAGAATTTCTCCTCACTCTATATTTTGCATGTTCCTATTGATATACATGCTGTCTGCCCCATTACAATGTAAAGTCCTTAAGGGCATCCACTGTTTTTTGGTTTTTATTTGTATCTGTCTTACAATTTGTAAGTATTTAATAAATGCACATTGATCATTTACTAAATGGTACTATCCTTGAGTAGGCTGAGTCTGAACATCAGATAGAAGAGTTAAGATGAGGTGGGAGCAGCTAATCAACCATTTTCCTGCCTACACTGTGAGATCTTCACTTTAGCGTCCTTGGGATTTGGAACAATGGGGACATGGGATGTATGAAAGCATGTCACATGCAGAAGTCCATGTAAGATCCATGAGAACCTGGAACCGTGTCATAATTATCCTTATTACCTCTTCCAAAGGTGGAGAACAAGCCTTATATAGAGCAGATCTTAAAGCAATGTTTGTTAATTAAATGGAATTGTGTCCATGTGGGAAAGAATTGAAAGTCAGATATGATGAACACCAGCATGTCTGTAAAAACAGGAAATGGCACCATGGGATGGTGGTGGAAGGTGATGGAGGAGTATTGTTATGAAGATCGTTGGCATGGCTTAGTACCCCAGAAGGGAATAAATCAACCATTTAAAAATCAAAATCTCTTCAGGAGACCCAACATAGAGAAGACGAATGGATTGAATCTGGATTGAGTCATGTGCTATCCCCTAAGTCAATCCCGTAGTTTGTACATGATGATTAATTATACCAATGTGACATCAACATTAAATAAATCATATTATTAATGACAATAATAAAAATGATTAAAATGTGTGTAACACTCACGGTTTGCAAAGTGTTTTACAAAAATTATCTGCTTTGATCCTCCCAACAACAATATGATGTAGGAGCTATTATTACCCCCAATTTAATAAGAAAACTGAAGTGGAGAGAGAGGTTTGGTGGTTTTCCTAGAGTCACACAGCTAATGTTGTAAATGTTGAAGGCTAGATTTGAACTCAGGTCTTCCTAACTCTAAGCCCAATGTTCTATCTTCTATACTGACAAGTTCTTCTAGAGAAGAGAAATCCTCTTTGGCAGAGAGATACAAAATCCCAATCAGTCTTTGCCCTTCTCATGACAGTGCTTATATTCTAGGCCTAGGAACGAGTTTAACACATCCAATAAGGGGCTGTCTGTCACGTAGGTTGTACAGAGAAGGATGACCTGACCACAGTTTTTAACTCATTTGGGAAATGCCCCAAGAATTTCAGATTGAATGGTAGTCTATACTTCTTAGGACTGAATCTGGGCAGCATTGACTCATTTTCTCTCTCCTTTCCATGTGAAGAGTTGCCAGTAGAGGACAGTCAGACAACCTTGCCCATCAGAATTTTCCTTGACATTTTTTCATCTTTGTCTCAGATTCCCCTCTATCCAGTGACTTTCCCATGGCATTCTTTTCCTACCACAGGGCATTTTCTCACCACTCAATGAAACTGGTTCGTGTGTAGCCAGATAACCCAACATGGAGGCATCCATCTGGGAGATGCCAGGGACATGCTTCAGGGAGAAGATATTCCAAATTCCCCTACCACGTGGGTGGAAACAACCTCTATTTTCATTGGCTATTTCACTGCATCTTTATAAATATCAGACTGGTAAAGTTCTTCTCTTTCTTTTTAGTCTCATCGTAGCTTGGAGGTGGGGGGAAATCTCATTCACCCCCATCATGGGCATCATACTCTAAGCAGGGTGTGGGGGAGGAAGGTTCACCTTTCTTTTTTGACCGCTTTAGGACATGTGGTGCTAAAAAACAGGTTTGGCATTCATGGTAGTTTCATTAGTCCTATTCAGGTCAAGGTATGGATCCTGGAGGAAGAGCCTTAAGGGTCTTGGAGGCAGGATTCCAGGCTTAATGTTGCTGCTAGCCCATCAGGGAATCTCTGAGAGGTCATGATACCATGACACCAGCCGAGGGAGCTTTGGACTTAGAACCTTGTGGGAATAATGCTATATAGGAATTGTGCCAAACTGAAACCTAGTCTCCCTCCTTTCCCCAAGCACCTGGCTCCCAGACAGTGAGGGGTTCCTTCTACATTTTACATTTACAGGGGCCAGAGTGGTCACTGTTACATAAGCAATTTCCATGTTGGTCTCTTAGATATTTCCCCCAAGGCTATTGAGACACTTGTTCAATGTTAGTAGAAATTAACTTGGGAAAAAAAAATCTCCTTAGGAAAATATCAATTACAAATACATATCTTCTATCACAAACCAATCAACCAACATTTATTAAGAGCCTATGTGTCAGACACCAAGCTGGTACCTGGGTTACAAATACAAAGACTGAAACAATCCTGGTCTTAAAGAGATTCCATTCTATTGGCGGATATGAAATGTGTGTGTATACACATAGACACACATATTTATGTGTATATATATATATATATATATACATATATATATATATGTATATATATATATATGTATATATATGTGTGTGTGTGTATGTGTGTGTGTGTGTGTGTGTGTGTGTGTGTGTGTGTGTGTGTGCATACAGAATTAACAAATACAGAATCCACACAAAATAAATACAAGATAACCAGGGAGAGAAGGTGCTAGTACTTGGATAGCAGGGAGGGCTTAAGGTAAAAGATGGTAGTTGGATTGCACCTACAGACATAATTTGACCTGAATAGATGCCTAATGGATGTTTGTTGAGTGGAGTTGAGAACAATCGAAGTGAGGAAATAGTGTTATGGAAGCCAGGGGTTTTGTCACCAGCATAACAGAGCTCTCTCCTTTGGCAGAAGCATGTAACTTTGAGCCCTGAGCTTGGCCGAGCATTTCAATAACTCTCATGCATTGATTTTCCATGTCAGCATAATGAACATCCATTTGATTTGCTAATTGTCCTGTGATCTTGCTGATGCTTATGTGACAGATAACAGCTCATCCATGCCCTCTCCTCCTGGGTGGCTTCTGTCCCAGAGGTTCAACTCAACTTGCCAGAGGATTTCCCCTAATTTTCTTGGTGTTGTGTGGAAACCAGTGGAGCCTACATGTTGTTCATCCATGATCCCTCATTCTCTTCACATGACTGAGCCATCTTCTTTTCTGGGAATAAGCTTCTGTGATGACATTCTCAAGGCTCAGTTCCTGTGAGGCTTTCTGTCTTTCTATCTTCAGCCCTTAGCGCAGTGACTGGCACATGATAGGTAATGAATGGAAACCTCACTCTAGTTCACCTTTCACTCTCTTAACTCTTTATAATCTGACTTCTAACTTCATCATTTAACTGAAACCACTTTAGCCAAAGTTATCAATGATCTCTTAGTTAGTTACTTAATGATCTCCAATCAATCTTCGGCTTTCTAGACCTCTCTGCAGGCCTTGACAACATTGTTAATCGCCTTGACCACTCCTTGATATCTCTTTAGGTTTTTGAGATACTAATCTCTCCTGGTTCTTCTATCTAAACAGTCCTTCCCTTTCTCCTTTGTTGAGTCTTTCTTGCCTACTCATCATGAGTATCCCACATGACTTTCTCCTGGCCTCTCTTCTCTGTCTATTCTATTTTACTTGGTTATCTCATTAGCACTCATGGATTCAATGATCATTTATATGCTTATGATACTCAAGTCTACTTATCCAGTCCTGTCTCTGCTGATTTCCAGTCACGTATCTTCAGCTGCCTATTAGACATCTCAAAGTGAGTGTCCTGGAGATATATTAAACTTAACGTGTCTAAAACTAAGCTCATTATCTTTTCCCCCTAAACCCACCACATTTCTAACTTCTCCATTACTGTGGAGAGTACCACCATCCTCCCTATCGTCCAAGCTCACCATCTAGGTGTTATCCTCAACTCTTTATTCTCTTTCATCCCCTATAGCAAATCTGTTGCCAAGACCTGTTGATTTTATCCTTATAATATCTCTTATATATGCCCTCTACTCTCCTATGACACTCCTACACTATGGTGCAGTCCCTCATCACCTCACACTTCGACTACTGCAACAGCCTTTTAGTTGATCTCCTTGCCTCAAGTGTTTCCCCACTATAGTCCATTTTCCACTCAGCTACCAAAAAGGACTCTTCCATGTCACTACCCTACTCAGTAAATTCCAGTGTCCCTATCACCTCCAAGATCAAGTTTAAAGTCCTCTGTTTGGCATTCAAAATGTTCATAATATCCCTCTTCCTTTCCATCTTACATCTTATACTGCCCTCCCCCATGCATAATAGTAGGATCCAATAATATTACCCTCCTGGCTATTCCTTTTGCAAGATGCTCTATCTCCCAAATACAGGTGTTTTCACACATCTTCCATGCCTGGAATTCCCTCCTTCCCCATCTCTGCCACCTGGCTTCCTTGAGTCCCTTTAAGTCTCAGCTAAAAGTCCAGCTTCTATAGAAAGCCATTCTGTGAGTCTTTGTTTTAGTACTTTTTCTCAATTGACATTCTCCACTTAAACCTCTACAGAGCTTATTTGTATATAATTGGGTGTCCTCTTCATCATTAGATTATTAACTTTTTGAGATCAGGAACCACTTTTTGTCTTTCTGTCTTCAGCCCTCAGCACAGTGATTGGCACATTATAGGTGCTTAATAATTGTTTATTAATTGACTCACCTCTGTCATTATCCTTCGTGTAACACTAAATTTTAATTGCCTGTGGTATTTCATGACTTTCATTCAGGTACTGTGCATATGTTCTGGACTGGCTCCAGAAGGGAAAAGGTGGCAGAGAGCAAGCTGGATTACCTTTGGGAAATAACCCATTGCTTTGAATTACCCTGTGTCTCTTTACAAGGTGAGGCAGTGGATAGAGTACCAGGTCTGAAGTCAGGAAGATCAGCTATGTGACCCTGGGCAAGTCACTTAATCCTGTTTGCTTCAGTTTCCTCACCTGTAAAATGAACAGGAGAAGGAAATGGAGCATGAATTTATTATCTTCACCAAGAAAACCCCACATGGGGTCACTATGAATCAGACACAACTCAACAGCAGCAACAAGAAGTTCTCCGTGGAACAAAGGACCATTTTCCTAAAGAACACTGTGTGTTCATCCTTCATTGCCAGAGAAGACCATGCCATCAGAGAAATAATGACATGACTTGCACCTGACTTTGTTTTGAGTGAAGGAGGGCTGTGCAGGTCACTAGCCTCACTTCTCCTCCAGAGCCATCTGAATCCAGTGACCAGATATTCATTAGGATGACTGGAGATGACCCAGGATGAGGCAATTGGGGTTAAGTGACTTGTCCAAGGTCACACAGCTAGTGAGTGTCAAGTGTCTGAGGTGAGATTTGAACTCAGGTCCTCCTGACTCCTGCACTGGTGCTCTATCCACTGCACCACCTAGCTGCCCCCTAAAGAACAAAAGTCTTCCAGTGTCTGTAATCCCCTTCACAGGATTAGAAAAACATTCACTTAGCTCTTTATCACCTGTTGGCAATGAACTCTTCCAAAAGGAAATCTGGCCCATTTGTCAAGTATCTAACATTGTCCAGGATACAACTTCATTAGCAAGCCTCTTTTCACTTGTGTGAAACTTTATTAAAAATGTCCACTTGGGGATGGAATTCCTCTCATTTGGTTTCCTTCTGACATCAAATTTGTTGCTGTTTGTTAAATTCAGTACAGTCTTTTGTGAGCTGGTAGAGTGAATGTTCCCTACTAGAAAACTGGTAACAGAAGTTGGTTGTTTTGTTTTTTTTTAATAGCCTCTGGTGACAGTGAAAAGATTGTCTACTTGAAAAAGCTTCTGTTTTCCAAGTGTGCTTGCACATGCCTGCACACCTGTGTGGTGTTTGTGAGTGCTACTATAAAACAATCAGCTGGATGTTGGAAATCTGTAAAAGCCAGGATCATTATTCATCCAGTCCAAAGTGCCACATGCATCATATAGACCTCTACATTTGAGATGGTTTTATTTATTTAATGTTCCCATTCTTCTGAATGCCAAGGATGTCATAATGAATATTATAGGATTTACAGGAGAAAGAACTTTAGTGATTATACTGTCTAATCCCCTAGTTTTACAGGTGAGGAAACTGAGAACCAAACAGACTGCCTGAAGTCATGTGGATAGTAATGGAGTCAAGAGTCAAACCTGGGTCTTATGATTGCAAAATCATTTTTCCCCCATTTCACTAGTTTCTCTCTTATATATTTTCCTAGAGAGTAATTGATGTCTATATCAAAGAAGAAATAAATTTTATTCCTTTTTGGATCTTTGTCATCAAAGACAGTCATTGGTTTTTTCCAAATAAGATGCTTTATTGTAACTCAATTGATAGAGAGCTGGTCCAGGAAAGCTTGTGTTCAAGTCCTCTCATCCTTTCTACATACATGTTGGCTATTTATCTCTGTCAGATTACTTAACCCCTCAATGATGCAGGTAACTCTCTAAAATCTAAGCTGCACGGAAGGTCCTGCTCTGCCTTGGTAGAAGGGGTTTCCTTACCAAGAGTTGCCTTACTAATGAAATTGCGGGCCTGATCACTATATCTCTTAAAGTAATTGATGCCGATAGATAGATGGATAGATAGACAGACAGACAGATATATAGATAGATAGATGGATGGATGGATGGATGGATGGATGGATGGATGGATGGATGGGTGGATGGGTGGACAGGTAGATGGATGGATGGGATGGATGGATAGACAGATGAATGGATGGACAGACAGACAGACACACACACACACACACACACACAGAGAGAGAGAGAGAGAGAGAGAGAGAGAGAGAGAGAGAGAGAGAGAGAGAGAGCAATTTATTAAGTGCCTACTGTATGCCAGGCACTGTGCTAAGCACTTTACAAATATTATTTCCTTTGATACTAAGAACAACCCTGGCAGTAGATGCTCTTATTATCTATCCCTGTTTTGTAGTTGAGGAAATGGAGGCAGACAGAGGTTAAATGACTTGCCCAGGGCCCAGTAACATGGCTAGTAAATGCCTAAGGCCAAATTTGAAGTCATAGATTCCTGATTCCATACCCAGCGTCTTGTCTACTGAGCCACCTAGTGGCCTGATAGGGAATGCTTAGCTTGGAGATGAGAAGATTTGGGATGAAAGGATGCAGAAGGAAGATGTTTTCAAGTATGCCTAGGATGAATATGTAAGAGATGGCTCAAGACTTGCTCTACTTGGCCCCAGGGCAGCAGAACTAGAAGTGGGGGCAGATTTCTAACTGTCCTAAGAAGAAACTTCTGAACAATTTGAGGTATTCCCAAGTGGAATGGGCTACCTTGACAGGTGGCAGGTTTCTCTCCTCTTGGAAACTGTCAAGCAAAATCTAGATGTCCACTTGAAAGGAATATGACAAAGGTTGGTTTTTTTCTTCAGCTTTGACTAGAAAGACACTGAGGTTCTTTAGAATTCTGAAATTCAGGCATTTGTGGTCCCTGCTTCTAGTATAGAGAAGACATAGCGATAAAGCCAGGAATATATCAAGATGTTCCGTAGAACAAAAGGCCGTTGGCCAAACAGACCTGGGAATTAGAAAAGCTGATTTCAAATCTCATCCCTGATGCTTACTACCTGTGCCAGCTTAGGCAAGTCAGGCGATTTCCACATACCTGTTTCCTCACCTTTTAAATGAAAGGAATCAAACTAGAGGGTTTTATAAGAATGTTAAATCTACAAAGTCTTGTCCCTTTTCTTTTTAATAGAGCTTAAGAAAGTTCTGAGTGGATGAGGGAGAGAAGAAGGAAGAGGGAAAAGAAAAAGAGAACTATTGGGTGAAGACATGGAAACTTCTCTAGGATTGTGGGACTGTCTAGCTTCAGTCTAGGATTGAATGTGGCAGAGGAAAATGAAGGGAAGAGATTATATGTTCAGAGTTCAGTTTACCAACAAGGCATCATACTAACTTTGGTTTAGCCAAAATCTTAATTTTTATTATCACCCTAGCCTAGAATCCCTGAAGTTAATTACACATTGAAACAGCATATATCAACATTGTAATTTTCTTTGCAAACTTGGTGAAGTAAGAAGAGACCTATCCTCTGAATGATGCATAAAAAAGATAAATCTATCATAGGTAGATATTTCAGCAGCCTGATACATTCCTATTTTTCTCTGAGAATTGTTATTTTGGTGCCTTTATGTATCTGTTCATGACAAATGATAAATGTACAGATCTCTATTGTTAAAGGAACAATCAACCTAATTTCTCTTTTTCAGTTGCTTTCTATCTGTTCTGGGGATGGTGGTGGAAATCACTTTTCTTTTCACTAGAAAGCATGTACTATTCATCATTATTCACTCAGTAGTTCAAGACTGACTACCATAAGTAGCCATAATCACCTTAAAGATCAAGAGGGTTCCAGTCCCAATAATGGGCATTGATCTTTAGGGAGCTCTGTGTGTGCCTTCTGATAGCTAAGAACTTGGTTTTAGAAGGGCCCCAAGCAAATTCTTAGGAATTCTGAGTGTGTGTGTGTGTGTGTGTGCTCATGAATGCTTGGGCCTCACTAGCTCCCAGGGACTTCTGTTCAGAAAAACAGTGACCTATCTCAATAAACAGAAGTATCTTATAACACTCTAGGGACTTGGGGACTTTCAGTATTTCATGCAGAGATCATACACAGAGTGATCCAAGTTTCAAGAGCATTTGGAAAGAGAGGGGAGAGTGACACAGACTGTGAGGACACCAGCCTGAATTCCAGGAAAGAAGGCTTCCTGACCTCCCTGCAGACAACCCTGAGTTGAAACTCAAGAATTTTTGTCAACAGTGAAGATGTTGAGTACTTTGATTTCCAAAACTTGCACCATATCCTAGTTTTGAAAAAAAATCAAATGTAATCTTAGCCTATAGTAAGAAGGGATAACTTCTAGGACTAAGGCGGTAGCATATCCTCTGCTCTGGTCATAACATATGAGGAGTTTTGTATCCACATGCTCAGGAAGAATGCTGGTAGGCAAAAAAGAGGAAGATCCAGGGTTCAGGCTATATGAGAATCAGTAAAAGGATGGTTACTCTGAAAATGAGAAGCTGGAGAGAGAAGGGGGGAGAATGGGAAGCCAGTTTGTCTTTAAGTACTTAGACTATCCTTTGGAAGGTATGTTGAATTTATTCTGCTGGACTCTTGAGGGCTGAATTAGGAGATAAGGGCTGAATTTGCACAGCAGTATATTTATCCTTGATAACAGGGAAACAAAACAAAGGAAAATGCTTTAACAATTAGAGCTGTCCAAAAATGGAGTGAGCTGCTTAAGGGAGGAGGTCTTCAAGGTAAAGTTAGATCACAAGTTTAATTCAGTGAAAAAACAAAACATTCATTAAGGTCCTGCTACTTACCAGCCACTAAAATTTATGCTGGGGCTACAAAGAGAAAGAACCAATCAACAAACAACCAAACGAAAAAACAATCCCTGCAAGCCAGAAAATTTTGTTGTATTTATCTAATCTGATATAGATGGAATTCTCTGTGTGTGTCTCTATTTCCCTCTGTCTCTGTTTCTCTGTCTGTCTGTCTCTGTTTCTCTCTGTCTCAGTCTCTATCTCTATTTTTCTTTCTCTTTCTGTCATGCTTTCTCTTTTTTCTCTGTCTCTATCTCTCTCTGCGTGTGTCTCTGTTTCTTTCTATCTCTCTCTGTCCCCATTTCTCTCCATGCCTTATGAATTAACTCCTTACCAAGTCAGAAATTCTGTAATCCTTTGAGCAAGAGAATATTTCATTTCTCACAAGAGAAGTTAGTGTGTGTGTACAAGTGATAGTTCACACAGAGATGCATGTGCATGCAATGAAAACACTTTGTCAAAAGGAGAATCTTTAGATATTCAGTATTTCCAGGCTGAAGCATCACAGATAGAAGCTCTAGTGAATAGTAAAGAAGTTGGATTAATTTCAACTATCTCTCCTAAGTATAGATTTATATATTTTTAAAAGATTTGGGAAGAAGTTGATTGGCTACCTTGGAAGGCTATCGCTTCCAGAATGACAGCCAAGAGAAATGAGATATGGAAGACATGAAACGGATGGTCTCTGAATAAATGTTAATAACTTCTAGGCAGTGCATGAAGGGAGAAAATATAAGAGATGAGAAAATCAATTCTCATCTCAAAGAGAAAAAATCAAATGGCAGTTCTAGCTCCAATGGCCCTGGATCATTTAAGATTAAGTCCCACAAACACAGTAGAGAATTAAGAAATGTAAGTGAAAAGTGGCCAAGAGACCAGGATGACATCACCTTTGTGTCCGAGAATGTCTAATAAGGCCAAAGGTCTTTGCTGGCAGTGTTCAAACTGGAAAATAGTGAGAGTAAGAGACAAATTGTCACTGAATTATACAGATTTAAAGTTAAATAGGACCTTAGAGGTCATTTGGTCCTGCACTTTATCTCTTTTACAGAAAAGGGAGTGACTTACATATGATCATAGGAAGGAACAGGACAGAGAGTCAAACCTAAATTCTTTTAGCTGAAGCATTTTTTTCCACTTTACCATATTGACTTCAGCAGTTAGGAAGCATAGTAGTTAGAGGGCTAGACTTGGAATTAGGAAGATCACAGTTCAAATCCTGCCTCAGACACTTACCAGCTGCTTGACCTTGGACAAGTCACTTTTCCTGACTTAAGTTTTTCATCTGTAAAATCATGATAATAATAGTGACTCCTTCCTGTAGCTATCATAACAATAAAATGGGAAAATATATGCAAAATGCCTTGTAAATCTTAAAGTGCTATGTAAAAATCATTTCCCCGGATACATCCCTCAGTCTTGGAAATGGTAATATCCTGGTGTTCATTTTGTAAACACCAAAAACGAAGCCCCCAAACCTGAGAAAATTGGCATAATTAGGTCTCAGAGGTTTGGCTAGCAGGAGAGAAAGGGAGAGGATTTTTTTTTTTTTGTAGTGACTATGTATTTTTCCTTTGCTGTTTTGATGGTTATCATAATGTGCAAAGAAGGAGTGACTGGTCAGAAACTGAGTAACAAGGGCCCCAGTGTCTTTCATGGATACACACCCACAAATTTTGGCCCTAGATTTTGGACATCTGTGCTCCTGATGTTGCTGGAGAGATTAATTGTTCCCAGAATGATTAGAAGCTAGAGACTTATTCACTGTGTTCCCAAGCTGAAGATAACTTACATTTACCCTTAAGTGTGAATTATCCCTCAGACTATAAGAGATCAGGACGTTTTCCTAATGTTGACAAATGGTATAGTAGCTGTGATTGGAACTGGGCCACTGGAAGTTTGTGACAAAGTCTAGAGTAGAATTTAAGTGTAGGGGAGATGGAAAATTAGTGTTTGGTTTGAGCACGAGAAGATTAGAGGAATTTGAGAATGTGTGAATATAAAGGGGAGGTTTGAAAGGGGAATTCAAGGGTTTAGGTCAATTAAAGAATATCTTTCAGGCCTGTGATTAAAGAATAAAGCTCTCTGAGAACAGAGACTTTTTTAATTTCTGTATCCAATCATCTAATAAAGTTCTTGGGACAGAGTAAACACTTAATAAATGTTGATTTACGTTGTGTGGGAGACAGGTTCAGAGGACCCTGTTGCTATCCTGAAAAACCAACAATCCAACAATACCTCATTTTCTAAAGTGAGAGATAAGGCATGTATATAGGAAGGTGTCTAACAATGTAGGGTGGTACAAGATGGATGCAATTGAGGGATATGCAAAGGATGGAAAAGTCACTGAAGTCTGAGTCTGTCAGGGAAGGCTTGCATGGAGGATGCTGGACTTGGGGGAGCAAGTAAGGGGGCTAGAAGGAAGAGTATAATTTAAATAAGTGGACAGAATACAGTGGAGTAGTCTTGGCAAGGGGGTGCCATATGATTAAATATATGGAATCAGGAATGACCCAGGGCAGGTTTTAGGATATGGAACAAGAAGATCACTGGGTAAAACCTATAGGGACACAGGCTTTTGGTCAATGGAAAGAAACCCTTCCTTATAATTAGTGCTATCCTAACGTAGACCAGTCTGCCTTGGGAGATAAAGGGGTTCTTATCACCGGAGTTCTTCAGCTAGGGGTAGATGGCCATTAGTCAGGCTGTGTACTGTTCAAACAGTGGCTAGAGCAGATGTCTTTTAAGGCCCCTTCCAAATCTCTAATTCTATGAAGAGACGAGCTGGCTAAGAAAATTTCTGGAAGACAGCTGTGGGAGAAAAGGATGGAGGTATAGATAGGTCTTTATATCATGGAAGGCACTGAATTCCAGAAGAGAGGGGCATGATCTCCCAGGTGTAATGAGTTATTATGTGAGGCTGACCATGTCTTGAAATTATTTCCAGGACAAGCATGAGGTAGTGAGGTAGAGTGGAAAAGTTGGTTTTCTTGAAGTCAGGACGGACATTAGTTCGAGTCATGTCTCAGATACTTATTAGCTCTGCAACATTAGGCAAGTCACTTCACCACTTAATGCCTCAATTTCTATTTCTGTATAATAAGGAATATAATTTATATCCTTCCACCTTACAGGACTATCATGAGGAAAACTGTTCATTAAACCAAAAACACTGTGGAAAATATGACTTATTATTTTCAAATGCGATGACATATAAAATGTTTAGCAAATCTTAAAGCATTAAAATGCTTTATTTTTTATTATTTTTATATAGAATATATAATACAATTATATATAATAATATTTTTATTATTTGTTACAATAATAATTATTATTAATAGTAGTAGAAGTAGTAGTACTAGTAGTTATAAGATGGGCTGACCAGGGAAGCAGATTGAATCAATATCGTTGTCTTTGTTGCTGGGTTGTTGTTGATATTGTTGTCCACTCATGTCCTATCTTTTGTGACCCTTTGGATCATAGTGTGCTAACACAACTTGTGGTTTTATTTTGTTTTTGGCAAAGACATTGGAGTAGTTCACCATTTCCTTCTCTGGGGAATTAAGGCAAACAGAAGTTAAGTGACTTGCCCAGGGTCACACAACTACTAAGTGTCTGAGATCAGATTTGAACTCAGGTCTTCCTGATTCCAGGTCCAGAGCTCCATCCACTGAGCCAGTCTCTTTGTTGCTGGGGCTCTATAGCTATTGTCTGGACTATTTGCTCAAAGGATAGCTATTAACTATTTATATTGTCACCTTGCCATGCTCACAGAATTCAGGTTGGAAAGAACCATAGTGGTCATCCATTCTACCCTATAACTGAACAAGAATTCTCTTGTAACATACCTGATAAGTGGTCATCCAGCCTTTGTAAAACTTCCAGTGAAAAGCAGCCTGTTCTCTCCCAAGGAAATGAATTCCACTTCTGGACAACTTTAATGAATCAATCGTTAAGAATTTCTTAAGTACTTACTAAGACTAAGTTTCATTCACTGTAATGTGTTGTTGTTCAGTTACTTCAGTTGTGTCTGACTCTTCATGATCCTGTCTGGGGTTTTCTTGGCAAAGATATTGAAGTGGTTTGCCATTTCCTTTTCCAGCTCTTTTACAGATGAGGAACTGAGATAAACAGGGTGAAGTGACTCACTCAGGGTCACACAGCTAGGAAGTATATGATACTAGATTTCAGGTTTTCCTGACTGTAGCACCTAGCTGCCCCATTATGACACAGAGACCAAAATAAAGGCAAAAATTAGTATGCTCTCTCAAGGAGCTTATATTTCAATGTAGGAGACAACATGTAAATACATAGATATATACTGACTAGATGGCAGGTGACCTTAGAGGATAAGATCTCAGTCCCAGAGGATTTCTTGTTTCTACATCCCCAATCTTTATTCCATTTCCACTCTAGTATCAGCTGTCCTAATTCCCTGTGGCCTCCTTGGTTTCAATTCACCTTCTTGTCTTGTCTATAGGTATTACTACTCTGGACAGCTCCCACCCCTTAACCACACAGCTTTGCTTTTGCTTCTTGCTAGTTTCCTTCCCAGGCTCTGAAGAAATTAGTCAATTGGTCAGCTAGCATTAATAAGTATATACTCTGAGTCAGGCCCTGTGTTAAGTGTGAAGATCAGGGTCTGTTCTTTTATTTTCTCTTCCCACTAATGTTTAGACACAGTGAGGTGAACTGAATTCAGAACAGTCTTAATTTTTTTTTTTTTGCTTTGCCCCTAATTGTATTTGATCTCAATATTAAAGAAAAACTAATTCAAGGAAGGAAAAGAAGAGCTAGCATTTTTCTCTCTCCAGTGTTGGCAACTGCTGTATTTTATTTCATTTAAGCATACTAAACATGGCTCTCTGTTGATCAAACTCTCCTGGACAACAAAGAACTGGGTTTACCTTTTCTTCATGACTTTACATACTTCCTGAGGCTAGAATTAAACTTCATTTGATGGTCCTGATACAGAAAACGTTGCCCATTGGGAATTCTGGTTGGAACCAATCCCAATATTGCATAAGACTTTATATTTTGGCTCATCTCACTGTTTCGCTAATTTCTCCCCATTTTTGGCAATTTTCCTCCTCATGGGGTACAAGACAGTTTGATTTTTTCAAAGATAAATTGTAAATAAGTACAAAGCAGTAGATTATTTGCCAACAACCTCTTTCATCTGAAATTTCCACTTGATTTATGTTCACATAACAATCAGGATCATGGAAAATCAGAGTTTCAAGGGACCCCCAGAGACAAGTATATTCCACTTATTTTTGATCAGGAATGACATCTTTGGTAAGTGCCATCCAGGCTCCTCTTTAATGGGAAGGACATTCTCACTTTCTCTTAAAACAGTCCATTTTACTTTTGAGATGGCTCTAATTGATGGGAAATTTTTCTTTTAACAATGTTAAAATCTACACTTCTACAACTTCCACTCATTTTTCCTAGTTCTGATCTCTAGGGCAAAGTAGAACAAGTGTAATCTCTCTATTACTTGATAGCCTTTCAACTACATGAAAACAGTGTCATTCATTCATCCAACCATAGGGCATCTTTAGAGTAAATGTCTACATTTCCACTAGTTGATCATTGTATGGTTTGTTCTCCAGATCTCAGCATTGAGGTCACTCTCCTTTGGCTGTTCTCTGCTACTTACTCAAAAATAACACCCAGAACTGAAAACAACCCTTCTTACATGATTTGACCAAGGTAGAGTCAGTGACCAATCGACACCTCACTTGTTCAGGATATTGTGCCTCTTGTAATGAAAACTACTATGATCCCTGGTTACCATAATCTTAAAATTGCCCCATGAATTGAGCTATCGGCCCATTAAAACCACCACATTCTTTTAATTCTTTATGATTCATTTTGTCATTTAATAAGCTTTAATTTTTCTTCTTCCTACCTGCCCCTTCCCCCATATAAGTGAAAAAAATAACAAAATCCTTGTAACAAATATGCATTTTCAGGCAAAACACACACAGCAGCTGTGTCTAAGAATATATGTGTGTGTGTATGTACCATATATATATACATACAAATAGATGTATATATGTACTTGCACATATATGTGTGTATATATAAATACATGTAGTATATGTAAATAGTATATAGTAAATAGTATATATATATATATGTATATATAAATATATATATATGTAAATATACATGTCTGTGTATACACACATTTTGGAATCTATCCCTTCTCTGTCATCAAGCTTTTTCAATCAAGGTTGGTCATTTCAATGGTCAGTTCTTAAGACTTTCAAAGTTGCTTGACCTGAATTGTATTCCTGGATTTGCTTACTTCACTCTGCATCATTTTATGCAATCTTCTCAGGTTTCTCTGAAACCATTCCCTTCTTTATTACTTATGGTATAATGACATTTTATTGCATTCATATTCCATAAGTTTGTTCATCCAACGCCTCCAACTAAAAGCCCTCTTTTAGCTTCCAGTTCTTTGCCACTACAAAAAGAGCTGCTATAAATATTTTGCATCCTTTTCTCCTTTCGTTTATTCCTTTGGAAGTATAGACCTAGGTAAAATATTGCTGGTTCAAAGGGCATGCACCACTTGGGGACTTTTTGGCTGTTGTTGTGAATTGCTTTCCAGAATGGTTGCGTCAATGTGTAGCTCTACCAGCAATGCATTAGTGTTCTACATTTTTTACATGGACTATAGAAAACAACAACATACCCCAAACAAAAACTGTTAATTTGCTGTTTATGAAGTTGGTTACTTGAGCCTAAGTGTTGGACTCTACATGCATCCCTATTAAATTTCATCTTCTAGGATTTAACCTTTTTTCATACCATGACTCCACTATCCAATGTGCCGACTATTCTTCCTAGCAAGGTCTCATCTGTAAATTCATAAGCATGCCACCTATGCTTTCATACTGCTTGATGTTGTCAAATTACTGATTGTGATTTTTAAATCAACATAGAGAAAGGGAGAGGTGTGACAGGCCTGGAAAAGAACAGTTATTGTCCTCGTTTTAAATAAAAAGGAAGAGAGAAGGAGGAGTCTACAGATCATAGGCTACTGACAGGCAAAATTATAGAATGCATTATTAAAACAGTCAGTGAACCCCTAAAAAAGGAAGCAGTGATCACAAAGAGACAGCAGATCATGTAAGATTAGCTTTATTTTGTATTTTGATAGAGTTATCATATGAGAAGGTCAAGAGAATGTTTTGCATGTTTTAAATGTAGATTTTAGCTATACACATACACATATATATTATATATATATGTATAATATTTTATACTTTCCATTAAATTAGATGAAAGTATATAAATTAGATGATATCATAGTATGGTCCATTCAGAACTAGTTGAAAGCATGACTGAAAAATGGACCAATTCATTCAGTGTCCACTAAGAGAAAAATTGCTAGTCAAGGACCAAAGAGTCTGATTTTCTCTATGCTGTTTAACATCTCTGACTTGGATATGGGCACAGATGGTAACTTACCATGTTTGCAAATGACACAAAGTTGAAAAGCTGAATTAATATGTTGAATGCCAGGTTAGCATCCAAAATATCTTGGCTGCCTAAAATATTGAGTCAAGTCTAATAAGATAAGATTGAATAGAAATAAATGCATTCATATATGTGGGTTAAAAAATAATCAAACCATAGTCATAAAAGGGAAGAAAGTATGGTTAGCAGTTAACCTGAATATCTATCTATGTATCTATGTATCTGTCTGTCTGTCTGTCTGTCTCTCTATCGATCCATCTATCTATCTATCTATCTATCTATAGACGGAGACAGAGTAAGAGAGAGAGAGAGAGAGAGAGAGAGAGAGAGAGAGAGAGAGAGAGAGAGAGAGAGAGAGAGAGAGAGAGAGAGAGAGAGAGACTTAAAACCTCAAATTAATTATGCTCCAGTTGTAGGATGATTATAGTAAAATACACAAGATAAGAAGACTGACTCCTGCACAAGATGAAAAAAAACAACAACCTCATAACATCAATGGACTTTAAAAACTAGAACTCCACAGTGAGTACAAACTAATTGTTGGGGTTCTTATCCTAAGGACTTAGAAGACACAGTCTAGGAGGGAATGTTATATCACAGCTGAGGTAAAAAGAGCTGAAACCGTAGTTTTAAGGAACTTCAAAGTCCAGCTGGTCTCACCATCTGACATTGTTCCTGGCTTCTAGAGTTCAAAAATCATGCCTCTGACACTATCTCAAACCACTGGTACATTCTTTCTGAAAGTTCTCCTTTGTAGAGGGCCCCAGAGCAGCCTTAGCTACCCACCTCATCCCTCCTGGTTCTGTTCTTGACTTCCAGAATTCAAAATCTTGCCACTGCACTACATGGCTTCACCCTCACCTTGCTCATTCTGTTTTACAGTGCCTTTTGTGTGCTATCTCCTCCTATTAGAACATAAGACTTTTTGTAGGCAAGAATTCTTTCTTCATGCTTGCTTTTGTATCACCAGTACTTAGCAGCATGCTTGTAACATAGAAGGGACTTAATAGATGTTTATTTTCTTCCAGGATCCCTTTGTCTCCACCCACCCCAAGGTTACTCAGGGAACTGATCTAGTTCAGCCGATGCTCTTATCTCACAACATGAGCAGACTTGTACAGTCTTTTCAGTCTACACAGCAGAAAGCGGTGCAACTTGAGTGTAGAACATTACTAGAAGCAAGTATCATGCAATACAAGAGAAAAACTGAAGCACCAAAAGATCCAGAGAAAGCCTAAATAGAAAGCTGGCTGACACAGAGTTAAGTTAGCAGGGGGTTGTAAAGACAGAAGAAATAATGATGGAAAATTCAAGAAGAAAACCAAGCCATTTGAACAAATAATCTATGAAGAAGAATGAACCAAAGTTACTCAATGAAAGAAAGAACCTTGTGAACTCATTATATATGTTAGGACAAAAACAAGAAACTCCAGAATGGTTCAAGAGAAAAGAAAAACTCTTACAGGAAGACATTAGAAATAGATTAGGACACAACCCAGAGTAAATAAATACAAACAACTAAGTAGGAAATTGATCTTATGGTAGAAAAACTCTCCAGTTCATCTTCCACATGGTCGCCAAAATGATTTATGTTAAGCCTGTATATGATCATATAATTTCTCTACTCAGTAAACGCCAAGTACTCCCAATTGCCTTTAATATAAAATTTAAGGCTTCTGTTTGTCTTTTAAAGCCTTTTACAACTCATCCCTAACCTACCTTTCTAGTTTCATTATGCATTAGCCTTCAATTCAACACCACCGTCCATTCAAAATCTCTTTGTTCTTCACAGATGGCTTTCCATCTCCTGCCTCCATACCTCTGTAGTGACTGTTTCTAGTATCAGATGATTTTCTTTCCTCTCTCATATGTTATGCATAGAGCTACTTTGCATTTAACTACCTCATATTTACTTTGTATATATGCATTCTGTCTATACTTACATATCTATATTCTGAGTCCCTTGCTAGAGTAAGAACCCTGAGAGCAGGGATTGTTTCCACTTTTTTTTTTTGGTCCCAGGATGCATCCCAACATCCAACAGAGTTCCTGGCACACAGTTTTGCTTATTAATTGTGCTTTGATTGGTCGTTTGAAAAAAAGTAGAAACTTAGAGAAAACAACATATTTGGAAAACATGCTAAGGTGTGGAAGAAAGTTTGGCAAAAGAGGATGAAAAAGTAGCACAATCACGAGAACATCTGAAATCTTCAAAGTCAAAGTGATTGATTTTGAAGGTAAGATGTATAGAGATGATTTGAGTCTTATAGATCTCCACGTAGAACATGAAAAGAAATCCCTCCAATATATCATAATGAAAGAAATAATATAAACAAAAAATAACCTTTCTAGAACTTCTGAATATGACCAAAAATAAAAAGAAAATAACAATAAAACCCCACCAACAATAACTGGAAAAGACCATATTTATAACCCAACCTTCAAACTCAGACATATATAAAGGTTTAACTTAATATTTCCAACAGCAAACTTCAAATTTTATAAACAACCCAAGAGAAAGACCCTCAAATACAAAGGAAAGGAGATTAAAAAAACCAAAGGATAATTTCACATTCATGAGAATCCCTGGAGAGAATGGAATAGGAAATTGAAAAAAAAATATGCTGAAGCTGCAACCCAAAATAAAATATCCTGCAAACCTTAGCCTAATCATCAATGAAAAATAATTGATGTTCAACAACAACAAAAGAACCAACATTAGAGGCATTTCTTTAAAGCCAAACCAAATCCACAGGTGAGTAGTTAATTCATCCTGCAAATGTTCCAGGAACAGAAGCACAGGAAAGGTAAATAAGTTTAATTATCAAGAAGAGAAGAAATCATGAGATCAATTTCCCCATATTTGTGGGTTATTTTTCTAAAGATAGAGAAATACTGATCTATTTGGTAAAAGAAAGAACAAAGATGGGCCATTGAGGAGGCAATAAGGAGTGAATGATCTAAATATTTAAAGTGAACATAAAGGATCATGAAAAGTGAGGGTGTAAATACAGAGTAATTACTCCAAGCACTAAATTTTCTGACTCGTGAGTCGATATATGTCATGCGAAGAAATGACTGAGTAGCAAGTGGTGTGACTGGGGTGAAGGAAGGTAAAGGACAGGGGTCGCTGGGTGATGTATCCCTGACATATCCATAAATGAACGGTGAAGGGGCAATAATTCCTATAGTCTCTCAATAAGATGACTAAGATGGGAAGAGGAGTAGGAAGGAAAACTGGTTTTGCCCCAGAAGGGGAAATGGAAAGGTGCCACTGAAGAACATACCCCTGAAGAGGGGAGGTATATATCTTTAGTAAGAGCCAAGGACTTCATAATGAATTTCATCTGGGAGTATTTGCCCCTTAGGTCACCTTCTCTGAGAAAATGTACTTACATGAATAGTATACTACCCCAGAAAAGGGAATATATAAATTCCCAAGGACAGTCAGTCCTATATGACTCTAGGAATGGTGACTGATTGTAGTAGGAGAAAGGGGTGTGACCCAGACCCATCACTCACTACACAGAGTTATTCCTACTACACAACAATGCTTCCATCCATACTATATCCTTCATCAATATATATTTATAATAGTGATATACAGAAGGAAAAGGGGGGGGGAGGTAGAGTCTACATAGGCAGTAACATAAATTAGAAAAGTATTTACCAATTTTTTCTTTCCAAAATGTTCTTAGGTGTCATGTAGACATAGATATATTTAGCTGATTTTGTGTTTAAAACCAAATTTCAAAGTTAGAAAATGAAAGTTAGGAGACATAATAGAGGATAAATACAAAATATTAACATAGTTTTATAAAAATAGAGGCAAAGCTCTAAATGAGCCTGTGACCAAGGGTGAATACTAAGGACAACAAGGGCTTCTTTAAAAGCTAATTTGACATCAAGAAAAATAAATGAAAAAAAGATTTATTAACCACTTACGTGCCAGATACTATGCTATGTTTTGGGAATAAAAATATAAAAAGCGAAACAGTTATTAAGGAGTTTCATTTCTTTTTTCTCTTTTGTTAATATTTTATTTTTTCTAATTATATGTAAAAACAATTTTTAACACTCATTTTTAAAAAGTTTGAGTTCCAAATTCTCTCCCTCCTTCCCTTCTCCCTGAGATGGTAAGCAATTTGATATAGATTACACGTGTGCAATCATGCAAAATATCTCCATATTATTCATGTTGTAAAAGAAGACAACCCTGCCCCGCAAATGTGAAGAATGAAGAAAGTGAAAAATCGTATATTTGATGTGCATTCAGGCTCTATCAGTTCTTTCTCTGGATGGGAAGAATGCTTTTCGTCATGAGAAGGAGCTTCATTTCTAATAGGAGAAGGCAACCCAAGAAAGGTAAGACTTCTGTTCAGAGTACGTGGAACAATGATAAAAGTTGACAGCAATAAGGGAGAAAGATTTTTATGCTTGTTTGTTTCACTATGGAGAATAATCTCTGAACTGTGAAAAACTGGAAGAAGCTGGTTAGCATGGAAACTCAGCACAAGATCACTGAGGAGATTGTGAGGGAACACCTGACTGCTCAGAATGAATTCCAGTCATCTGGCCCAGGTGAAGTACATGATAGGGCCTGAAAGAACTGGCAAATGTGTTTTGTGAACTGCCCTGGTGATCTTTGGATAACTAAATAGCAGCAAGGTGGTGCAGTGGGTAGAGTCCTTCAATGGCTCAGTCAACTTTACCGCTATTAAGAGAAGATGTTAAACGTTGTCTTCTAACTGGGGGTTTTCTATACCAATATAATTGCAAGTTTGGCCCCCCAAAATATTTCAGGTCAACTTATCTGTGTAATCCTAGACCCTGGAATACTACAGAATGTAAACTTCATGAGGGAAGGGATTATTTCATTTTAGTACAAAGCCTTTCAATCAATCAATCAGTGAGCATTTATTGAGCCTCTACTAATGTGAAGTGCTGTGCCAGATGCTGGTGATTAGTAGGGGTTCAATAAATGCATATTTCTTTGTACAAAGAAAGTAATTGCTTTTAAAAAATTCTGGTGTTGGGGGCTTCCAGTGTTTTCTGGTTGCTGATTCTTGCTCTAATTTCACTGCAAGGCAGAGTACGAAATCATGCAGGGCAAACTGCCACCTTAATTTACAGGTACCTCCCTTCCGAAACATTTGCATACACTAAGGGATTTGGCAGTAGAAGGTTGTTTTGGAGGGTTTGCTCCTGTGCATCACCCAGTCACAAACATTGATTTATAACAGAACAAAGGCCCCTTGGCTAATCTATTTTAAGAGAAGGAAATCACATTCAAGACAGTAATTGGACGCTACATTACATTTACAATTATAATCTCTGCAAAATTTCATTATTGAAAGGCGAGGAAAGGAAAAATTGAGTTTGGTTTATTTAATTGCATAGTCTGTTTAATTTCACCCAGCCTGGCTCTTTGGAGGCTCAATACCTGATTTTGACCATCTGGTGCACCACACTGCATTCTGGGACTTGATCTGTTTCCTTAATGAGTCTCAGTGGAGTTTCCCAGTGACCCTAAAGAAAGCTAATGAGGGTCCAGAATGGAGCCATGATCTGCCATGCTATGTCTATAGGAATGAAATCAAGTCAAGTCAAGTCAAAAAGCATTTATAAAGTACCTACTATGTTCCGGGCACTGAGTTAAACATTGGAGATTGAACAAAAGGAATAAATGAGTAACAAGAGCATCTACTACCATCATCATCATCATCAACAACAACTCCCTACTCTCAAGGAGCTCACAGTCTTCTGGGAGAGACAACATGCAAATTACTAAATCCAAACAAGATACAGGTAGAATAAATTGGAGATAATTGCAGAGAGAAGACTCTAGCATCAAAGAGATGAATAAAATAATGGAGAGAAACATTAAATGATATCCTGAAATATTTCCAAAGTCTTATTACTGAGATGACTTGAGCACTTAGATACAAAACATATCCACTCAGCAGCTGGGTTACTTCTGTTTTTGAGGAAACTTGACTTGGTGCCAGGGAGTCTGCATTCCTCTTTCTGTCCTGGGCCCCATCATTTAGGAAAGATATTGATGTATCTGAGGTTCCTGAGCATGCGGTCAGGAAAAAACACATTTTAAAAAAATGAAAACCCTAGTTTTGGTCCAGTGTGCAGGTCAGTACCTTTTCCTTACTGTTTAATATTAGAGTTGTTTAGATCTGTGAGAGTTAAATGATTTTTGAGAGTTACACAATCTATATGCGTCAGGAGCAGGGCTTGAACTCAGATCTTCCTGGCTTTGAGGTCAGAACTCTATCCACTATGTGATTCTCCCTCTTTTACTCTCTCTATCAGTCAATAAGCATTTGTTGTGCACTGTGTGACATGAACTGTCCTTGGTGTTTAGGACACAGATAACAAAAACTGAAGGGATTTCAGTTTCCAAGGAGCCTGGATTCTAGTAAGGAGCTTAGATTCTGATTTGCTCGAGCACATATTTGTTGCAGGCAATTTGCTTTTAATGAAATGAGAGTGGGAGGGAGAGAAAATTGATTTCTGTTCATTAAAAAACTCCTTTAATTTAAAAAAAAGATAACACCGAAGAGCAAAAGAAGATTCTAATTGGGAGACAACTGAATATATAAGTATATATTCAATAAATATAGAGAGAATATATAAAACATAGCCACATATAAAGGAGAACACCAATAGGAAGGAACCAAGCATTTATGCCAGGCACTATGCTAAGTGCTTTACAAATATTATCCTATTTTATCCTCTAACCACCATGTGAGATATAATTATTGTCCTCATTTTACGGTGACCTGTCCAGACTCATACAGCAAGTAAGTGTCTGAGCCTAAATTTGAACTCAGTTCTTATCATGGGGTACAGTGGTCTGTATCTTGAGTCATCTAACTGCCAATAGGGTAGGAATCTTGGCTTCCTCCCCTCATCCTCCCCCCCCACTCCATTTTCCAAGTAGTCTCAGGAAGGGCTAGATATTTGGTACCATAGACAGCTTAAGAACCTAAGGATTTATATAAATATTTACCTTAATAAGAACATACTTGGTGATCTCCAAGTCAAAACATCCCAAGAAGAAATTAAAGCAGGCCACAAGATTCTATGTCTCTCAGGAACATCTTCTTCAATCCATTGAGATATCCTTATGTACCTTTTACCCAAAGGATACTCATCTGGTTCTCAATCTACCTGTGAGTAAAATTAAGTCAAATTCCCCTGGGTCCGTTTCCTAATATTCTGGCTCACAGCAGCCCCACAGAGAAGGGAAAGAGAATTAACTAACGCAACCCCAGGCTGTATCATAGCATCCTGGATTGCAATAGCTCTGTGGGTGGGGTAGGAAGGAGAGAAGGAATTGAATCCAAGCTTTCCAGGTTCGGAACCATAGCATCTTCATCTACCACATATATTCTAATCCTCAGTCTCTGGTCATCATAAACAGCACATTCATCTTTCTTCAGTCCTGGAAGTCAAGTCACTTCACAAAGGTGGCTCTCCCTAGCTGATATTCCTCAATATATGTTGTTTCTTTAATAGAACATAAGCTCCTTTAGGTCAGTGACTATTTTCACTTTTGTATTTATATACCTGACATTCATTTTACACTGTGGGATGTTTCATCTATCATACCTTCATTCATTTGTTCATCTCTCTGTCCATTCATCCATCCCTGCAAGAACATAACTAGCATTTTACAAAGACTAGGGGCATGTTTATGAGAAAAGAACAATTCAAGGGGCATGGTGTAGTAGAAAAGGGGCCAGATTTGGAAGATTTCAGAAGACATAGGTTCAAATCCCATCTCTTCCACTTACTACTTGGCCAATGTTGGGCAAATAAGGCATTTAGGTGGCACAATCCACCTGGAGTCTAGAAGACCTAAGTTCAAATCTAGCCTCACTTATTTACTGTGTGACTCTGGGCAAGTCACTTGACCTCTGTCTTCCTCAGTTTCCTTATTTGCAAAAAGAGATACTAATAATACCAACTTGTTGTGAGGGTAAAATAAAATAATATTTTGAAGTATTTGGTAAATCATAAAACATTATACAGATGTAAGCTATTATTATTGTCATTTAATCTCTCTGGTCTCAGTTTCCCAATCAGTGTGTTAAGGGGATTGGGCTAAATGACATAAAGGAATGAATGAAAAAAATTACTAAGCCCTTATGTGCCTACCACTGTGCTTAATTTCTTAAATCTTTGATCCTATGAACATATAATAATAACACCCTTCCCTCCTTGAAGTTCCTTGTTTTGAAATTTTGGCTCCAACCTTACATCTTATCTTCTCCTCTCTTTCCCAGGTTTTTGATCAGGGCAGTCACTTGACTCTTCTATCTCTTTACCATTCCATGGGTCTACTCCTTCAGCAGACATTCTTTATTTTCTGTGTGTATCATGGCGCCTTTACAATCTTGTGAAACCTATGGATCCCTTCTCAGAATAAGGTTTATAAATGGATAAAATAAAATACTTAGGATTAAAAAGAAAACTCATTGTACTAAAGTGGAAATAGCAAAATATTTTTTAAAAAAGTTTATGGATCTCAGTTTAAGCTATCTTAGACCATCCTGGACCTGAGCACCAACTTATTATATCACAACAAATGGTGAACAAGTCTTTTTTAAGACCACTAATGAGATGGCTTACTGCCATCTGTGGCAGACACTTTGGACACTTTCTACAAGCCAAATTCTGCCTCTCTCTGCCCCTTACTCTTTCTTCTTTCTTTCCTTTAACATTTCGTGCCCAGGTAAAAGAATGTGTGTGTGTGTTTCTGGAACTAAATGTTTAATAAATTCAATTGAAGTAATTTCCTTCATGTAGTTCAGATCACGAGGGCAGTGAGGTGGCTCAGTGGATAGAGTGCCAGACTTAGATTCAAGAAGACCTGAGCTCAAATCTGGCCTCTGCCACTTTCTAGCTATGTAACCCTGGGGAAGTCACTTCATTCTGTTTGTCTCAGTTTGCTCATCTGTCAAATGAGCTGGAGAAGGAAACAAAAAACCACTCCAGTATCTTTACTAAGAAAACTCCAAATGGGGTCACAGGGAGTCGGACACGACTGAACAGCAATGTTATGGACTTAAAACTAGAAAGGACCTTGAAGCTGAAGATTTCTAATCCAACTTCTTCAATTTACAGATAAAGGACTGAGACCCAGAGTAGTTCAAAGTCACATGAGTAGTAAGTAGAAGAGATGAGATTTGAACTCATGTCCTTTGACTATGAACCTGGCATATTTCCCACTGCATCAGGCTTCCTATTTCTCCAGAGGCTATAAAGTACTTAGGGCAGCCCTGCTTTTCCAACCTGATCACTCTGTTGAGACCAATGTGCCATTGGCATCACATATATGCCTTGTAGGAGACAAGGCCCCCATCTCAGTGTTGTTCCAAGTGAGATTCTCTAGGACGTTGGCCTTTATGGATACCTTTGAAATCACACCCCATAGATAGCTATGTGTTCTGTCTGCAAATAGAAGCAATTCCTACTCTCTCCTGTCGGAGGGAGAGCTGTAGCCCTAAGCAGAGGAGTGTTGGCGGTGCTGACAATGGGGAGATATTGACTTCTGAAGGAAAAGAGATTTGAAGAAAGAGATGGCCTGTTTTCTTTCCCCACCACAGGCTGGCACCAATACCTCCTCACAAAGGAAAACTCTCCTGATATGATCTCCCTGCTGCCTACACCTTTATCTTTCCGTATAGAAAATCTTTTCCCTCTCTCCCAAAGACTCAATTTTCTTGCTGTCCTGAACATCAGGACATAAAATCAACAAGGTTTTTACACAATTGGACAAGTCTTGATATTTGATAGAACAGGTACTTAGTTTCTTTAACATTGACTGGGGGGAAAATCATCTTTTCAGGGAATCCATTGCCTGAGTTCAACCTTGGTCCTTCTGCCTGAGAGGCAATGACCCCATTACTGGTTCATTACTTCCACTGGCCTCTATAGTAAGGCTGTGGAAAGACAATTTCCCACTAATGGAAGACAAAACCTTTGCCCTAATAACAGTTTACGACCCCTCTGGCTTCTGATTGCCTGACTTTCTTCTACCCGTTGACACAGGACCTTTCTGGGGCTGCTCAGAAAGAGGTGATAGGGTAAGGGCATTGAACATCTCTCTCCTTGGAAAGTAGGAGCAGAGGACTGCTGTCTACATCAGTTTTTTAAAACTATTTTTCTTAAACATGAGCTTTTTTTAAAACTATTTTTATCTCCATATTTATAATTGGTTTCCTTTGTTACTCAATGTATTTTGTATTTTCTATCAAAAACATTATTCTGAAAAGTGGTCCACGGGATTCACCAGACAATGCCCATGGGGTCTGTAACATACACACAAAAAGTGTTATTTTTTTTCCTTTTGTATACCCCTAGGTTACCTAGCAGAAAGTATTAGGATTCAAATTCAAGTCTCTTGACTCCATAACTAGGTTCTTTTCTTTAGAAAAAAATTTCTATATCTGTTCATCTATCTATCATCTATCTATCTATCTACCTACCTATCTGTCTGTCTATCTATCTATCTATCTATCTATCTATCTATCTATCTATCTATCTATCTATCATCTATCTGTCTATCTGTCTGTCTGTCTGTCTATCTATCTATCTATCTACCTATCTGTCTATCTATCTATCTATCTATCTATCTATCTATCTATCTATCTATCTATCTATCTATCTAATCTTTCTATTTTTACAAGCATTTTATTAACTCTTCATCCAATACCAGTGCCTTTCCCTCATTCTTTGTGTCCTATCTCCATATTCTATAGTCTGCATATACTATCTGCCTTGTTCAATGATCAAAATCAGTTCAACTCATCTCATTCCATTATCTAAACCTGGGAAAAGGGGTACTTCTCATGATCCTGAAAGGTAATTCACAGAACAGTCCCAGAATGTCAGAGCAGGAAGGGACTTCAGTGACCTTACCTGAGGAAGAATCCCCTCTGCAATATCCCTAACAAAGGGTCACCCAATGTCGTTTTAAAGAACTGTGTCAACAGAAAACTAACCATCTTAGGAGGCATCCTGTTTCCCTTATAGAGAGTAATCAGAGCATGTGCCTTAGACGATAGTAAACCCTCAACAAATACCTGTTTGATAAATGAATTTCTCACCTATGGAGCCAGGTTGAAAAGAATGATGGAATTATTTGGGGATTTTTTTGTCAGGGATTTTTTATTTAAATATGTGTTATACTGGATGATCTAAAGTCCCCTGTACCTGTGAGATTCTATGATTCAATGCCTGGAACCCTCTGGATAGGGACTACCATTCAGGATTCTGAACAGTGTTTCTTCCCAGATACCTATAGAGACCCAGTTCAGGGAGAAGAAAGTGAGAGAGGGTAGCTCTAATAGAGAGCTTATTCACATACATCTGCATGGCCTCCATGGAGTACTACGTGCTGTTCCATTTCTTACATGGAAGCTTTTTACTAGAAAATGGGAAGCAGCTTTGGTTTGGTCTGTCTTAACTTTACCTAGGGATGGTGAACCCTTAGATGAAATGAGAATACAGACCACTTACATCTTCTCTATGGACTGACTACACATGTTCTATTATGTTTATAAAATGGAGGCAGTATAATGTAATGGGAAGAGCATGGAAACAAGAGAACACACCTTTAGTCTTGGTCCCACTGTCAATAGTTGTAGGGCCTTCACCAATCATGACTTCAACTCTGAAGGAACTTTGGACAATGGATTGGCATAGATTTGGAGCTAAAAGGGGTCTTATAGCTCATCTAGTCCAGTGGTATCAAACTCAGATAAAAAGCATTTAAGGATCCCTGCAGGGTGTGTATTGACTTAGAAAATCATATGTTAACATTTTCTGTGTCAATCAATCAATGCATAAACATTTTAAAGTGTCTACTCTGTGCCAAGCACTGTGCTGAGCACTGGAGATACAAAAAAAAGGAAAAAATAAGTTCCCTGCCCTCAAAGAGCTCATAATCTAATTGGAGAGATAATGAACAAATAAATATGTATGAACAGGGGAAAATTAAGAGAGAGGGGTTACTAGAATGAAAAGGGGTTGGGAAAAACTCCCTGTAGAAGATAGGATTTAGTTGAGATTTAAAGGAAGCCAGTAGAACGAATGAAGAGGGAGAATATTGGTGACAGGTAGAGAAAATGCCTGCAGCCAAGAGATGGAGTGTCTCATTTGTGGAATAGCCATCCTAGAGTGAGTGCCCATTGGGGAATAAGGTGAATGGAAACTGAAAAGGTAGGAGAGGGTGAGGTGATGAAGGACTCTGAATGCCAAGCAAAGGGTTTTGTGTTTCATCTTGGAGGCAACAAGAAACCTCTGTAATTTATGGAGTAGGGAGTGGCATGGTCAAATCTGAACTTTAAGAAAATCATATTAGTGGCTGAATGGAGGTTGGATTGGAGTGGGGAGAGATTTGAGGCAGACGTAGCCAGCAGCAGGTACTGCAATAGTCCAGGCATGAGGTGATAAGGGCCCATACTGGAGTCAGGGCAGGATCAAAGAAGAGAAAGGGTATTGAAGAAGAGATATTGCAGAGAAGACTTAGCAATAGCTTGGATTTGAGAGATGAGAGAGAGTGAGGAATCCAGCCTGAAGCCTGTGTTTTGATTCTGAGGGACTGGGAGGATGGTGTTTCCCTCTACAGTAATAGATAAGGAGAGGGGAATGGTTTAAGGAACAAAGATAAGGAATTCCACTTTGGACATATTAAGATGTCTACTGAACATCTAGTTCAAGATGTCTGAAAGGCAGTTGGAAATGGAAGCCTGAAAGTTAGCAGAAAGGTTAGGGGAGGAATGGTGGATTTGAGAATTGTCAGCATAGAGATGGTAATTAAATCCATAAGAGTTGATGAGATCACCGCTAAAGTAGTATAGAGGAGAATGAGAAGAAGGCTTAGGACATACACCTATGGCAAACATTCACATGGTGGTCAGAAGAAATGATATCAGTATACTGTCAAGATCTCACTTAAGAACTTTGAAATGGATTGTGTGACATAGGGGACACTTGGCACAGGACTGCTCAGCATGGCGTGCCCGCATCGGAGAAGGTGCTGTTCTCCATGAGCAAAACAAAATGGAAACAACTCAAAGGAAGTGCAGGATGTGCAGATTTAGAGTATCCACCCTAAATGTTCACACGGACAATCTGTGCCCCACCTGTGGTGGAGTATTCCGAGCTCATATTGGTCTGATCAACCACAGTCAGACACACTGCACCTTGACTCAGCCCTCCTCCCTCCCTCACTGCAAGTCATGTCATCCTCTTGACACCATGGTGCTCTTCGAGAACAAAGGACAAAATGCAACAAGAACAACCTTGACTCTATCATTATGATGTCATTTTGGTCCTCTTTGAGAACCAAGAACAACCAACGAAGAGGGCATCATCTGAAAGGAGGATGCAGAAAAGGGGAAGGATGGTCATGTAGGTAAGGGGAGAACCAGGAGAGAAAAGAGAGTATCTAGGACGAGAGAGTGATCAATTATATAAAAGTCTGCAGAGAAGTCAAGGAGAAGGAGGATTGAGGAAAGACCAGTATTCCCTTATTCTGTCTATGTTCCATTATATTTTAATTTATTTTTGTGAAACATTTTAGTCTGTTTCAGGCCAACTAAGGAGTGCTGCTGGGCTACAAAGTGTGTTTGACACCTCTCTGTTGGTCCATCTCTCTCAGCTAAGGGATTTGCCCAGGAGCATAGAAAGTCTAAGTGGCTTGAGTTCATTCAAAGTTCTCCCCCTTTCTAGTCTTCTTATACTTACACCCCACTCCCCCAACCTCTGGACACTGGCCTCTGTTATTTCATTTTTTTTTTCCTGAGGGAGGAAGGCAAGGTGATTGGGGTTAAGTGACTGGCTCAAGGTCACACAGCTAGTAAGTATATCAAGTATCTGAGGTCAAATTTGAACTCAGGTCCTCCTGAATGCAAGATTGGTGTTCTACTTACTGCGCCACCTAGCTGCCTCCTCTTTGTTATTTCTTAAGAAAAAAAAAAGACACCATCTCCTGATTTTGGGCATTTTCTCGGACTGTCCTCCATGCCTAGAATGCTTTCTCTCTTCATTTCTGCCTCTAGGTTTCTCAGGCTTCCTTCAAGTCCAAGTTAAATTCAACTTTCCTCAGGAAACCTTTTCTAATCTCTCTCAATTCTGGTATCTTTCCTCGGTTGATTATTTCTTATTTATTCTTTATGTTGTTCATCCTTTCTTTTTGAAGAAGACCCGTGATATCACAGGTGATGCCTTGATTTGCCTGTGAATTGGATTTAAGTGAGGCAGAGCTGTGCAAAGTCATCAGCCTCTCTCTCTCTTCCAGAGTCATAAAGTTCAGGGGTGGGGCAAAAGTCAAGATGATTGGTGATGGACTAGGATGAGGTGCATGACCTTAGCATCTTCTAACTCTGACCAAGCTCTAAGACAGAGCACTTGCTTCAGCCTCATTCATGGCTATTGGGAAAAAATGTTTCCATATACCCATTGCACCTGGAAAAGCCTTTACATTCTTGGGGTAAATACCCCCATGTCTCACCAGGGGTTTGAGGTCCTTTGGTAACCCTCAACCTGGATTTTTAGCTCATCTGCAAGATGGTTTTACAGGTGTGTGGCCACTTCATATTCTATAGCTTCTTGGGTTAGAGGTGGACACCAAAGGTGAATGAACAACCCTGAAAATAGCTCAGCAAGTCCTTACACCAGAGGTGCTAATCCTCTCTAAATATCCCATGCACCCCTAACATAGCTTGTTTGTATGTTGTCTCCCCTCATTAGCCTCTTGAGACCAAGAACCATTGTTTACCCTTTTTTTCCCCTATCTCCAGCACTTAGTTACATGATGCCTGGCACTGTGGCACTTAATAAACAGTTGGTACTTTATAAATGCTTATTAACTGACAAACCATAATGTGCTGACTCATAATCCGTTGCCCTGTGCTGCCTCCTTTCTGATGGAAGGAATAAAATGTTAGACTTGCAGTCAAGAATACTTGAGTTCTGATAAAGCCTGAGATGCTTACTAATGGTATGTTGTTGGCCAAATCACAACCTCCCTGGACTTCTGTTTCCTCAGATACCTTCTTCCTCTGAATTGATCATACTATAATGTCAAATTAAAAAAAACATGATAAGGGGACATATAAAACATAAATATGTGTATGCCTTTCCTACTGAGATTGCTTCCACCTACCCCACAGAAATGTCTTATGCACCTACTTATTTACTCTCTTGTCTTTTCCCACTAGAACGTGAACTCTTTGAGGGTAGAGATTGCTTTTTGCCTTGCTTTGTATCTTCAGGGCTTAGTAAAGAACTGGGTATATTATAAACACTCCCTAAGTGTTTGTTGACTGACTCATGGGACCAATTTGAGGAGGAAGAGTACTCTAAGAACTAGTGAACAAGAAAGACTTCCTAAGAGAAGGCAGTGAGGCTAAACTTTCAATATTCAATCACTTAGAATTTCCTAAAACTTACCAAAAGCCATAGCCAGCCCCAAACATCTTTTTGCCTTTAGCCCTGTTGTGATTTTTATTTTCCCCAGATTCTGATGACTCCTCTTTCTCTTGGTTACTCTTTATATCTTGTTCTATCCAGGTAGTTTCTCAGGTCTACCCATTCTCCTTTGTTTGATCAGTGCCAAGAGATGGGCAATGTGTTTCATTCTGCAAAAAAAAACAAAACAAACCCCAAAACAAAACAAAAGCCTTTGGGGAACCTGTTATTCACACATTAGTATAGTACAACCTGCTGTTGCATTTTCTCTGTTAAGGGGAAACAAGGCAGCAAGTCTACACCAAGGAAACAAAAAGAGAAAGCTCCAGATTTTTTTAGTTTTGCAGAGGTGCTCATAGCCCTGAGACAGTCTAAAACCCTCCTCCATGGACAAACAGTGATCATCGGAGATTATCCAAGGACAAACAATGCTCAGAACATTTAGCTTTGCCTTTGACAGAAGAACCAGCAATTTTTACTTCAGTCCGTCAATCAGTCAACATTGAGACCTAAATCTATTGATTCTAAATCTGACATGCTTTCCACCCCACCATTGCATAACTTGTCTAGTCCCCTCTTTTTTTTTTTTTTTTTTACAGAGGAAGAAACTGAGACCTAAAGAAGGAATTTACCCAATGGCACATAGTCTGTAAGGAGCAGAACTGGGATTTGAATGCAGATTCTCTGACTGCTCATCATCCATACTTATTTATTAAGTACTTACTATGTGTTAGACACTTTCCTAAGGCTGAGGATACACAGAAAGGAAAAAAAATAGTCCGTACCCTTAAGGACAGATGGGGAAGACAACATATAAGTAGCTAAGTACATATAAAGCTTATATGTATATATAATTTGTATGTATGTTTCTGTATTGTTGTTTGTGCTTGGCTTTTGAAGAGGGACGATGACTTGTGCATGAATTGGATTTAAGTGAGGGAGAAGCACAAAGTCATTGGTCTCACTCTTTCTTCCCAAGTCACTGAAGTCCAGTGGCAAAATAAAAGTCAAGATGACTGGTTATGGCCCAGGAATCAGTCGATGACCTTGGTATCTTCAATGTCTGACCAAACTCTAAGCACTCCACAGTGCTTGCTTCAGCTGCTTTCATGCCCATTGGAACAAATTGTTTTCATCCACCAATTCCACTGGGAGAAGTCTTTACATGATTGGAGTAGACACTTCCTCTAGCTCACAGATAGGTTTGAGGCCCCTCGGTTACCCTTAAACTAGTTTAGCAATGGAGTAGATAGAAGACATTATTAGGATTTGAGCTGAGTCTTAAAGGAAACCAAGAAAGATCTATATTAGTAAGTAAATGCAACTCATTGTTTGGGGTGCACTGGCAACAACACTAGGACCACTGAAAACCACCCAAGCCACTAACTTCCTGTGGAAGAAGTTTCTAAGTGAACGTGGAAGACAAAACAGCAAAATTCATTTGAAGTTAGCCGTGAGGTTTTTGGGTTTGGAGCACTTGGTTCTGAGTGTAGAAGGCCAGTACAAGGATAGCTCAGGGTGATTCCTAATTCTTTTGCTCCATGCCTTCAACTAATCCTCCCATGGCCCTTCTTGATATCCCCAGTTCCTAGTGTTCTCCTTTCCCCAACCTAATTTGCATTCTGATATTTTGTGTATATTCTGTAAATATTTCCAGACATACATCTTGTCTCCCTTGTTAGCATGTAAGCTTCTTTGCACAGAATCTGTTCCACTTTTGTCTTTGCCTACCCAGGGTCTAGCACATTTCTTATTCAGTCATAACCAACTCTTCATGATCCCATTTGGGATTTGCTTGGCAAAGATATCATAATGATTTGTCATTTCCTTCTCCAGCTCATTTTACAGGTGAGGAAACTGAAGCAATCAGGGTTAAATGACTTGCCCAGGGTTACACAGCTAGTAAGTGTCTGAGGGCAGATTTGAATTCAGGAAGATGAGTCTCCCTGGTTTCAAGCCAGGCACTCCATTCACTCTACCACTTAGCTGCCCCAGTCTAGTATACAGCAGGTGCTTAATAAATGCTTATTGGTTCATTGGGTGATTGACAGCATGGACTCAAAACCCTTCATCATATTGGTTGCCTTGCAATGTACACTTCAGATTATCAATGCTTTTTCTAAACAGTGACACCGAATGCAATACTTAATACATGTTCTGGTCAAAGCAGAATAGACTGGTAATATCACTTGACTTTTCTTGGAAGCTCTGTTCCTCTTCAAGTAGCTCATGGTGACATTGACTTTTTTTGATCGCCACAACACACTATTAACTCAAGAAGAGCTTGGAATCTGCTAAAATTCTCAGATATTTTTTTCATTCAAATTGCTTTCAAACCTTGTCTCCCCCATCTTGCAATTATGAAGTTGATTTTTTTAAATTCAAAGGTAGGACTTACATTTATCCATTTTGGATTTTATCTCAATGGGTTCAATTCAAAGTTCTACTCTCTCGATCTTCTTGGATTCTGGTAATATTCTACATCTTACTCATACTCATCATGTAGATGCCCTTTGGTTGATTGCCAACTTTAATTTTATAGAGAATGTAGCATATTTTTATCTCACCACCAAATATTGTCACTGGAAAAAATATTGGCTGTAAAAGGAAGGATCTTTGTTAGAAAAGTTTTGGGGACATTAAAAACACTCTATATTTTCTGAAATGCAATCCATTCTGTCCTCTTCTTATTATTCAATTCTTAACTCATTCAACCACCCATCAGCAGTGTCTGTGCAGCATATGATGAACTAATTCTACATAAAGATTGTCTCTGTGTTACACAGTGGCAGCCAGAGAGCACAGTGGATAGAGCACCAGGGCTGGAGCCAGGATTCATCTACCTGAGTTCAAATCTGACCTCAGATACTTACTTGCTGTTTGACTCCAGGAAAGTCACTTAACTCTATTTGCCTCAGTTTCCTCATTTGTAAAATGAGCTGGATAAGGAAATGGCAAATCACTTTTGCCAAGAAAACCCCAAATGGGGTCACAAAGAGACAGAAATGACTGAACAACAACATATGTTACATATTACATTGTGGGCAATAGATCTTCTCTGTTTACTTGTTTTCTTCATTGAATAGTTACCTCTTTGAATGATTAGTTAGGAAGCTTTGCAATTTAGGAAGCAATGCAAAGGATCATGTACAAATAGGAACTTCTAGAAGATCTCACCACTACCATGAAATCTTTTTTCCATTAGTATGCTGAACTTGCTTTCCCCCAGGACAATGTCAAAGACCTATATTGAACATATGTCTCTGTTTTTTTTTAACCTTCCTTATTCAGAAATTCAGGGCTGTCATATACGAATCTAGATATGGTGATCCATTGTAACTCTGGACAGAATTGTTATTGTTACTTTAACAGATCTTTTCTATTTTTCATGTTTGTTGTCATCCTTTTGGGTTCATCCTTAATTACTCTTGGGATGATCTCATTTAATTGAATCTCCCTACCTTTCAGGAAAGACATTAACAAACCGGAATATATTATAAGTTGGGTACCTGGAATGATGAAAGAATTGGAAACTATAATGTTTTATCTGGGAAGATGTAATAAAACTGGAGAACTGTCATCAACTTTCTGAAAGGCCTTCATGTGGAAGAAAAAGAGAGTATACTATTTAATGCCTCAAAGGGGTAGAAGTATGGAATCAAGAATACTTGTGATTTTCAAGTGGAGCTAGATGACAACTATGTATACATATATGTATATACATATACACATAAATATATAACACATAACTATAATAACATATATAATAACACATATGTAAGGATGTAGAAGGGATTTCTGTTAAGGTAATAATTGTCCTACATGACTTCTGATATCCTTCCTGCCTTAAGTTCCCAAGATTCTGTGAGGCCATGCTCTAGCAATTTTATTTCCTTCTTTGACTAGGTTGTTAATTCTTAGATCAAGGAAATACCACAGTTAGGGAATATCTAATCTCTCCTTGTAGACAAGATGTATATATGTGGTCTGGATGATGGTTTAATTAAGGGGATTCAGATCAGGTTAAAAAAAGACAGAACTAAAATGTGATGATTAGTGGACTAATATTACTGTGGGGGAGGAAGGATGTTTTATGGCATACCACATGACATTGTCTTTGACCCCATTCTGGTCAAAATATGTGTGAATTATTTACATGAAGTCATTATAATATGTTTAAAAAATTGCAGATGGCATCAAACTAGAAAGGAGACGAGTAATAATAATAATAAAAATAATAATAAATAAAATATGTGTGTGCACGCACAGGTGTATATATGTAAAAAATGCATATGAATAATATGTGTATGTATGTATACATATATGCATATGTTATATTTATATTATATTATGTGTATGTGCATATTTGTATTAGCTATATATATACACATGTAAGTATATATATATTATTGATACATGGATCTATATTTCTACATATATGTGTGTATGTATATATACACCTATGTGTATATTTGGATACATATATGCATATATACACATATGCTAATAATGACATTACAGTGATATGAAATTGAATAGAAGTTGATATAAATTATTACCCCTGAATTTTAAAAGCAACTGCTAAAGCATCACCTTCCATGGAGGCTGAAGAGAGAGGATTCCCTCTCAGGTATGGGCTGGACTAGAGACCTTTTGAGTCCCATCAGTTCTAAGAAACTGGGTATGTGATTCTGGAATTCCAAAAGTCAGCCTTCCACAACTCAAGGCATTATTATTCAAGTTGCAAACTGAAGTCCTAGATGATATCATGCTTGGAAGAAAAAAATGGCCTCCTATTTTATACTTGGTCAGTTCCCACCAAATGTTATGGACTCTGAATAGCCTTTTAAGAATTCATGCCTAGGGCAGAATTGTTCATGTGAGCTTTGGAGGGGTTTTCGATGCTAAGTGACTAATTCAAAGACACTGAAAATGCGTGGTTGTACCTCACCATGTGTAACAAGTTCACTGAAAAACAGTTAAGGCATAAACAGGGAGAATGGTCCATCCAATAAAATGGTTCATTAGTAACTTCAGATTATGTGTGCCTTTGAACTCCTCTCTCTGTCTCTCTTTAAAATGTCCAAATTTCAAAGTTGGAAATGTCCTCGGTGGCCAGTAATCTAACCCATAAATGGAGAAGAAACTTCCCCTTCCCCCTTGCTCATAAGGATGCCCAACAAACCTTTGTCAAACTTTCACCTGAATACCTCCCATGAGAGGGGACCCACCATCTCTCCAGGATGCCTATGCCATTCTTGGACAGCTCTAACTGGCTGATAGTTTTTTTCCTGAAAATAAACCTAAATTTGCCTGTTGTTCTCTCATCTCTGAGGCTGAGCAGGATAGGTTTGGTCCCTTTTCCCTATTATGGCCCTTCAGATAATAAAGATAGCTGTCAAGCCCTAAGAGTTTCCTTTTCCAGATGAAACATTCTCAGCTCATTTGACTGAGTCTTGTATGGCCTGAGTTGAAAGTCCATCTCTGGCTATTTTCCAGGTTAGCATTTGCGAGTCCTTTTTATATTATTGATCTGTCTCTCTCTGTCTCTCTCTCTTTATGTATGTCTCTCTCTGTCTCTCTCTCTCTGTCTCTCTGTCTCTGTCTCTCTCTCTCTCTGTCTCTCTCTCTCTCTCTCTCTCTCTCTCTCTCTCTCTCTCTCTCTCTCTCTCTATCTCATTCTCTCTCTCTGTCTCTCCTTTTCTTTTTGTCTTTATTTCTTTCTCTCCTGCTAAAAGGTAAAAGATTCATTAAAACTCAGAAGAAACTATACTTTCCTTCACTGATTTTTATGATATTCAAGATTACATTAGCTTTTTAAAGTAATGTCCTCACACTAGTTATCCACATTAACTCTTCAGTTTGCTAAAGCATCACAATCCTTTTTAGATGGACTTCTTTTTGGCCATAACGCTCTTAGCTTATTCTCATAAATAGAACTTTTAGCTCTATTTCCTTCCTTCTTAGTTGTTTTGGCTCAATGTTTCAGCCTGTCAAGACCTTTTAAGTGCTAACCCTTTCATACAGGATGCTCATTATCCTTTTCAGTTCTATTACCTGGAAATTTGATAAGCATGCTATCTTTGATTTTATAAAAGTAAGAGAAGGCTCAAACCAGAGTGTCTAGCAGATTTACTCATGGATAACTGTGTGAGGAGGGTATAAAGAATGTCTGTGCTTGACCATGGGACTTTGAACCCATGTCTGCATCTGTACAGTACACACACACACACACACACACACACACACACACACACACACACACGCACACACACACGCACACACACACGCACACACACACACGCAATTTCTCAGTTCTCACTTTACATAAGTAGATCCTTCTGCAGACCTCTAAAATAAATTTTATGTAATGTCAATTTACCTCCCAGATGTCAGGAAGGGAAGAAAGGATGACACACACATATTTAAATATATTTTAAAATTTTTTTATGTGCTTAAATTTAGTTTATATTTTTGAAAATAGATAATCAACTCTTTCAAATGTTCAGTTGCTTGACTGATTGTATAAAAAAAAGAAATGCCGCCCAAACAATACACAATGTACCTGCACTCATTATATCATAATCTCTCAAACCCCCAATTCAAATGCTGAAGTAGATACTTTGGGTTCTGAATTATTCCTTTATATTTTGGAATGACCTCTCTTTATTATGATTTACTAGATGGAGAAAGGAGTTAACATTTACATAGTGCGTACTATGTGACAAGAACCTTATTAAAACTTTTTACAAATATTATCTCATTTGATCCTCACAAAAACCCTTTAAAATATTATATAATTGAGGAAATCAAGTCAAACAGAATTTAAGTAATTTGCCAAGGGTCACACTGACCTCAGGTCTTTGAGACTAAGGACAAGTTCTCTGCCTACTGTGCTACCAGGTGCCTCTTGCTAGGTGACTTCTAAATTTCCCTTTTACCTCTAAGAATCTACACTTTTCTCCAGTGGTGGGAAATGATTACTCACAACTAGGAAATGCTGGGTTTGGGATGCAGATTTAGGTTTTCTAGTTCCAAGGCTGCCATTTTTTTACTCTACTATGTGACTTCATCCCCTCTATGAGATCTTAAAATTGACAAAATTATTACCCTACAGTTTTGTTTCAATTTAATAAATATGTTAGGAGGAGAGCCAAGATGGCAGAGTAAAGGCAGGGACTTACCTGAGTTCTCCCCCAAGCCTCTCCAAATGCCTTTAAATAATGACTCTAACAAATTCTTGAGTGGCAGAACTGACAAAAAGATGGAGTGAAGCCATGTTCCAGCCCAAGACAACTTAGAAGTTCAGCAGGAAAGACCTGCTGTACCAGAGTGAGAGAGGAGCATAGTTCAGCCCAGGCCACAGCCCAGCCCAGCACAGACCAGACCCCAGCAAATCAGAAGCAGGCCTCTGAGTGACTGAATCAGTGGCAGCAGTGGTAGTTTCCAGACACCTCAGTCCAGATATAATAAGGAGATCATCATCCAACAGGTCAGGATATTTACAGGAGTTCTTTTGCTGGTAACAGGGGCAGGACTTTGTTGCATTGCCTGTACTTGGATCTGGATAGCAGTTCTTTGTTTTAGTCTAAGTGCAAGGAGGAGCATTAGCATAGGTGAGCTTGTGACCACAGGGGAGCAGAGATCCTGGTCACAGTTTCAGGGTTGAATAGACTGCTTGTGGTCACTCACAAACCAGTGCATAGAACAGGAGAATAGTAAACAAACCTCCCTCTAGACCATACCCCATTGGATGAACCAAAAGCATACAGGTCCTTAGAATTACCTTTGAAACTAGTTGCACAAAAAAACTGAGTTTGGAACAATGCCTTCTCCGCTTGGGAAGCAGATCCTCACTTTAACATAGAGTTAAAAATCAAGAAACAGGCTGGAAGATGAGCAAACAAAAGAAAAAATTCCAACCATAGAAAATTACTATGGTGACAAGAAAGATCAAAACACACACTCAGAAGAAGATAACAAAGTCAAAATTCCAGCATCCAAGGTCTCAAAGAAAAATATGAATTGGTCTCAGGCCATAGAAGAGTTCAAAAAGGATTTTAAAAATCAAGTAAGAGAGGTAGAGGAAAAATTGGGAAGAGAGAACATGAGTGATGCAAGAAAATAATAAAAATGTAGTCAACCGCTTAGTAAAGGAGGCACAAAAACATTGAAGAAAATGTCCCATAAACAGAATAGGTCAAATGGTAAAGGAGGTATAACAATCCAATGAAGAGGAGAATGCCTTGAGAAGCAGAACTGACCAAATGGAAAAGAAAAGATATACAAAAATTCACTGAAGGGAAGAATTCACTGAAAAGTTGAATTGACTAAATGGAAAAGGAGGTACAACAGCTCACCTAAGAAAACAATTCTTTAAAAGTTAGAATTGAGCAAGTAGAAGTTAATGACTTGATAAGACTTTAAGAAACAATTAAACAGAATCAAAATAATGAAAAAATAGAAAAAAATGTGAAATACCTCATTAGAAAAGTCTAGAAAATAGATCAAAGAAATAATTTAAGTATTACTGAATTACCTGAAAATCATGATTAAAAAAAGATCCTAGACACCATTTTTCAAGTAATTATCAAGAAATACTGCCCTGATTTCTAGAACCATAGAGTAAAATAGAAAGTGAAAGAATCTACCATTCACTTCCTGAAAGAGATCAGACAATGAAAAATCCCAGCAATATTATGATCAAATTGTAGACCTCCCAGATCAAGGAGCCAAAAGGAAACAATTCAAATAATGTGGAACCACAGTCAGGATGACACAAGATTTAGCAGCTTCTACATTAAAGGATCAGAGGTCTTGGACTATGATATTCTTGAGGGCAAAAGTGCTAGGATTAAAATAAAGAATCACCTACTCAGCAAAACTGAATATAATCCTTCAGGGAGAAAAATGGACATTCGATGAAACAGAGAATTTTCAAGCATTCCTGATTAAGAATGGACAGTGTAAAAGGAGAGAGAGAACAGGATAAATGGGGAAAATAAGATGGAGAGAAATACATAGTTGGTAATCATTACCTTGAAAAAAATTTACAGTGAATTTCTCTGATAAAGCCTACATTTCTCAAACATAGAAAACTGAATCAAGTTTATAGAAATAAGAGCCATTTCTCAATTGAGAAATGGTCAAAGTTTATGAACAGGCAATTTTCAAAATAAACAAAGCTATCTACAGTCATATGAAAAAGTGATTTAAATCACTATTGATGAGAGAAATGCAAACTAAAACAACTCTACTAACTCATATCTGTCATATTGGTTAATATGACAAAAAGGGAAAATGACAAATCTTGGAGGAGATGTGGGAAAATTAGAACACTAATGTACTATTGGTGAAATTGTATACTGATTCAAACATTCTAGACAGCAGTTTGTAACTATGTCCAAAGGGCTATAAAACCATGCATAACCTTTGACCAAGCAATACCACTGCCAAAGAGATAAAAAACAAAAAGAAAAAGACCTATGTGTACAAAAATATTTATAGCAGCTTTTTGTGGTGGCAAAAAGTTGGAAATGGAGGGGATGCCCATCAGTTGGGGAATGGCTGAGCAAATTGTATGATTGTGATGGAATACTATTATGCTTTAAGAAATGATGAGTAGAATGCTCTTAGAAAACACCTGGAAAGATTTATATGAACTGATGCAAAGTGAAATGAGCAAAACCAAGAGAACGTTGTACACAGTGTCAGCAATAATATAGGAGGATCTACTTTGAAAGATTTAGTAATTGTCAATAATACAATGATCCAAGACAATTCTATAGGATTTGTGATGAAAGATGCTGTTTTGAGAGAAAGAACAGGTAGAGCCTGAATGCAGATCATAGATACTTTCTCTTTACTATTTTTTGCCTTTGTTTTCTTTTACAGAATGACTCACATGGAAACATGTCTTGCATGACTGCATATCAAATTGATTCCCTTTGCAACGGGGGGTGGGAGGAAGGGAGAGAATTAGGAGCTCAAAGTTTGAAAGGAATGAACGTTAAAATTGTTTTTATATGTACTTGGGAAAATAAGGTATTAAACAAAATTGACCAAAAGCGAGCATTAAAAAATTGTTAGCCTTACTATTTTCATAACATGTTGCTAGGTGTAAAGCCCAAAACAAAATAGCCATAGGCTCTAAGGGGTTTACTTTCTACTGGAGAATCAAATAATTATGCAGATGAAGAAATGCAAAATCAATGCAAAGTTATGGGTTGGACAAGATAGCTGCTGAGGTTCCTCTTAACTCTCAAATTCGGTGATTCTGCAAAGTAATTTCAAGATGGAAGGAGAAATAAAAATTTTGTTGCTCAGTTATGTCTAACTCTTTATGACCCCATGTGTGATTTTCTTGGCAAAAATACTGGAATGGTCTGCCATTTCCTTCTCCAGCTTATTTTCCAGATGAGGAAGCTGAGGCAAACCAGGTTAAGTGACTTGCCTAGGGTCATATAGATAGTAAGATTCTGAGACCAGATTTGAATTCAGTAAGATGAATGTTCCTGAATTCATGCCCTGTGCTCTATCCACTATATCACCTAGCTGCCCATAATAAATAAGGGGAGGGATAAAAAGTCTTGTGGACAGAGCAGTACCTGAGTCATTCTTTGAAGAAAGCTAGGGATTCTACAAGTCAGAGGGATGAACTGGGTACATAGGAGACATAGGTGACTTCTTGTACAAAGACATAGAAACAGGAGATGAAAATTTCAGATCAGACTGAATTTTCTCTCTTATATATACTCTTTCTATCTCTCCAATTGGATTGGAAACTCCTGAGGAGAAAAGGTCATTATTTATAAAGTTTACTCAGTAGACAGGAGTAGGAATTAGACCTGTGATTTCACTATTTTAGGGATGTCCCAGGTGAGGGTCAGCCCCTTCTTTGTCACTCATATTCATAGAGAGTATTGCAGCTCACTGAGAAATTAACTGATAAATCCAGAGTCACAGAACCAGTATGTATCAAAGGTGAGACATGATTCCTAGCCTTCTTGGTCCCTTGTCCTTCTTTATCCACAATGCCACACAGACACTGAGTAAAGATTGGCTGCTTGACGTCCCAGACCATGGTTCTCCAGAAGGATTAGACCTTTCTGTTATCAAAGATTAAATAACAACAGTGACAACAAAAACAAAAAATCCTAATGAGAAAAGTGAGAAACTGAGACAAGCAGCTCCTTGGTAGAAGTAAATACATGAATTGCTTTATAGAGTTTAACCATTAAAAAAGAAACAAAAACAAACCTGAATTTAATGAAAGCATTCTAGGTAGCTAAATCAGCTCTTAGGAGTTTAGGTGCCCCAGATCAGAGCTGTAGAAACATATCACCAGTACAAAGGTGAGGGTTGAAGCAAGTCAATCTTACTATGGGCACTGGGCATGGAATATTTTTCCCAACATACTAATTTCCCTGAGGGTAAGTGGGAAGGGAAAGAGGAAAACCATCTCATTCTCAAAACTTTTTGGATGATTATTGCAAAGCAGTTGAGCAGTTGACTTTCAGAGGGAATGGAGTGCTAAATTGCTCTGCGGGTTAAATTCTCGGTTTATTTAAAATTAACCAAACTATAAATCATAATTGTCACATCTAATAAACATTGATTTAGGTAGTTTCCCTGCTAATATCTATGCCTGGGATTACTGTGGGCACTGAGAGGGATGTGATAAGAAAAATGTAACAGGTGCGACAATTTCCAGCAGCCAATTTGAGTCTGCCCTTTGGTGTGTGATTTAGTATCTACTAACCTTAAAAAAACAATTTTCCCTCCAGACAACCCATTACAGATGGATGGAACTGGCAGCCTCATTCTGTTCCCCTTCCCATTCCACCCCCCCTTCACATCTCTGAGGTAGGAGGATAAAACAAGGTGCAAACAAGATTACACTGTCATTAACAGTGTTCCTGTCCAACTCAATCAGACACTTTACAGATGACACACTCTGTTTTCCTTGTACTTTCCTGCTGGCTTCATCCAATCTAAGGCCAATATCCTCTTCTAAAGGGAATCAGAGCAGTAGCCAGATTGCGCTTCCTTTGGTTTCACTATCTAGGCAATTGTTGGTCACAATTCCCCCCACGACGTAAGAATGTTCATACACCTCTCCATTTTGTCTTTTGTGACAAAATCCATTTGTGAAAGTGTTCCTTCTCACAACTCAGATCTTAAATGTCTCTCTGAAGGAGGCAGATAGACTTTCACAGTTTTCATGAAGAAAAAACTCATTACAGAATTTTAGAGTAGGAAGGGATCTCAACGATCACCTAGTTCAACATGTACCTGAGCAGGAATCACCTGTACACCATATCCAGCAAGTCATTACATCCACCCCTTAGGAGATCTAACTTCCTTCACAACTCATCTCAACCACTATCCCCTTCTGCAAAAGAATTTTCCTGGTCCTCCCAGCAGCGACAGCTTGCCATTCCGGCCACCTTCCATCTACTATGTATGTATGTTATATTAATATGTTTACATACATGTGATCTCCCCCATTAGAATATGAGCTCCTAGAGGGCAGGGACTGTTTTAGCCTTTCTTTGTATCAGAGTAGTTAGGTGTCAGTGAGTCAAACGCTAGAACCAGGAAGGTTTAAGTCATTGACTCTGTATGACGTTGGGGAAGCCCTGAAGTCTTCTTAGGCTCAGTTTCCTCATCTTAAAAAAGAGGATGATAATAGTAGTACCTGTTTCACCTGATTATTGTGGACCTGATGAGAGAACAGCACATAGTTGGTGCTTTATAAATGTTTTTTGATTGATACGATATGTAATGCATTTTGTAAACCTTAAAGCACAATATCAATGCTAGCTATAAGTATTTTTATCTCTAGCAATTAACACAGTACTTGACACACAGTGAATGTTTCTTACTGTTTATTGATTGATCAATTGTAAGATTTCCAACGAGGGAGACCCTATTACTTCCTGAGGCAGCTCATTGCACTTTGGAGTAGTTCACTTATTTGGGATTCGCCCCCTCGTCCCCCCAACAACAAGTCTCTTTGAAACGGATTGAAAATAATCTGAGTCTTCTTCCATGTGGAGGACACCTCATATTTGACAATAGTTATGACCATAGTAATCTTTCCTTTTCCAGGAAACATCCCAACTCCCTTCAATCTAGCCTCATATAGTATAGCTTGAGGTCTTTTACTATCCTGGTTGCCCTGCTTGATTACTGTACAAATAATCAATGCCATTCCTGAAATGTGACATCCTAAAGTGAGCATAGTACTTCAGACACAGTCTTTCAATGTGGGAGCCAAATTGTGGATAATGTTTAATTTTACAATCTGAAATTCAAACATTATTTGGGAGTCACTGAAAAGTCAATAAAGGATTTTGATTAGGAGAAAGACTTCATCAAAATTTCATTGTGGGAAGATTAATATCAGTCTGGGAAGAACGTATTGTAAAGGAAAGATTGGAAGTAGGGAGACCAATTGGATGGCTATAACGTATGATGGGGTGGATATGAGTGATATATGCAATATCCCTTGTGGTCTACATTCTCAGAAGGCAGCTAATACTCTTAGGTTCCAGGGTAGCCCTGTGGGTGACTATTCCTAAAGCTAAAGCACATGTACTGTAGCACTGGTGTACTTCCCATTAATAATCAAAGAGCAGGCGCAATTAGCTCTTCACAAAGGCATTTGCTAAGATGTTATAGTAATAGCAGCTGCTACAAAACATACTTTAATAAAACTGAGGTACATTCTTTTACAAAAATATACAGTGTCCTTGAGAAGAGTGGCAATAGTCTTAAAGTAGGTGGTAATGAGGCCCACGTGCAGGACATGTACACCAATCATAAGTCTTTTTGTTCAGAGCCTGAAAACCTTTCCTTCCTTCCTTCCTTCCTTCCTTCCTTCCTTCCTTCCTTCCTTCCTTCCTTCCTTCCTTCCTTCCTTCCTTCCTTCCTTCCTTCCTTTCTTCCTTCCTTTCTTTCTTTTTCTTTCTTTCTTTTTTCTTCCTTCCTTTCTTTCCTTCTTTCTTTCTTTCTTTCTTTCTTTCTTTCTTTCTTTCTTTCTTTCTTTCTTTCTTTCTTTCTTTCTCTTTCTTTCTTTCCTTCCTTCTTTCCTTCCTTTTTTCTTTCCTTCTTTCTTTCCTTCTTTCTTTCCTTCCTTCTTTCCTTCCTTCTTTCCTTCCTTCTTTCCTTCCTTCTTTCCTTCCTTCTTTCCTTCCTTCCTTCTTTCCTTCCTTCTTTCCTTCCTTCTTTCCTTCTTTCTTTCCTTCCTTCTTTCCTTCCTTCTTTCCTTCTTTCTTTCCTTCCTTCTTTCCTTCTTTCCTTCTTTCTTTCTTTCTTTCTTTCTTTCTTTCTTTCTTTCTTTCTTTCTTTCTTTCTTTCTTTCTTTCTTTCTTTCTTTCTTTCTTTCTTTCTTTCTTTCTTTCTTTCTTTCTTTCTTTCTTTCTTTCTTTCTCCCTTCCTTCTTCCTTCAGCTCCTCTGAGATGCAATATTTCTGCCCAGTGGTGTGATTAGCTGCATCTCTCTTCAGCCTTACTCTTGATTTCTAGGGGTCATGATCCTTGAAGCTGTCTCCTCTCTTCTGTGACTGTATCTCTCTCAATCAGTGTTTGTCTGTAATGTCGATTTCTGCTCTGGAGGCATGTCTCCTACTGCTCCAGGACTTCCCCTTCAAAGCTATATGGCTAATGTACATGGTGTTGGGGATGGGGAGGGAGGAGGAAGGGAAAGAAAGAAGAGGGAGAAAATCTCCCTCCTCACCCTAGGGTGTTCTTTACAAGCAATTCTCAGTTTGTAAAGTCCCCAAGTCTCCAGCATAAGCTATTACATGACTTTCTTTTTTATGTCTAATCCTGAAAGACACGATTGATTTTTTTAGACAATCACTAGATGTTTTCTATGTGGTTTCAGTTGCCTCCATCCAATGGCCAAGGCTTATAATCCTCAAGTTGATTAAGAAATTCTTTCACACATTTGTTGTGGGAAAATGATTTAGCACCTCCTTTATACTCCTTCACACCTTTTGATTATGTTCTGGGTTTTCTGTGACCACCTCAACTGTGTGTGTGAGGGAGCACTGTACTTCATTTACATGTAGAAAAGGAAGGCTTGGTAAGACTTGGTAACTGACTGACTTGGAAAGAAGAGTACGGCTTTGGAGCTTTACTCTAGGGATTTACACCACCTTAGCTATTAATACTTAGGTAGGGAAAATGGAAAATGCCTTAGAGGTTATCTAGTACAACCATCTCCCTCTAGCTTTACAGACAAGGATACTGAGGTTCAGGGATTTTCAACAATCTCATAGAAGTAGCAAGTGCCATACCTAGGATTTGAACCCAAGTCCTCTAACTGCAAATTTCAAGTTTTTTCCCAAAGGACCACATGACTTGTTTGAAGTATATTTCCCTCTAGTGGGATAGCTAATCTTAAACTCACTTATAGTAAAAACATTAAAAAGAGAACAAAAAAAATGGCAGACAGAAAAAGTCTTTTTGTGTTCTAGTCCTGGATTTTCCATTTCCACTCCATGAGACCTTGAGTGCTTCACTTCCTTTTTCTGGTTCTCAGTTTTCTCATCTGGCATGTGAGGTGGTTAGGCACAGGAGTGGAAAGCTGGTTGTTAAAATTTCAAAATGTAACAAATCAGGGTTTGATTTATTGTTTAGTTGATGGTCTAGGCTTAAGGAAGTGATGGACAAAATATTAACAATGCCAATAAACAAATGTCAAGAAAATTAAAATTAAAAGTGTCCTGTGCATACTGTGTTTTTGGTTTTTTTTTTGAAGAAGGCTTATTGTTAAATATTTGCTTGCGTTTTGAGTTAGTAAGAGGGCAGGAGGCAGAATTTGGGGAAATAGACAAGAAAAAAGAAGTTAAAAATGCATATGCACAGATGTGCAGATATATTCTTTCCTAAATCTTTAAAAAGGTACTTTGTAATTTAATAGCTTATTCCCCAATAGCTACCACACTGGGAAATTCCTCTTAAGAAATGCTATAGTATCTTTATTTTTTTAAACCTCATGTATAATTTCATTGGTCTAATTTAGAAGCTTCCCATGAATAGGAATAAGTTCCTTGAAGGCAGAGGCTGGCTTTTTCCTGTCCTTGTCTTAATAAATATTATTAACAAAATTAATAAAAATACAAATTTAATTAATAACACTGACAATGCTTAATAAATGTTTATTGACTGATCCCCAAGCAAGTCTTTTAATCTCTCTCAGCCTCAGTTTTCTCATCTGTAGATGAGGGATAATCACAGCTTCTACCTCACTGGCCTGTTATGAGGCTCAAATGAGATACTATATGTGAAGCACTTTGCCCATCTGAAAGCACTACATAAATGCTAGTTGTTCCTATCATGACGCCTTGGTCATGTATGATGTAGAAGAAATCCTTGTTCAGGCATGCTTTCTACCTGATGGCTTCAAGAATTCCTTCTGACTGAGATGCTGTACCTCCAAATCCAGAGGTCTTCCTCTTACCTCATGTCACCTGTTGATCGGATAATGTAACTTAGTATAGACTGGGTCAACCCAAAGGAATAAGAAAGGGACATCCACAGGATATGAATCCTGGGTTGTGTTGACATGACACAAACAATCCCTCAAAAAGGCAGATTCAATTACCTTGTTTGGTTTCAGTGAGCCCTGACCATCTATTATCTGATTTCGTTTTCACCAGGGGATTCACTCCAATCACTTTATGTGATTAGATGCCTCACGTTTTAATAGAATAGGATAAGGATAGGAATTAGACCTAAAATTTCATTAGTATAGGGAACTTCCTGATAAGGAAACTCTCTCTACCAATGCAGGTTGGCATCTTCTCTGCAACTTTTATTCTTAGAGATTTTGGGTGTGGAGTGGGGGTGGGGCTGAAGGGATGAGGGTGGGGAGCACAGAGATGTTAAATGACTCCCCAGGGGCACACAGTAAGTGTCAGAGGTAGATCTTAGACTCAGATCTTGACTGCAAGGCCAGCTTTGTCCACTCACCTCTCTCTTTTAGCCCTTCTAATTTCCAATGCAGGAGCAGGGAGTATGGTACCTTGCCTGGTCCCATATCCATGATACCTCAATCCAACAAATATCTATCAGTTTTAGTGCAAAACACAACAGTGCTGTCCAAACATGAAGATTTGGCATTGGCTATACTCTCAAGGAGGCAGCTAGGTGATGCCATAGTGCACAGAGTCCATGGCTTGTAGTTAGAAAACTGATCCTGAGTTCAAATCTGGCCTCAGACACTTACTAGCTGTGTGACCTTGGGCAAATCATTCAACCCCATTTGCCTCAGTTTCCTCATCTAAATGGAAAGTCACTCTAGTATCTCTGCCAAAAAGAAACCCAAATAGGGTCACAAAGAGTCTGATATGACTTAATATCAACATTACTCACAAGGATCTAAAAAGCTCATGGATGATGGTCTTCATACCCAAAAAATGTTAGAATTCTCATTTGTGGAGACAATTACATAGGCTTCCCTTTCTTTGGTGTTTGGTAGACAACAAAACTTGAATTATTTCAATATATTTTTTCATTTTTTAACTGGATTCTTCATGTTGCCCCTCCCACACACCCAATTTGTACTGAATAATATTAGATTACTGACATTGATGTTCAATAGACAAAATCTTTTAATCTAATATTAGGTGGGGACCTGAGCAGCTTCTGGTACTAGATAAAGGGGTAAACTTGGAGCCAAGACAGTGTGAGTTCAAATCCTGCCTTGGATACTTATGAACTATGTCACTGTGGACAAGTCATTTTCACCTCTCTTAAATTTGTTCATCTATAAAATTCACATGAAATTACCTATAGTGCCTACCTCCCACACTCAGGGTGAAAGACTCTGGTGAGGTAATTTGTGCAAAGTGATTTTGCCTACCTTCACCACCATATAAATGTCCCTTATTATGACAATGAGGAAGATGAGGAGGAAGGAAGAGATTTACAAACCTGGGGATTGGAAAATTCCGGAAAAGGTTATTCTAAGTAATGGAACAAGCCAGTCCTAGATTAACTGAGGAAAACTGGGGGAATCATGAATAATCTATTTTTAAGCACAGAAAGATCCCAGCTTCTATATAATTCATATATTGTTCAGTTATTTTTCAGGTATGTCTGTCTCTTTACATCTCCATTTGGGGTTTTCTTGACAATGATGCAAGAGTGGTTTGCCATTTCCTTCTCTAGCTCATTTTGCACAGGAAACAGAGGCAAACTGGCTTCAGTGATTTGTTCAGGGTCATACAGCTAGTAAGTATCTGAGGTCAGATTTGAACTCAGGAAGATGGGTCTTCCAGACTCCAGGTCCAGTACTCTATCTACTGGGCCTCCTAACTGTCCCATCCATTATTCATATATGAAGTTAGTAAAAACTAGTTGGCTTACTTTTTCCTTGAACGTGTCTGTTCATCTCTAGTCCTTTGCCTTTGAATAGGATGGCTCTTGTCTGGAATGCTCATCACATATTGCTTCTCAGAATCCTTAGCTTTCTTCAAAGCTCAGCTTGAGTCACATCACACATGAAGCCTTTCCTAGTCCCTTTGGGTGCTAGTAGCTTCTCCTCCCTCTAGCTTATATATATCTTTTTCATATTTATATACATATTTGCTGTTTCTTCTAATGGAATGTAAGGGCAAGGACTGCTGTATTTTTGTCTCTGTATAGTCATTTTCAGTCATGTGCAGCTCTTCTTGGCAGAGATACTGCAGTGGCTTGCATTTCTCCAGCTCATTTAGATGAGGAAACTGAGGCAAATGGGTTAGGTGACTTGTCCAGGGTCACACAGCGAGTAAGTGTCTGAGGCCAGATTTGAACTCAGGAAGATGAGTTTTCCTGGCTCTGTGCCTGGTGCTCTATCTACTCTGCCATTTAACTGCCCCAGCACATAGTGGGCACTTAATAAATGCTTGCTGACAGATTAAAGGTTGCCATATAAGGGGAGTCAGTGTATCTCCAGTTATAGAAATAAGACTTGAGTCATGAGACCCATGGTTTGGAAATGATATTTTATAGTGAGGAGGCAAGGATTGTGTGCATGCTCACTGGAGCCAAGTGTCATTACGCTTTAGAAAAACTCCTCAGGTGGAGGACCAGTCTGTCTCAAACCATTATTTGTTTTACAGGATTGAAATTGGTCTTGGCAGAAGGACTTGAATGGGTATTGAGAAAACTGGTTTCTAATTTCCTTTGAAAATCAATAGCTCTGTGAACATGTAAAAAGCATTTGGCTATACTAAGCCTTAGGAGGAAAGTAAAGTGTGGAGAGACTAAATCATTTGCCCAAGTCAAATGATTCGTCCTTTAAATTAAGGGATTAGGCTAACTCAGGGGGTTCACAACACGTGACCTACAGGCCCTCAAATGTTTTATGGGTATATGTCAAGGGGTCTACAAATTGGCATGGGAAAAAATCTTTATTTTCATAATCTCTAACTGAAATTTAGCATTTCCTTCAATTATTTCAAAACCTTATTCTAAGGGATGAAATTAATATTTATTAAATGCCTACTATATTCCAGGAGCTATGCAATATGTAAATATTATCTCATTTGATCCTCACAAAAACCCTGTGAGGTAAGTGGTATTTATTATCCTTCCTTTTAGTTGAGGAAACTGAGGAAGATGGAGGCTGAGTGACTTGCCCAGAATCAAGCAGGTAGTAAATATCTGAAGTAGGATTTGAACTCTAAACCCAGTGCTCTATTTACTATACCGCCCCCACCCCCAGCTACCCAAGGCTAAGAAATTTTGGATCAGATTTTAAAACTAAGGTTCCTCCCAGTTCTGACATTCAGTATTCCTTAGAACACACTCTACTCTCACATTCTAAGCTCTTTTTTCTGAAGGACCTTTCATCTCTATTTTTTTTAATATTATAAGGCCCCTTCTTGATCTGACATTCTCTGTTCTCAGATCCCTTCCATCTTTGATAAACATTGTGCAATGGTCTCTTCTAGCTATAGTCTCTCTAGCTCAAAGAGAGTATAATGCCTTGAGAATTCCCTTGTCAGAATATCCTGGGTTCAAAATTGATCTCTACCTCATAGGGTTGTTATGAGAATAAGATAAAATGGTGGAGGTAAAGTGCTTTCAAACACAAAACCATTCTATGAATATCAGTTGTTATAATAGTAACATTTTGCCCCTTATAATCCTTCCCAGCTCTGAGTCTTATTACCAGTGTGATCCCGGGCAGAGTCATTTACTCTCTATGGGCTCCAGTTTCTTCATCTGTAAAACGATGACTGCTGAGTTTCCCTTCAGCTCTGAATCTATGGTCCTATGATTCTTGAAAACTGCTCCACATTTGGAAACAACATGATATAACAAAAGCATTCTGCATTTGAAGTCAGAGAACCTGGGTTCAAATTCCACCTTTATCATTTATTAGTTTAGGACACTATGGACAGGTCACTTAATTTCTTACAGCTTCAGTTCCTATGTCTGAAAGGGTTTCTGACTATATCATCTCTAAAGTCTCTTCTGGTTCTTAATATATGACCTTAAGGCAGTTGACCCCCCTGGGTCTCAGTTTCTCCATCTATAAAAATGAAGCATCTGGATTAGATGGCTGCCGAGATCTCTTTGAACTCTCTTATGATCCTATTGTCAAGTTCATCTCGTTGTAACATTCTATCACTCAATTACCATCTATCTCTTGTTTCTGCCGAGTTCCTCATAGCACAAGAAATATGAATCATGAAAAAGCAATTGGAGGATTAGAATATTCTCTCTCCTAGTCCCTCAGATGACACCAGGCAGCTATGGGCCAGAGTGGTTTCTGAGACACTTAACAGGTAATTTACAAGTCCCATAATAAACAAAGCATTACTGTTTATGAATGTTTTATGATGGTATTATGGAAAAATCCATCTCTGCTCAGGCAATAGTAAAAAAGAAAGATTGCCCCCCAAAGTGCCTCCAGAATGGCATGTACATCAGCCTCTCCCCTATTAGGTGAGCAGCTGATAATGAGTGTTTATATTTAGAACAGGATGGCGTATCTGTAAAAAATAAAACTAAAATAAAGACAAACTGCTCCTCGGTATAACCTGATTACATGGAAAGCACGTTGGAGGACTTTGAAGGTGAGCTTATCTTTATTAAAAATCTGTATAATTAAAATAAATAGCAATAAACTGGGAGATTATGGCAGGTGGGGATTGGAAAGCAGGGCAGATTGCATCCTGTTCCAAGTAGTTGATAAATTGTCTATCTCCTATTTTAATCATCACAATTTCTTACTTTTATTTCTCCCTTTACAAAGTGTAAACTCATTCCTATCTCTTATGTCCTTGGATCTTATGGTAGCCCCAGGAGGGAGATAAGGCACAGATTATTAGCCCCATTTTGTAGTACAGAAAAGGGCAGTTTAGAGCAAGGAAAAGACTTGCCTAAAGCCACACTGCTGGATCAGAACCAATATTGGAAGAACCAAATTCTCCAGATTTGAAACTCAGGACTGCATCACAGTGGTGAAGCCTCCACGTAGGATGGGGCTAGCCAATCTAGCATTTGTAATAAATCATCAGTCTGGTACCTCCAGGGAGATGAGTGACAATCATTACCTCATCTTAGCAGGTGATAAAAATATGGGTGCTCTGGGATTACGTGTGTGTGGAAGGAGGCAACATGCAGCCCACCCCCCTCACTTCTTTGGGGAGGATGCAGCCTCTCCTGGACCTTAAAGCTTTCTTTATTTCATGAGATTACCTCAGCAGCCCTCTCTGTTCTCCCATAGCAACAAAGAGACTTTCTTGTCAATTTATTACAGAAAAAGCAATGGTCAATTCTGGGGCAGAGTCAAATTGGTAATGTGTGTATATTGCAGACAACCAACCCTTCACTGTCTTAATGTCGAAAAAGATTAGTCTCAGCCCATTGTGTTTTGTAGCTACGTCTCTTAGTGTGTAAACTATTCATTTGTGGAGGCAGCACAATGCTGGGGATAGAATGCTAGCCCTAGAGTAAGGAAGACCTGAATTCCAATGACACGTGTACACCTGCTAGTTATGTGACTCTCAGTGTTCCACTCTGTAAAATGGAGCTAAGTGCAGCACTTATTTCTCAGGGTTGATGTGAACATCAGATGAGATAATACATTTAAAGTGTTTCTAAAAAACTTGAAAGTACTACAGGAGTGTTTTAATTATTAAAATGTTTTTCATCTCATCTTTATATTTTTAGGAAGCCATATAGAAATGAAAGTATTTATCATTTGTTGCTCTGATTCAGTCATTCCTATTCATGGCCCCATTTGGGTTTTCTTGGCAGAAACTACTCTAGAGTAGTTTGTCATTTCCCTCTCCAGATCATTTTTACAGATGAAGAAACAGAGGCAGACAGGGTTAAATGACTTGCCTAGGGTCTCAGAACTAGTAAGCGTCTGAAGCCAGATTTGAAATCAGCAAGATGAGTCTTCGTGACTCTAGGTCCAGCACTCTAACCACTGTGCCACCTAGCTGCCCACGCTTATCATGGGACAAGTCATTCTCTTGCACCATTATATTATGCTTACTATTAGGCAGATTCTCTTGCAGGTATATAAAAATGACTGATATTTGTAGTTAAATGAAAGTATTGTGATTGTTTCAAGAAATGTCATTATATTGGTTAAAGAACCTCTTTACCAATGCAGATTTGAATCTGCTCTGAAAATTCCAGTCTTAGAGAGTTGTTTGGGACACTGGAAGGTTAGATGGCTTGTCTAGGGTCATGCAGCCAGTATATGTCAGAGGGTAGGACTTGAACAAACTACCATGGAGAAAAAGATGCTGTACGCAGGAAGGGCTGGATTTTTCACTAGACTGTGAGTCTTTTGATATGGGTTTGCCTTTATTGGTATTCCCAGGACTCAGTATGGTATCTGACACATAGTAGGTGCTTAACAAATGCTTAATGATTGATTCCATTTATGGGAGAGATAGATTAATTTGTTCTCTTTGGCCCCAGAGGGTAGACTATGGATCAATAGGTGAAAATTGCTAAGAAGTAAATTTAAGCTCTACATAAAGGGGAAAAATACCACCACAAAATTCCTTAACTATTACAGTTATTCAAAACTGTAATGGTCTAACTTTGACCTAATCTAACACCCTCTTCAGAGGTCTTTAAGCAAAGACGAGACGACCACTAACAAGGTATTTTTTTTCCAATATGTATTAAACTAGACGGCCTCTGAGCTCCCTTCCAAAATCTAAAAATCTGTCATTCCAGGGAAGGGACCAGAAGATCATAAATTTAGAACTACAAAGAACCTTAGTGTCATTCTTGACCAACCCCCTTCATTTTCTAGATGGGAAAAGTGGGGCCCAGAATTTTCCTCCATTTTTTTTTATCATGATGGCAATATCTGAGACTGTGGAGGTAATGAAATGTTGATGAAAGGAAAAATAAAAGTAGTGATTTCCTCAAGGTCATACAAGTATTAAGAAGTGACAGAACCACAGTCTGATGAAGGAGAATGTAGATGATCATGAAACAGCTGCTTGTCCATTTTGGCTGGGTAGAGAGTATGTGGAGGGCTACTATGAAATACAGCGAAAAGGTCAATTGGAGTCAGATTATGGAGGGCCATGAATGTCAGGGTAATTTATTTAAATTTTCTTTGGTAGGCAATAAGAAGACATTGAAGATATTTGAACAGGGGGTGATATTATTAGACCTGTATATTAGGAAGATTACTTTGGCACTAATACAAAGAATAAATTGGAGAGAGGAGACATTGGAGGAAAGATGGTCAGTTTAAAGGCTGCTAAAACAGTACAAGAAAGAAAAAGAAATGAGACCCTGAACTGGGGTGATTACAGTGGAAATGGAGAGGAGGGCAAACATTCAAGCAATGTTGTGGCAGCTAATGTAAAACAATTTGGCATCTGAATGGGGATTGAGAGAGAGTCAAGAATCAAAGGTCAGGGCTATCATCACCATCTGAACATACTGAGAGGATTTGTCCTTTTTTTTTCATCATGATGGTGATATCTGAGACTGTGGAGGAAAAAGAATGTTGATGAAAGGAAAAGTAGAAGAAGGACGGGAAAAGCTGGATTCTTTTCTCAGCTTTGTCACTTCTTGTGAGCTCCACAGTGCACAGAGCCCTGGACCTGGAATCAGATAGACAAGTTCAAATCTAGTCTCAGACACTTACTAACTGTGTGACCCTGGGCAAGTGACTAAACTTCTTTCTGTCTCAGTTTCCTTATCTATAAAATAGGGATAATAACAGCACCTACCTCCCAGATTTGTGGCAAGGATCAAATGAGATAGCATTTATAAAGCATGTTATGAATCTTAAGGTGTTCTACAGCATGTCCCGAAAGACAGTACAGTTTTATATTTTAATAACCTGAATAATCTGAGATGATATTAAGAGTTTTTTTATAATATCCTGTATAAATGCTATTACTACTACTACTACTACTACTACTACTACTACTACTACTTCTACTACTACTACTACTACTACTACTACTACTACTACTACTACTACTACTTCTACTACTACTACTACTACTTCTACTACTACTACTACTACTGAGTCCGGAGCCTAAAATCAGGGAGATCTGAGTTCAAATCTTGCTTCAGTCACTTACTAGCTGTGTGACCTGGGCAAGTCACTTAATCTAAAATTATGTCTTTTTAAAATTAATATTACTCCCAACCTATGTCAGAAAGATGGGATTGAGTGACAGTTAAACCAAGAAAATTCTTACTTGATCAAATGAAAATTCCCTACACACTCACTTCTGTCCTCATCTGTAATATAGAAACAATGAGAGCACCTACTTGCTAGGATTGTTGTGAGGATCAAATGAAGTAGAATTGTAAAGCATTTCACTTAATTCCTGGTATTTAGTAGGTGCTTTATAAATGTCAGTGATGATGACAATGACGATGATGATGATGCAAGTCACTTCCCCTTCTTGGACCTCAATTTCCTTTTTTTGTAAAACAAGATAAATTGGTCTCTAAGATCCTTTCCTGTTTCAAATCTGAATGATTCTGTCAGCAGGAGAATTTTGCTTTGGACAGAAGGCAGTAAGTTCATAGAATCAGAACCATGCAATTTTTAGAACTGGGAAGGTCCTCAGCAGCCACCTAGTTCAACTCATACAAGAAAAAAACTGTCACTATAACATCCCTCTTGAAGTGGTCATCCTTGGTTGGTGAGAATTCAACATACACGTCTAGGTTAGCTACCAGACACTCCACCATACTTCCCAGATGTTTCCTGTTATTCCATAGTTGTCACCAAATGGGTCCCCAGATCCCATCCTAATTATGCTGTCCTTAGTGATCTGACCATTTCCTGGTCTGCCACACCCACCCAATCACATTTCATGGATGTGGTACATATTCTTTCTTTCCCCCCTTTCTCTGGAGACAGTAATCAAATCACCACTATCATTGTGGCTGGAGAAGACATAGCCAAACCTCTGTCCTATGACTGTATTCACCATCCCAGTGACTTCTCAAACCAGAATTCACTTCCCTGCCCACTACTCTCCTATATGTGCTGTTATAAGAATATAAACTCCTAGAGACTGCACTTTTTTGTGTTTTTATTCTCAGTACTTAGCACAGTTCCTGGAACAGAGTAAGAACTCAATAAATGCTTTTTGATTCATTTATTGATTCATTCAGCTTGCACTTGAAGACTTTCAATGAGGGAGAACCACCACATCCCTTTGGGCACTTTGATACAGGTGACAACAAAACACGTTAGATGGAAATGACCAATCAGCCACTGATGCTGATGCTCAGGCTGATGCCTAGTGCTCAAGGGAGAAGCTGTGAGCAGCACTGCAAATTTGGCAATCATTTGAATTGAGGTGATAATTGAACCCATGGGAGCAGAGAAGATAGCTTTAAGGGAGAGAGGATGGCAAGACTATTTAGGGAAATGTCTAAACCAAGCTTAATATCTTTTCCTCATCTTTAAATGGCTTAAACTTCCATCATTTTCCATGGCTTCAATGACTAAAATCCTGTAACTATTACCAAAGTCCTGCCTCCCACGATTCTTTCCATTGAGTTAACTTTGCATAGCCCCCTTCAGCATCCCTGTGAGTAGCTATTTTGACTTCCTTCTCACCCCAGCTCAATCTCTTTCGAAGTTTTGCAATCTGAAGAAGTAAGAGAAACCAATATTTTTCTGTCCATTGGAGCATATCAAAGTAGATTGCTTCATTTCACAAGCTTCTAATAATGACTAGGAAAATAAATTAGCTTTAGTTTGTAGGCTAATTACAGAATCCCTTGCTTTCCCCATTTCCCCCCTCCTCTTATTCCTAAACAATTATTTGACTTTGAAAACAATTCTCAAACCAGAGGATTCTCCTCTTTTTGGACTGGAAATGCATCTGCCAAAATTATGTCCTTTTAACATTAGCATTACTCCTGACCTATGTCAGAAAGATGGGCTGAGTGACAGTTAAATCAAAAAAATTTTACTTGATCCAATGAAAATTCCTTACACTCCCACCAAGCATTTCTCCTGTGAGTGGGGACTTACTGACCAAAGGCAATTTCAAAAATTGGATTTGTGAATAATGGGTTCTGAATGCCAGCTTCCCAGATTGATCTGAGCACAGAAGCAGACATGTCTTCTTCCACACAAGATGAACTCCTTGCTGGGAATCTGCAAGAGAGGAAGGGTGGGGGCTATCAGACACTGCCATGGCCAGGTCTCCCATACTGGACACTTCTACTCCTATCCCAGGAGCTATAGCTAAGGCCAGTGAGCTGTCAAACACTCCCACAAGTAAAGGTACTAATACAGTTAGTTATATAGACATTGACCAACATGGTACCAAACAGCTTCACATATGGGAATGTTGTTTTAAAACACAATGAATACTAATGGTGAGACACAGGGAGTTTTTGCCTGCACACAATATAGCACAGAAGCCCCAAGTTTTCTTGCCTACAGATATACATAATACAGGAAAATATGAGGCCCAAAAATTTTACTTGATATTTTGTTCTTGCTCTGATCACATTTGTATGACAATCAAGGAGTGTCTTGGGATCGAGGTAGATTTTTGTCATCTCAAATTTCACATATCCTCTATGACTTCCTATGGATATAATTTGGGCAGAATGCCCAAAAATAGTTTTTGGGGAAATAAGGTTACAATCAGAAAATACATCAGAAGTTATAAGACATTTCTTACTCCCAAGTATGAATGTTGATTGGGACCATGGAGTTTGAATCAGTACAAGATGCAGGCACTTAAAAAGAGTAGACCAGATTCTTTCTGCTGGCAAGTTGGCTATGGTGCTTCATAACCCTCACTGATACATTAAAACCGTTGTTGCTCTCTCTTGTCAAGGAGAGGCTTTCTAACTATCGTACCCCAGTCATGTGCCTATAAGTCTCCATAATGCTTGTAGCTCTTTTCATCTGAATAAATGTCACATTTTTCACTTCACTTAGTCAACTAATCAACAATCATATTAATTGACTGATTAGCATTCATCCTGTGCCAGTGACTTTATTAAGTGCTGTTCATAAAAAGAGAAAAAAAAAACATCGTTCCATTCCTCAAAGGACTCATATGCTAAGGGAGGAGACAATATGCAGATAACTGTGCATATATAAGATTCAAACAGAAGTGATGGAAGGTAATCTATGAGAGGAGGTTCTAGCAGTAGAAAGGACTGGGAAAGTCCTCCTACAGGAAATAGTATTTAAGCTGAATCTTTAAGGAAGCCAGGGAATCCAGGAGGCATAGGAAGAAGAGGAAGGAGAGCATTCTGGGTATAGGATACAGGCACAGAATGGATTAAATTCAGTTCCATTATAGTACCATTCAATTCAGCTCAGTTCAAAGGAAAACCTTTCCTAGAGGAAAAGAGAGGAGAGGAGAGGAGAGGAGAGGAGAGGAGGGGAGAGGAGGGGAATGGAGAGGAGAGGAGGGGAGGGGAGAGAAGGGGAGGAGAGAGGAGGGGAAGGGAGAAAACTGGAATAAGGATGCATTAGAAAAGATTACTTTCTAACTCCTGATGGTAGGCAAGAAAAGGGAGCCATTGCCCTGGGAAGCAGAGGCCAGCAGGGGGCACTGCCTCTTTACAAAGAAAGAACTCAATGATTATCCATCCCCAGAAAATGAAATCAGGTGTCCCCCAACTAAAGACAGATTCTACTGAGAAGAGTCAAGCATTTGCCAAGAGAAACGATGAATAGGAGAATCTGTTCCCAGGATGGGAGCTTTACCCAGAGAAACTGAGAACACAAGAACTAGGTCTTTCTCAGCAGTTTGAATTTAGAATCTCTCTGTCTCTCTCTTCTTTCCCTTCCCTCCTCCTTTCTTCATTCTTTCTCCCACTCTTTGTTTATCTGTTTCTCTCCTCTCTTTCTTCCTCTTATCCCTTATCCCTTTTTCTTTTTCCTCTATCCTTCTACCCATCTTTCTCTTTTTTATCTTCTTTTTTCTCTCCCTCACTTTTCCCCCTTTTCTCCTTTATTCTCTCTAGCCCTTTCTTCTTTTCTGTTCTTCCTATTCTACAGTTTTTCTTTCTTCCCATCTCACCCCATTTTACTTGCCCTCCTATTTTCTTATCAGTCTTACTTTTCTCCCTTCTCCTTCCCTCTCTTCTCTATTTTCTTCTATTTCCCTTCAATATTCCCCCTTTCTTACAATTTTCTTCCTGCCTTTCATGCTTCTTTCCCTCTCCCTTCTTTTTTCTTCTATTCCAATCCTTCCCCCCTTTCCCTTCCTGGAGCTCTCTCTGACAATTTGCTAGTTGTGTGACTTTGGGCAAGTCACATAATCTCTCAAAACCTGTTTCCTCAACTGTAAAATGAAGAAGTTACAGTAGACAGCATCTGGGCTTTCTTTTAGTCCGAGAGCTATGATTCTATGAATTACTTCTCTCTTTTGCCACTTCTGCTCTCTTCCCATCTGTTCTTTCTCTCTCTCTCCTCATCTGTTCTTTCTCTCTCTCTCCTCCACCTTTTTTTCTTACTTTCACTCTCTGGTATTAAAGGGTTAATGGGGGAATGAGGGGAAGAGACAGGGACAGGGAAAGGGGGAGAGAGGAAGAGAGAGAGAGAGAGAGAGAGAGAGAGAGAGAGAGAGAGAGAGAGAGAGAGAGAGAGAGAGAGATGAAAAGAGAAAGAGGAAAAGAGAAATGGAAAAAGAGTAAAGCAGGTGGGGTTAGTTAGAATGAGAATGTTAAGAAGAGGAAGAAAGAAGAGGAAAGGCAACCATGAGAAGAAAGGAATAACAGGGGAATGAGATGATGGGGAGGGAAAAAGGTAACTATAAGGTTCAAATATGAATTCTGCAGAATGACATTTCTGTTTCCTTAGGTAAGTCAGAGCATATCTCTGAAGGGTTGGACTTAAGTGATATCTAAGATATTTCTCAAATAAAAAATGGATAATTCCAACACAGGTATGTGAATATTAGTCAATCCAAAGCAAGATTACAGTAGCTCCATGATGCATTAGACAGAAAAGAGAACTGAATTTGAAGTCAGAGGACCTGAGTTCAAATCTCAACTATGTTGTCATAATCAAGTAGCTTACATCACTGAGAGATTTTGTGTCTTTAGCTCTGAATCATATAAACCATAGGAGTTAGAGGACTCTGTGACTCTCCTTTGGTTCTGGCAGCTCTTCCTTCCTTCCTTCCTTTATTCCTTCCTTCCTTCCTTCCTTCCTTCCTTCCTTCCTTCCTTCCTTCCTTCATACCTTGACACTATAGGAAGTATAGAACAGTTCCTCAGACAAAGTTTATGGAATTGTAAGATGTTAATCACTGGCTGACTGAAGATAAACCATGCCTCACTGACCTTTAAAAATGGAACTACTGAGGCAGAGCCAAGATGGTGGAGTAATAGCATGGACTTGCTAGAGCTTCTCCCAACCCAGCCCAAGGTGAGCCAAATACCTGTAAAAAATGACTTGAAACAAATTCTGGAGCTACAGAACCCACAGAATGACTGAGGGAAACAAATCTCCAGCCCAAGACAACCTGAAAGATCAACAGGAAGCATCAATCATGCCACTGAGAGCAGAGCCTGGTGGGCGCTGAATCTCTTGCACCTGTGGCAGTTTCCAGAATTCACGACCCCAAATGCTGAGGACAAATTGGAAGGTCAGTGAAAAAAACCTGTAGGGCCCATGTGAGAAAGCAGAGTGATCAGGCCCCAACCCCAGGGCAGCAGAGGGGGTGGAGGGCATTGTGGCACCCACAGCAGGGGCAGGGGCAGCAGAGACTGTTTCTGGAGATCTAGGCCCACAGATTGTCGGGGGATCGAGCGACTGACAGTATACCCCTCAACCCCACTGGAAGCAGAGAACTACCTTGACAAAGATTTCAAAAGTCAAGTAAACAGCTGGGGAAATAAGCAAAGATCAGAAAAAGAATTAGACTATACAATCTTACTTTGGTGATAAGGAAGACCAAAATATACAAACAGAAGAAGACAAAGTCAAAGCCTCCAAGAAAAATATGAATTTGTTTCAGGCCATGGAAGAGTTCAAAAAGGATTTTGAAAATCAAGTAAGAGAAGCAGAGGGAAAATTGGGAAGAGAAATGAGAATGATGCAAGAAAATCATGAAAAATTAGTCAACTACTTGCTAAATGGGACCCAAAAAATGCTGAAGAAAATAACACTTCAAAAAATGGACTAACCCAAATGGCAGAAGAGATCCAAAAAACCAATGAAGAGAAGAATGCCCTAAAAAGCAGAATTAGCCAGATGGAAAAGAAGATCCAAAAGCTCATTGAAGAAAATAATTCCTTAAAGGTTAGAATGGAGTGGATGGAAACTAATGATCTCATGAAATATCAAGAAATTATAAAACAAAACCAAAACAATGAAAAAATAGCAGACAAGGTGAAATATCTCACTAGAAAAACAACTGATTTGGAAAGTAGATCCTGGGGAGACAATTTAAAAGTTATTGGACTATCTGAAAGTCATGATAAAAAAAGAGCCTAGATATCAGCCCTGAAGAAATTATCAAAGAAAACTGCTCTGATATTCTAGAACCAGAGGGTAAAGTAGAAATTGAAAGAATCCACTGCTTGCCTCCTGAAAGAGATCCCAAAAGGAAATCTCTTAGGAATATTGTAGCCAAATTCCAGAGCTCCCAGGTCAAGGAGAAAATATTACAAGCAACCAGAAAGAAATAATTCCAGTATTGTAGAAATACAATCAGGATAGCACAAGATCTAGCAGCTTCTACATTAAGGGATCGAAGGGCTTGGAATATGATATTCTACTGGTCAAAGGAGCTAGGATTAAAACCAAGAATCACCTGCCTAGAAAAACTGAATATAATATTTCTGGGGAAAAAAATGCTCATTCAATGAAATAGAGGACTTTCAAGCATTCTTGATGAAAAGATCAAAGCTGAATAGAAAATTTGACTTTCAAACATAAGAGTCAAGAGCAGCATGAAAAGGCAAACTGGAAAGAGAAATCATAAGGGATTTACTAAAGTTCAATTGTTTACATTCCTACATGGAAAGATCATATTTGTAACTCTTGAGACTTCTCAGGATTAGGTTAGCTAGAGGGATTATATACATATCGACAGAAAGCCCAGAATGAGTTGAATAGGAAGGGATGCTATCTAAAAAAATAAAATTAAGGGGTAAGAGAGGAATATATTGGTAGAAAGAAAGAAAGAAAATTCAATTCCATTGTAGTACCATTCAATTCAGTTCAGTTCAAAGGATAACCTTTTCTAGAGGAGAGGAGGGGAGGGGAGGGGAGAGGAGGGGAGGGGAAAGGAATGGGGTAAATGATCTCTCACACAAAAGAGGCAAGAAAAAGCTTTTTCAATGGAGGGGAAGAGTGGTGAGGTGAGAGGGAAAGAGTGAAGCTTACTCTTTTCGCATTTGACTTAAGGAGGAAATAACATGCACACTCACTTTGGTATGAAAATCTATCTCACACTACAGGAAAGTAGGGGGAAGGGGGTAGGGATTAGCAGGGGGATGATAGAAGGGAGGGCAAATGGGAGCAGGGAGTAATTAGAAGCAAGCATTTTTTGAGGAGGTTAAGGATCAAAAGAGAGAATAGAATAAATGGGGGGCAGGATAGGATGGAGGGAAAAATAGCTAGTCTTTCACAATATGGCTGTTATGGAAGTCTTTTGTATAACTACACACATAATAACCTATATTGAATTGCTTGCCTTCTCAATAGGGGTGAGTGGGTAGGGTGGAAGGGAGAGAAGTTGGAATTCAAAGTTTGAAAAAGAAATGTTAAAAATTGTTTTTACATGCAACTGGGAAATAAGATATACAGGCAATGGAGTATAGAAATCTATCTTACTCTACAAGAAAATAGAGAGGATAGGGATAAGAAAAGGGAGGGTGTGATAAAAGGGAAGGTAGATTGGGGGAAGTGGTAATCAGAATGCATGCTGTCTTGAGGTAGGTGGAGGGGAGAAATGGGGAGAAAATTTGGAATTCAAAATCTTGTGGAAGTGAATGTTGAAAACTAAAATAAATTAATTAATTAAAAGTAAATTAAGTATAAAAAAGAACAAAGATAAGAAGAAACTTTGAAATGCAAATACAGACATAAAGAAACATAAAATGGTAAATATAAGTAAACAGTCAGAAAAAAAAGACTTTATAAGGACAAAGCATATGTATTTAATAGAGGGATGTTAAAAGCATCCCCTAGGAACCACAATGTCTGTATGAGTCATAGAATAAGTAAAATAATATGCAGGAACTGGAAGTGATTTTTATTAAATTTTTATGATCTTAAAAGAAGAAAGAAAAAGAAAAGTTGGGAAAAGGTGCATTACAAAGGAGATGCAAATAGCAGTCTGTACACCCACACTCACACACAGAAGGGGTGTGAATGGGCATGATTTGGACCTGAGCCTGAACTAGTACAGAGTGATGCCAACATAGTCAGGAAGAGAATTTACAATATAAAAACAGTACTGTAAAAATGAGCTCTGTTGAAACACTTAAGGACTCTGCTCAATGCAGTGACCAACTAAGAATCAAGAGAACAAATTATTTACAATGCTACCCACTTACTGATAGAAAAGTAGGTGATGGACTAGATACATGATGAGATATTTATTTTAAGGCATGGCCAATGTGAGGATTTGTTTGACTTGTCTATGTGCATTTGTTGCAGGATTTTCTTTTTGCTTTTTCTTCTCTAGTAAGTGGAGGAGGTAGGAAGGAGAGAAGAATAATACTTGTTAATTAAAAAACATCAAATTGTATTTGAAAAAATAAAGAAAAAAAAAGATAAAAATGAAGCTACCCAGTCTGTGGTCATTGTAGAGGAAAATCATCTCTGATGGCTATATCTACATCCAGCTACAGAGGAAGAAACCAGCTCTTCAGAGGAAATCATTCTTCATATTTTCACTTGACCCTCTTACTTTGCCTCATTCAAGATAATCAATGGCATTTTACCAAATAGCAGACACCATACCTACCAAAAAATTGAGGCCTAAAGAATCTTACTGAAGAGTTAAGTCATGGTTTGTAGGCTCAGGGAACCCAGAATAGGAACATTCCTAGAAGAAAAAGTATGCATAGATGTGAATTTCCTTGGTTAGTTTTGTTCTCTATTCATGAGCCTTTCTACTAGTATATTCTATGTGTGCCTGCTATTCTGACTGATCTTGTGTGTATTTTTGGAAGAGTATGCCCCAGGTTTATGTGAGAATGTTTTTTTCACTACGGACCCTACCATATCACTTCAGTAAATGCCTTTTCTTTGAGCTAATTGAATGTGTCCTTTTGCTGACTATTGAAGGTGAATATGTTGGTGGGTGATTGTGAACTATATACAGTTTTAGGACTGGTGACTTACATTGGACTTAGAACTTGAGGATAGTTATCCCTTCCCATTGGAGGATTCAACTAGTGACACAGAAGGCTACCATTACACTACATACATGAATAGGATTTACTATGATCATTTTTTGAGCTATCAAACAAATTTGTATCATTGCTATTATTTTTATCAGAAAAACTTTGGAAAAATAACATTTGTATTCCATATGATGTCAGTCGATGTTTGTTGAGGGCCTACTATGTGCCAGGCACTGTGCTAAGCCCTTAAGATACAAAAACATACAAAATACAAAGACAGTCCCTGCTCTCAAGAAGCTTATAATCTAGTAGGACAAAAGAAAAGGAAAGCTCAATGCCAGTGCAAGTTTTATGATGTATATTTTATATTGCAGGAAATATGCTCAGATCAGGAAAGAGCCTTAGGTAGTATCACATAGCTTCTAAATGTCTCTACCATTAGAAGCCATCAACTTCTCTAATTACTTGGATTTGACAAGTCTTTATCCATGGAGAAATGAAACTAAAGTTTCCTTTTTAACATTTCCCTTTCTCAAAATTCCAAAATCAAAGTCTTAGACTACATTTTAGATAGGATCAAAAGATTTTAGTGTAGAAAATGACTCATACTTCTGGTGCTAAGATGGCAGAATGAGGAAGGAACCCTCTGATGCCCTCCAAAATTCCCCTCCAAACAATTAGAAAACTGCTTCAAAATTGATCTAGGAGCAGGGAAACAGCTTACCAGACAGGAAAGGTCTGTCTCATTGGGGTGGGAGGGGAGTGAGGTCCAAGAGCAAAGCAGCCTGTCTCATAGCCAGGGGACCTGCAGCAAAGTTGTAAGCCTAGGACAATTCACCAGCCAGGTCCCACCCTCCTACAAGCCAATAACTCCGTAAGTAAGTGAGTCATCTGTGCAGCATAGCAAGGTCCCACCTAGCAACTCTACCCCCACATAAGTCATCAGCCAGGCCTTAATCCCATTGCTGACCAGGAGTGGAACTCCTTCCTAGGGCTGGCCAACAGTGAGATCCAGTCCCTGGGGCCAACCACAAGACTCTGTTACCACAGAAACCCAGCAACAGGACCTCACCCCTGGAGCAGGCCAGCAGCTAAACCCCACACCCAGGGGAGGCCAACAGGGTGGTTCCATCCCCCCAGTACATGCCAGAAGGGAAACCTACCCTCCAGAGAAAGCAGGCAGCTAAGCCCTGAGGCCCAATGAAAGCCAGCAGTAAGGCTCAGAGCCCAGGCACAAAAAGTTTGAAAGAGTGCAGGATCAGAGCCTAACTCTCACATAAAAACACTGAGTCATCAAAAAAAGTCAGAAAAAAATGAACAAAAACAAAACAAAACAAAACAAAACAAAAAAAGATCTTGGCTATAGAAAGTTACTATGGTGATAGAAAAAGGCTATGGGAGGCATCAAGTTTATGTAAAGTCTAAATGGTTACATGTGAAGTCTCAAAGAATGATATTTGGTTTCAGGCCTAAAAAGATTCTTGGAAGAGCTTAGAAGGATTTTTGAAATAAAATTGAAGAAGTAGATGAAAAATTGAGAAAATAAATGAGAAAAAGGCAAAAGAATCATGAAAAAAGTCAATAGCATGGGAAAAGATATACAAAAATTTGCTGAGGAAAATAATTAATTAAAACATAGAATGAGTCAAATGGGAAAAGAAATACAAAAGCACACTGAAGAAAATAATTCCTTAAAAAAATCAAACAAGTAGAAATTAATGACTATGAAACATCAAGATATGATAAGACAAAATTTAAAAAGTAAAAATAGAGAAGAAAATGTGAAATTTCTCATCGGAAAAACAACTGACCTAGATAACAGATCCAGGAGAAACAATATAAAAATTAATGGAATACCCAAAAACCATGACAAAGAAAAAACCTGTACAATATCTTTCAAGAAATTTTCCAAGAAAACTATGCTGATATATTAGATCCAGAGGGTAAAAATAGAACTGGAAAGAATCCACCCATCACCCACCTCAAAGAGATCCTAAAATAAAAACTCCCAGGAACATCATAGCCAAAATTCTAGGGCTCACAGATCAAGGAGAAAATATTGCAAGCAACAAAAAAGAAACAATTCAAACACCATGTAACTAGAGTAAGGATTATACAGTATTTGGTAGCTTCATCATCAAGGTACTGGAGGATTTGGAATATGACATATCAGAATACAAAGGAGTTAGGATTACAACTAAGAATCACCTGCCCAGAAAAATTGCATATAATCTTTCTGGGGAGAAAATGGACATATAATGAAGCAGAGAACTTTCAAGCATTTCTAGTTAAAAGACCACAGTTGAACAAAAAATTTGACCTCTAAATACAAGACTCAAGAGAAACATAAAAAGGCAAAAAAGAAACAAGAAAGAGAAAACATAAGAAATTTAATAATGTTAGTCTGTTTATATTTCTATATGGCAAGATATTTGTAACTCAACAACTTTATCACTTTAGGAGCAATTGAAAGGATTATATATAGACAAAGGGTGTGGATATAAGGTGACTGTGATGTATTGTCACCCCCCAAACAAAAAAATAAAGAACGAGAAAGAAAGAAGAAGGAGGGGGGAGATTAAATGGAGTAAACTATCCCACATAAAAGAAGTATGAATATTATTACATTGGAGGGAAAATTGGAAGAGGAGGTAGGGCAAAGTTTAAGCCTTACTCTCATCAAAATTGGATCAAAGAAGGAATACGACACACTCAGCTGGATACAGAAATCTATCATACCCTATAGAGAAGTAAAAAAACTGGACAGATAATAGAAGAGGGGTACTGATAAAAGGAAGGGTATATTGTTTCTTGTAAACAACATATTGTAGGATTCTGGTTTTTAATCCATTCTGCTATCTGTTTCCACTTTATGGGTCAGTTCACCCCACTCACATTTATAGTTATGATAACTAAGGCAGAAATAGTAAACACGTTATTTTTTTATCATAATGCAATAAAAATTACATTCAGTAATGGACAATGGAAAGAGACTAAAAATTAATTGGAAATTAAATAATCAAATCCTAAAAAAATCCAAGTGCATCAAAGAATAAATCACAGAAACAATTGGTAATTTCATTAAAGAAAAGCACAACAATGAGACAACATACCAAAATTTATGAGATGCAGCCAAAGTGGTACTTAGGGGGAAATTTATATCTCTAATTGCTTACATCAATAAAAAAGATCAATGAATTGGGCATGCAACTAAAGGAAAAAAACTGGGAAAAAACAAATTAAAAATCCCCAACTAAAGACAAAATTGGAAATCCTGAAAATAAAAGGAATGATTAATAAAATTGAATGTAAGAAAACCATAGAACAAATAAATAAAACTAGAATCTGGTTTTATGAAAAAAACCCAATAAAGTAGGTAAACCATTGGTTAATTGGATTAATAAAAGCAAAGAAAAAAACAGATTACTAATATCATAAATGAAAGGGGTGAATTAATCATCAATCTAGAGGAAATGAAGAAATTGTTAGGAGCTATTTTGCTCAATTATATGCCAATAAATTTGATAATCTAAATGAAATGGATGGATATCTACAAAAACATAACTCAGACTAACAGAAGAAGAAATAAAATACTTAGGAAAAGAAAATGAACAAGCCACCAATGAACGTCCTAAGAAAAATTTCCCAGGATCAGATGGATTCACAAGAGAATTCTACCAAACATTTAAGGAACAATTGCTCCCACTATTATGTAAATTACTTATAAAAATAGATGAAGAAGGAGTGCTATCAAATTCCTTTTATGACATAAATAAAGAAATTATATATCAGTTTTCCGGATAAATATTGATGCAAATATTTTAAATAAAATACTAGCAAAGAGATTACAACAATTTGTCAAAGGAATTATACATTATGATCAGGTAGGATTTATACCAGGAATGCAGGACTGATTCAATATTAGGAAAACTGTAAGCATAATTGACTGTATCAATAACAAAACCAAGAGAAAGTATATGATCATCTCAATAGGTACAGAAAAAGCCTTTCACAAAGTTCAGCACCTATTCCTATTAAAAATACTAGGAGAGCACAGGAATAAATTGAGCTTACCTTAACATAATAAGTAATATTTATTTAAAACCACCAACGAGCATTATCTGTAATGTGGATAAGTTAGAAGCCTTTCAAATGCATTCAGGGATGAAACAAGGATGCCCATTATCACTTCTATTATTTCATATTGTACTGGAAATGTTAGCTATAGCAATTAGAGAAGAAAAAGAAATGAAAAGAATTAGAATAGTCAATGAGAAAAGAAAACTATCACTCTTTACAGATGATATGATTTTATACTTAGAAAATCCTAGAGAATCAAATAAAAAACTACATGAAATTATTTAGAAATTTAACCAAGTTGCAGAATACAAAATAAGCCCACATAAATCAACATCATTTCTATATATTACCAATGAAGTCCAGTAGTGACGTAGAAAAAGAAATTCCATTTAAAATAACTGTAGACAACATAATATACTTGGAAATCTACCTGCCAAGATGAACTCAGGAACTACATGAACACAATTATAAAACACTTCACACAAATAAAGTCAGATCTAAACAACTGGAAAAATATTCGTTGCTCTTGAGTAGGTCAAGACAATGTAATAAAATTAAAATTCTGCCTTAATTAATCAATTTATTCAGTGTAATATCAACCAAACTATCAAGAATTATTTCATGGAGCTAGAAAAATATCATAACAAAATTTACCTGGAAGAAATAAAGCTCAAGATATCAAGGGAATCAATGAAAAAAATGTGAAAGAAGATGGTCTAGCTGTATCAGATCTCAAACTGTATTAGAAAGTGGTAATTATCAAAACAATATGGCAGTGGCTAAGTAATAGAGTGGTGAATCAGTGGAATAGTTAGGTACAAGTTATATTATATTAAATGACCATAGTAATAAAGTATATGATAAACCTAATTAGATCAAAGCTTTTGGCACAAAAACTCATTATTTGACAAAACTGCTACAATACAAGTCATTCCCCAACTGATAAATGGTCAAAGGATATGAACAGGCAGTTTTCAGAAAAAGAAATCAAAGATACCTCTAATCATATGAAAAAATGTTCTAAATCACTGTTGATTAGAGAAATACCAGTTAAAACAACTCTGAGGTACCACCTCACATCTGTCAGAGAGGCTAATATGACAAAAAAGGAAAATGTTCGATGTTGGAGGGGATGTGGGAAAACTAGGACATTAAAGTATACTGTTGGTGGAGTTTTGAACTGATCCAACCATTCTAGAGAACAATTTGTAACTATGCCTAAAGGCCTATAAAATTGTGTCTTTGATCTAGCAATATCACTAATAGCTTTATATCCCAAAGACATAAAAAAAAAAGAACAAAAGGGACCTATTTGCACAAAATTATTTATAACAGCTCTTTTTGTGTTGGCTAAGAATTGGAAATCAAAGGGATCCTCATCAGTTGGAAAATGGCTAAACAGGTTGTGATACATGATTCTGATGAAATATTATTGTGCTATAAGAAATTACAAGCTGGATGATTTCAAAAATTCTGGAAAGACTTACAAGAACTGATGCATAGGGAAATGAACAGAACTAGGGGAATGCTGGACATAGTAACCACTGTATTGGTCAGTGAAGAACTGTGAATGATTTAGCTATTCTCAGCAGCACAATAATCCAAGATAAACCCAAAAAACTAGTGATGAAGTACACTATCCACATCCAGAGAAAGAACTGATATTGATTGATATAGACTGAAGCATGCTGTTTTTCACTTTCATTTTTTTCTTTTTATTTGAGTCTTCTTGTACAAAATGACTGATACAGAAGTGTTTTACATGATTGCACATGCAAAACCTATTGCTTGCCTTCTCAGGGAGAAGTGAGGAGAGGTGGGAGGGACAAAATGTGGAACTCAAAACTTTAACTAAAAGTGTTAAAAATTGAAAAAAAAAAAAGAAAAGAAAAGGACCTAGTGATTATCTTTTCCAATCCTTTCATTTTTCAGTTAAAGAAAATGAATCTCAAGTTGATGGTTGCATCCTCCCCCTCACCTGGTGCCTTCTTAGTACATCTCCCTGTAGAAAAGAACTCATCTTTTGATTTTCATTTCTTCATTCATAACTTCATCTAATTAATATTCATGGAAAAGGAGATTGATTAGCATGTTTTCCAGGTCCTGTGTGTATGGTGAGTTCCACCATGAAGTGTAAGATCCTGTCCCTTGATAACAATTTTCATTAAATGAAAATATGCACTTAATGATTGGCCCTGCTAGCAACTGGAGACTATGATTGACTCACACGTGAAATTCAAATACATTTTCCCTTACTGGAAGGCAAGAAACTGGGGACAATTATGTGGCATCAATGGTTACAGGGGACAATGGGAATATAAGTTGTTCCAATGACTTTATGGCCTCATTGGTGTGGACACTTACTCTTAGATTTCTGCCACAACCTATTGGTGACTTTTCATCTTAAGGTTATGTAGTATATAGTGTGACAAATTGGTCTATACCTAGTTTCTACTATTCTGTTTTCTAGTTTTCCCAGCAGGTTTGTTAAATAATGAGTTTTTGTTCTAAAAGCTTGCATCTTTGGATTTATCTACTACGTTATTTGCTATAATATTATTCTTAAGGGAGTTTGGTCTGGGTTTTTGGAAAATTTTAGATAGAGGGTGCTATGCTTGTCATTTCGTGGGTAGTAAGCAATGGAACTCTTGGACTATCTATCCCTCACTCACACTGCATGACCACTTCACTTCCTTTTCTTATCCTTCACAGGATCATAACATCTCAGAATGCACATAGTCCAACCTGTACCAGCATAAACATCCAATCTACACTATCCTCGAAAAGTGATCATCTTGAAGCCTCCAATTGATTCAGAACTTACCATCTTGGGAGGAAGCTGGAGTCATCTTTAAAAAGTTTTTATTGCTAGTAAGATTTGCCTTCTAGCGAATTTAAATATGTCTTTTTGCACCCACCCATTGCTCTGATAGTAGGTCTGTCCTCTGAAGCCAAGTAGAAGTCTAAATAGTATTGTACATGAAAGTCCTTTGGGAATATGAAGCTGCCATGTCCTAATCTATACATTCAGCATTCCCAGTTCCTTCTGTGGTTGCCAATAGGGTCATTATATGTCATATAGATTGTTGTTCACTTCTCTTTATTTCTTTTCTACTTCCTCCTCCTGATTTTCTTCTCCTTCTCCTCCTACCCCTCTTCCTCCTTCTTTTTCTCCTCTTCTTTCTCCTTCTCCTCCCCTCTCCTCTTTCTCCTTTTCCTCATTCTAATAATCATATTAACAATAACATAGCTATCAAGTATATATTGTTATAAGGTTTGGAAAGTTTTTTACATACATTATCTTATTTGGTCCTCATGACAACTTTGTGAGGTAAGTGCTATTATCAATCGCATTTTACAGATAATGAAAGAGATGCAGAGAAGTTAACTGACTTCTTCTGAACCATACACCGTATTTACAGATAATGAAAGAGATGCAGAGAAGTTAACTGACTTCTTCTGAACCATACACCGGACAGATCCCAGGGTTAGGATCTGAACCCAAGGCCTCTGACTCCAAGTCCACTATATCACATTTTGTCTCATGTATCTCATAGGTACTTTTCAGTCTTCCTTGTTGCATCATCTTCTTTCATTCTCCCCATTGCTATGAATTTCCCCTCCAAATCTGTGTCTTGGATCCCATTCTCCTCCATTTCTACATTCCTTCCCTTATGTTCTCAGAGGTTCAATTATTGTATATATACAGATGACTCTCAAATCTACACATTCAGACCCAATTAGTCTCTTCAATTCTAGTCTTTCATTTTTGACTGTCTTCTAGATATTTTTGCCTGGGATGACGTGTTGGCATCTCAAACTCAACTATCCAAACATAATTCAAAACCTCTGTGTCCCCCAAGCTTCCTAAATCTGTTGAGGGATCCACTCTCCTCTTAATGAACCCAGGTTTATACTTCCAGAAGGTTTCTAGTTTCTTTGCACTCACATTCCCTATATGATCACTTTCCACGTTCTATTGATCTTATCTCCCCAGTATCTCTCACCTATTTCCTCTTCTGTCCACTTAAGTGGCTACCAGTCTAATTTGTGCCCTCATCGCTTCTATCCTAAAAAAATATTTATTTATTTTAAGTTTTCAACATTCACTTCCACAAAATTTTGAGTTCCAAATTTTTCCCCATCTCTTCCCTCCCCTCACCCCAAAACACCTTGCATTCTGATTTCCCCTTCCACCAATGTGCCCTCCCTTCTAATACCCCTCCCTTCTCTTAGACCCATTTTCTCTCTTCTCCTGTAGAACAAGATAAATTTCTATACCCCATTACCTGTATTTCTTATTTCCCAGTTGTATGCAAAAACAACTCTCAACATTTGTTCCTAAAACTTTGAGTTCCAACTTTCTCTTCCTTCCTCCCTCCCCACCTATCCCCACTGAGAAGGCAAGCAGTTCAGTGTAGGCTATACATGTGTAGTTTTGCAAATGACTTCCATAATAGTCATGTTGTGTTAGACTAACTATATTTCCTTCCATCATATCCTGCCCCATTTCTTCTATTCTCTCTTTTGACTTTACCCCTCCCCAAGAGTATTTACTTCTAATTGCTCCCTCCTCCCAATTGTCTTCTCTTCCATCATCCCTCCCCACCCTGCTTATCCCCTTCTCCCCTACTTTCCTATAGTGTAAGATAGATTTTCATATCAAATTGAGTGTGCATGTTATTCCTTCCTTGAGCCAAATGTGATGAGAGTAAGCTTCACTTTTTCCCTTTCACCTCACCTCTTTCTCCCTCCATCGGAATTCTTACCTCTTCTATGAGAGATAATTTACCCCATTCCATTTCTCCCTTTCTCCTCCCAATTTATTCCTCTCACCCCTTAATTTTACTTTTTAGAGATGATCCCTTCCTATTCAACTCAACCTGTGCACTCCACCTCTCTGTCTCTGTCTCTCTGCCACCCCAGGCAGTGACAGTGGCAGCAGCTGGCCACAGCAGGCATTATTGAAGCTTCAGCTGTAAGCACCTGTGAGAATTCAGCAGCTGACCTGAACCCCAGCCCTGAGTGGCTGCCTGTGCCTGCCTACAGCCCCTGGGGGAATTGAGCAGCTGATAAGAATCATAGCCATGAGCCAGGCCAGGGAGTAAATGCCTCTCCCTTGATTGTGCTACCTTGGAGGAACTGAGATCTTAGGTCTCCAGAGTATACCCTACTCTTGACAAAGGACCCCAAAGACTAGTAACTGGTTGGGAAAATGCCCAAAAAGGGGAAAAAATAAGACTATAGAAGGTTACTTTCTTGGTAAACAGGTATTCTCTCCCATGCTTTTGAATGAGTAACAACAATGTTTGCCATCAGGGGAAGACATAAAAGTCAAGGCTTCTGCATCCAAAACCTCCAAAATAAATATGCAATGGTCTCAGGCCATGGAAGAGCTCAAAAAGGATTTTGAAAATCAAGTAAGAGAGGTGGAGGAAAAATTGGGAAGAGAAATGAGAGCAATGTAAGAAAATCATGAAAAGCGAGTAGTCAACAGCTTGCAAAAGGAGACTTAAAAAATGCTGAAGAAAATAACACCTTTAAAAATAGGCTAATTCAACTGGCAAAAGAGGTCCAAAAAGACAATGAGAAGAATGCTTTAAAAAGTAGAATTAGCCTTTGGAACAGGAAAATGGAAAAGGAGGTTCAAAAGCTCACTGAAGAAAATAATTCTACTCCATCATGTTGGCTCTGTCCCCTTGCTAAACACTTTCTTAACTGTTCTCTCTGCTGCAAATATACTTACTTAGATAAGTCCATCTCACTCTCCTACTCAAAAAACATCTGGGGCTCCCCATTACCTCTAGAATAAAGCTGCTCAGCTTGGCATTAAGACCCTTCATAATCTGCTTCCATCCTGGCTTTCTTACCCATTAAATATGCCTTGACATACATACAAACATACAAACATACATACACACACATACATACATACATACATATATACATACTTCCCTTCAAACAGATGAACAGGACTACTAACTATTCCAACGAGGCTGAGGGGAGGCCAGTGCTGGCCTCTGGTGCACTAAGACAATGTTTTGGTTTTTGTTTTTTGCTGTTTGGTTGCTTGAGAATGTAGCTCAATACAGGTGGTAAATTCAATTCAAGGCTAAATACTATTGAGAGGAAGTGTGGTATAATAGATAAGGAGCTGTCCTAAAAGCCAGGACAGACCTGGGTCCAAGTCCCAGTCTAACACTTACTGGTTGTATTACCTTGGTTATAGACACTTAATATCTTAATGCTCTAAGCAGCCAAGATTAGCAGTTGAGAAGAGGATGTTGACCCACATTAGAAGAGGTATTTTCTTCATCTGGGTATTCATTAAACCAATGAAATCACAGATCTAGTCTCCTGCTCCTGAGCATTTTCTTTTTTGGGGAGAGCAGATATTGGGGGTCTGTTGGGTCTCCCTATCTCACCAAGGATGAGTGGTCACTCTCATGCCCAACCCCAATACTGATTAGCATGGATGCATTAACCTGCTGTTTTTCCTTATCTGAGCTGGGTCATCCACCTTAGGATTTAACTCCGTTGGAGCTCAGAATTCTCCAACACATTAATTCCACCATCATCAACCTCCTCAGCAGTACAGACTACACACAGCCAACCCTCTGACTGTTTTCACAAGCTTTCCTTCAAATCTGCAATGTTATCTCTTCTCTCCTCCTTCTCTTGGAAGCTACCCTCCTTCAAAGATCAGCACAGTTGTTACCTTATCTATGAAAACTTCTGTGATTCCACCCCCTCTCCACACTCCCTCCAGTTGGTAGTGCTTACTTTATCCTCAAACACACATATTTACTTATCTGGGAATATGTTATATTCAGTGATGAGGTCCTTTGTATCCCTATGGTGCCTTGCATGGCACATGTTCACGGATGTGAATTACTGAACAGTTTCCAGTTTCCTCACCATCTTGGTTACCATTCTCTGAAGCTGTTCCAGTTTGTAAACAGTGGACCTAAAATTCTGTGGCACTCAGTATTGAGCACAGCAGTCCAGATGTTTTATGAACTGGGTGGAGCATAGCAGAACAAGCAGAGCTTTAGCCAGAGAGATCACAGAAGAGTTTTCTTTCTTTTCTTTTCTTTTCCTTTTTTTTTTTTTTTGGCTTCTATAGTTTACTATAACACATTAAAATTGGAAAAAAAGCAAAAGAATATGTGTTTATATAGAGACTACTATGTGTCAGGTACTATGCTAAGCACTTTACAAATATTATCTCACATTACAAAGCTGGGAGGGAAGTTCTTTTCCATTGTTACATCCATTTTACAGTTTAGGAAGCAAGGCAAAAAGAGATGAATTGACTTGCTTAGGGTCACACAGCTGATAAATGTCTGAAGTTGGACTCAGGTCTTCCTGACTCCAGGTTTTTGAACTCAGGTCTTCCTAACTCCAGGACCAGCTCTATCTACTGAGCCTACTAGCTTGCACAAAGATTTCTTTTTACATTTAATTTTTTCCACATTCACTCTCCTTTGTTTAATAATTCAGTTATTTATTTTTTAAACTGAAAACTTTACATTTTTCCTTTGATATTTCAGCTCGGGATCATAACTCTAGAGCTAAAAGGAAACATTGAGGCCACCCAGCCCAGCCCTGTCATTTTACAGTTGAGGAAAATGAAGCCCAAAAAAGTTAAATGCCAGTGTATTAGGAAGTGACAGAACCAGAATTTGGATCCCAGGCTTCTGATTCCATTTAGCTCATACTGAGCTTCTTTTGGACCCTGCCTTTGCTAACCAATATGCGAAATAGCTCTTTAGTTTTGTGTCATCTCCAGGTTTAATAATTTGCCTTTGTTGTTTACATTCTCTACATGAGTTCACCACTGCCTTTCTACTTTGAGTCTGAAGCTCATTCTCCCCATAGATTCTGTGTGCATTTGTGCCCCCAAACTTTTGGAGGAGAATGGTTTTGGTAACTACTGTTCTTGTTATAGACTCTTAATAAATGCTATTAATAAAAAGAAAATAAGGCTGGCTGATTATTAATGGGAAATACCCCAGTGGGGGGCTACGAGGAACAGTAATGGAAATGTCACACCATAATCTAAAATTGTTTTACCTTTGGAATTAAGGATTTTTTAAAAGTTAATGACTTTATCCTATTTGCATTTACATGATCCATAGAATCAGAATCTCAGAATTGGAAGGAATCTTAGAGGCTTTCTTACCCATTCTATATGCTCTATCATACACACATACATATTTACAAGGATACATGCCTATGTGATCTTATGTGTATTATTTGCATGCATGTGTGCATGTTTCTGAGGCAAGAGAATAACACATTCTACTATATAAATGCATACATGTACATAAATCTATATAATACACATACATATGTGTCACCTGCCATATATGCACATACGTATATATAAATATACACATATGCATGTACATATACATATATATGCACATAGACAGATATATACATGGATGTGTGCATGTACATCCCATCTCAGCTAATCTGCCAAATTTTAATGCAATGTTAAATTTTAAAAACTTTAGCCTCTTGGAATACCCTGAATATTGACATGCATATGAATCTATATGTACATACAAATGCACATAGACTCACACTACATGCATGTGTATAGATGTGTGTGTGTAGATCTATTCCCCCTCTCATTCCTACTGGCTATAAGACCCTGGACAAATCACTTAACCTCTTGATGCTCCAGGTATATCCATAAGACTATGTTGTGGAACAGAGGCTGACTTGCATTGAAAATGAGTTTCCTCATCTAAAAGTTCCTTGTGTCAATGGTAACATGGCTGTGGTTCTAAAGAGACCATAAGTTTTAGAGCTAGAAGAGCATGAAGAGGTCATGTAGTCCAAACCCAACATTTCCTGCCAAGAAAACTGGAACCCAGACAGGCGTATAATGTGCTCAGCACCACAAAGATAGAGAAGAGACGGAGCTATCATTTGGATCCAGGTCCTTGGACTCTATATTTTTGTCTCAAAAGAAGAAAAATCTAATATTAGATGGAGGAAGAAACACCAAGTTCATTTCTCATGATTAATTAAACCGCTTGAATTTCTCCATTAGCATATTTCTACGGAAAGTTGTTTCTATCACATCTCATTTAGGTTCTGGAAAATGAGGGACTTATTAAGGGCTTCCATTTCTCCATTCTCTGGTTAAGTGCTACTCCCTTCACTTGTCTAGCCCCTTTACTGGGTACTTTTCTATGGCTCAGGGACTTGGATAAAAGCAAAGATGCCGTCCTTACCAAATTTTCAGATTCTCTTAAGTGTTTTGGTATTGAGCGTATGATGTGGGGATTAAGGACTGGTACTGTGATTTCATGGGTACAGGGAACTCTTGGATGAGGAAAGAGTCTCTACCAAGGTAGGTCTCCCCTTTCTTTTTAAATTGGAGTCTTCATTAGCTCCATAGGGCATCGAGAAGTTAAATGACTTACTCAAGGTCACACAGGACGTAGGAGTCAGAATTGAAGATAGCCCTTCTTGGCTTCAAGGTCAGCTCCATATTCACTGTACACTGTTGCCTCCCATTGGCAGACATATAGTATATAAGAAGATATTCATAGTAGAGCTTTTTGTGGTAGCAAAAAACATGAAAACAAAGTGAATGCCCATTGTTTGGGGAATGGTTGAACAAATTACGTTATTTGAAATGTAATGGGATATTATTGTGTCCTGCCCAGACTGAGCCAAGTGCTGAGTGGTAAGTCATGTACTGCTCCAGCTTCTTGTGCTATGTTGGAGCAGAGACAAATATGATGGCAAGCCAAAATCATCCTAGTTCTTTCTGTTGTTACAGCTACTTCATTCAAACCTGTTAGTCAGCATCAGGCTGGACCCTTTAATTTCATGGTATGCCATAAAAAAAAAAATAAGCATTTGACATGGACAAAGATGACACCCAACTGTGAAAATGACAATCCAAGAGGATTCAAGACATTTTCTTCCTCAGAAAGGAAAGAGACTATTTTATTGGGAAATAACTTGGATTGGAACTTGGGGGAAATCCATTAGTCTGTACCCAGAATCAGTGGGCACTGTGCCCATGATGAAGGCAGGCTTCCCAGAATGATAGTGTACCACCCTCTGAATTTTTAATGAAGCCCATGTGTGCTGGCTCTGGTAAACAAAGCCAGTGGGGATGGTTCCTGCTTCAGTACACAACCCAACTGGAAAATGCCAGCCTCCCCCCCCCCCCCCCATGGAGTACTCCCAAGTCTTGTGGGTAGTTCAATACAAGCTTCATTGGAACCTAATTGAAAGTAATTAGACTGAATGAGATTACATGGAATCTTAACTGGATAATTAGAACAATTAGATTAAAAGGGGAGCTGCTGAGCCCTAATATTGTTAATTGGAAGCACAATATTTGTTGCATCAAATATCTTCCAGCACCTCACCCTAAGCACCAGACCCAAAAAGTCATTAAGTGATACTTTGTCATGGCTGTACTAAAGACCATTCTATAGCTAGCTGTTCCCTGATCATGGCATTTCATCTTATTTTCTCACCTTGGCACAGGTGCCCATATGTGGAATATATTCCTCTCACCTTTTCCACTTAGGTTCCTTAGTTTCTTTCAAAGTACAAGTCATATGCCAAGTAGAATTGAGTAAAGACACTGATCTTAGAGAAGGAGAAGACGTAGAGACACTGGTTATAGATGACTTCCTGAAGGAGGTTAGCCAAGAAGAGGAAGAGAGCCATACCCAACAAGGATGGTAGGATCAAGTGAGGATTTTTTTAAGAATGGGAGAGACATGGGTTTCTTTATAGACTTGTAGGCAAAGGGAAAACACAGGACAGGAAAAGATAGGAGATTACAGAAAGTGGGAATGATAAAAGAGATGCCGTTATAGAGAAGTCAGGAGGGAATGCACAGAGATGGGCTGGTTTTGGCCAAAAGGGCAACATCTTTATCTGAGACTAGGGTAAGGAAGGAGATAGTAGAGAAATACATTGAACTAATGAGAGATAAGGAGATGGAGAGAAGGGGGAGTTCAGTTTTTTCAGTGAAGCATATGGAGACATCCTTAACTAAAAAAGTGAAAGGAGGGGGTACTTTGAGAGGCTTGGGGAGAAATGAACAGTTTACTATTTATCAAATAGCTCCAAATAGTTGCTTTGGATAGTGGGGTATTAAACTAATTATAGGACACTAACATACTTGCTTCAAGCATGGAGGGCTAGCAAAAATTACATGACAAATTTGTAGCTGACCCAATCAACATGGTTTTTGTTTTCTCTCCCATCTTCATTTAGCAGCAGGTGGATTGGAATGAGCTGGTGGGAATGATCCAGGGTTGGGCTTGGCAAGAAATGATTTCTTGACCTTAGGAAGAGGTAACAAGGGATTTGAGAGTGGTGGATACTATAGAGTGGAACCACGATAAAGAAGGCAGGGGAATTTAGCCAGTGGAAGGGTCCAGGAAAGTATTCAACAATGGAGAGAATGGAAGAGACAGTTGAGGACAAAGAACTTTGTGGATGCCTGATAAAAGTCCATTGAAATGTTTTGTGAATTTCCACCTTCACATTTGATTTTACTGAGGAAGGGAGTTCTCTGTCAGGTTTCATAGTTCTTGATAAATTATATTCTCTTCTAAAAGAATGTTTTGGAGTATGGAATCAAATGTCATATTTTTAATGACATAATTGACCATCTTGATTATGCAATTAGCATGGGTACCATAATTACATAATTAGAACACAGAATCACATCATAATTGAGAAGCACAATTTGATAATTTGGACTGTAATTGTATAATGATGAGCCTTACACAACACCACGCAACACATGCAGAGAGAATGATTTCTAGGGTTCAGTGATTTCTAGATTCTTGGGTGGTGAGAATGCTCAACTCAATGCCTGCTTTTGCTGCTTATTCTCTTTATATCCCTGAGTAAGACATTTATTTAACATCTCTGGAAGTCAGTTTCCTTTTTTGTAAAATGAAAAGATTGGATTAGATAGCCTTTGAGTTCCCTTCTAGCTCAAGATTTGTGTTCCTATGACCCTAAGAACTTAGTTTATCTGGGTTAGATTTCTAATCTGAGGGTGGGTGAAATAGATGTCCTCCAAAGATCCTTCCTACTCTAATTCTATGGTGCTATGTCCTCTGAGGGCCCTTCTAGCCCTGAAAAACTATGAATCCATTTAGGAGAATAATCTCAAAAGAGAAAATAATAAACTCCCCAGAGTATTCTGATTTTTTCCAAGGTGTTGAAAATAATACGTATTTGAATCAGAACTTGAACCCAGGACTTTCTGACAATGTGGCCAGTTTTCCCTCTACTATACTGTATGGTCTCTCATTAATGAGAGGGAGACAAAAATGGAAAAGCTATTCCTTATCCTCCAAGAGTTTTGCATTCTCATTCTGGATAGATGAGAAAACTTAAGGCAACAAGACTCTTTCTAGGGAAATAAAATCTATAGTAGGAAAAAAATAACTCGCTCCTTTAGCATTTGTGTGATATTTAAAAGTTGTCAAAGTATTTTATAAATATCTCATTGCTCCTTGTAACTTTGGGTGGTAGATAATTGCATATTATTTTGCATATAAGGACTTGCCTGGGGTCATACAGCTAAAACATGTTCAAAGCTGGATTTGAACTCCTGTCTTCCTGATTCTAGGTCCAATGCTCTCTCTGCTGTGCCACCTAACTGCTTCCAAATGGTACCTGTTGATTTGGGTAATGAAAACCAAATGGAAAAGTGCCTTGGGAAAGATTGCAAAGACACCTATATAGATGGATAAGAGAGATCTTAGAATTCTCACTATTATACACATGCCCCAAGGAATTTAAAGTTAAAACATATACAAATGCATTCACATATCTATTTAAATATCCATTTATTGTATATCATGTATTTATATTAAATGCAAATGCATATGCTTACATATAAATACATCTTTAAATGTATATATAAAATATTTACTTTTATATACTTTATATTCATTTATATAATTATATTTTACTTATATGTTATTCAGATTACATATTATAAAATTATAATATACTTCTAAATATAAACATATTTTATTATATTTATGTAAGTGCTACTATGGAGATATATATGTATATATATGTGTGTATATATATATATATACATACATATATATATATACACACACACACACACACACACACACACACATATACATATATAATTGATTTGATATCTGCTCCCAGTACACCAAGCAGAAAGCAGGGGCATGCACAGTTTCAGGGCATGGATGTCAGGCTGAGATGTGAAGCAATATCTGGAGCTTTCCTCACCAGTCAGGGTATTTTCACCACAAAGTAGTCTTATGTAGCTAAGTCAATGAATTTCCCTAGGAGAAGTGGCATGGTCTCAGAAGGTCTGACTCTGAGGGAATTATTTCAGGTGAGGTGGACAGCCACGGCTGATGGTAAAATGGTTAAATTAGATGACTGGATGAAATGTAGTCCAAATGAAGGCATATAGGTAATAATTGTGACTCCCCCGCTTGGCCTTGGAAAAAGAGATAAGATCATTCTGTTTGGTGATGGGATGTCCTCAGACTGAAGAGGAGAAGAAAGTGGGTTAATAACTCAACCCAACACACATTCATTAAAGAGTTTCCTCTATCAAAGCACTATGCTAAGTACTAAGGCTATTTGGGTATGGGTGGAATGTGGAGCAGACATGATCTTATCACTATTAAGAAATATTGGTGAGGAATTTACTTTATCTGTGCTCATAGGTACCTTTTCTACAATTTGTAATCTTAGAGAGTTGGCTGTGATACTGCAAAACTAAGTGACTTGCGATAATGTATTTGTCAGAGAAATAGAGAATGGAGAAATTTATGACCAAACAAGAGATAGAGGACACTATGAAGTGCAAAATGGATAATTTTGATTACATTAAATTAATAAGATTTTGCACAAACAAACCCAATGCAAACAAGATTAGAAGGAAAGCGGAAAATTGGGAAAGAATTTTTACAACTAGTGTTTGTGATAAAGGCCTCATTTCTAAAATATATAGAGAACTGAGTCAAATGCACAAGAATACAAGTCATTCCTCAATTGATAAATGGTCAAAGGATATGAACATAAGAAATGATGAACAGAAAGATTTCAGAGAGGCCTGGAAGGACTTATATGATCTGATGCTGAGTGAAAGGAGCAGAACCAGGAGAACTTTGTACACGTAACAATCATAGCATGTGAAGAACCCTTCTGGTGGACTTAGTCCTTCATAGCAATCCTAGGACCTAAAAATTCCCAATGGACTTTTGAGGCAAAATGCATTCCACATCCAGAGAAAGAACTATGAACTTAGATCACAGAATGAAACAGACCACTTTATTTTGTGTTATGTTTTGTTTTGTTTTATGGTTTCTCTCATTCATTTTAATTCTTTTATTCAACATAACTATGGTGAAATTGTAAACAGAAAAAAAGATATGAACAGGCAGTTTTCAGAGGAAGAAATTAAAACTATCTATAATCATACGAAAAAATGCTCTAAATCACTATTGATTAGAGAGATGCAAATCAAAACAACTCTGAGATACAATATCACACCTATCAAATTGGCTAACATGGCAAAACAGGAAGATGATAAATGTTGGAGAAGATGCGGGAGAGTTGGAACACCAATTCATTGTTGGTGGAGTTATGAAATGATTCAACCATTCAAGAGAGCAATTTGGAACTATGCCCAAAGGGCTACAAAAATGTGCATACCCTTTGACTTAGCAACATTGTTTCTAGTGCTATATCCCATACAGACCATAAAAATGGGAAAAGATCCCACATGTACAAAGATATTTATAGCATCTCTTTCTGTGGTGGCCAAGAACTGGAAATTGAGGGAATACTCATCAATTGGGCTGAACAAGTTGTGGTATATGAATATAATAGAATACTATTGTGCTATAAGAAATGACAAACAGTTCGACTTCAGAAAAACTGGAAAGGCTTATATGCACTGATGATGAGTGAAATGAGCAGAACCAGGAAAACATCATACACAGTAACAGTCACAATGTGTGAGGATTGTTTCTGATAGAGTTAGTCCTTCACAGCAATGCAAGGACATAAAACGTTCCCAAAGGACTCTTGAGGCAAAATGCCACATCCCAAGAAAGAACTATAGAATTAGAATGAAGAATGAAGCAGACTTTTTTCTCTTGTGTTATGTTTTGTTTTGTTTTTTTCTCATGATTTCTCCCATTTGCTTTATGATTCTATGCAACATGACTATGAAAATGTGTTTAATAATAATGCATGTGTAGAACCCATATAAGATTGCATGACATCTTGGGGAGGGAATGGTGAGGGAGAGGAGAAAAATTTAAAACTTATGGAAGTGACTGTTGAAAACTGAAAACAAATAAATTAATTAAATTTGCATTAAATAGATTAAGTGACTTGCCTAGTTCACAAAGCAAATGCATATTTGAGTCAGGGCTTGAACCCAGGACTTTCTAACAATGAGGCCAGTTTTCCTTCTACTATGCCACATGACCTTTCATTTTTTTTACTTTTATTTTTGTTTTTTTTTAATTATTAAATTTATTTATTTAACTTTTAACATTCATTTTCACAAAATTTTGGGTTACAAATTTTCTCCCCTTTTCTCCCCTCCCCCCCCAAAACACCAAGCATTCTAATTGCCCCTATGACCAATCTGCTCTCTCTTCTATCATCCCTCTCTGCCCTTGTCTCCGTCTTCTCTTTTGTCCTGTAGGGCCAGATAGCTTTCTATACCCCTTTACCTATATTTCTTGTTTCCTAGTGGCAAGAACATTACTCGACAGTTGATCCTAACACTTTGAGTTCCAACTTCTTTACCTCCCCCCCTCTCCACCCCTTCCCTTTGGAAGGCAAGCAATTCAATATAGGCCAAATTTGTGTAGTTTTGCAAATGACTTCCATAATAGTTGTGTTGTATAAGACTAACTATATTTCCCTCCATCCTATCCTGTCCCCCATTACTTCTGTTCTCTTTTGATCCTATCCCTCCCCATGAGTGTGGACCTCAAATTGCACCCTCCTCCCCATGCCCTCCCTTCTATCATCCCCCCCACCCTGCTTATCCCCTTATCCCCCACTTTCCTGTATTGTAAGATAGGTTTTCATACCAAAATGAGTGTGCATTTTATTCTTTCTTTTAGTGGAATGTGATGAGAGTAGACCTCATGTTTTTCTCTCACCTCCTCTCTTTATCCCTCCACTAATAAGTCTTTTGCTTGCCTCTTTTATGAGAGATAATTTGCCCCATTCAATTTCTCCCTTTCTTCTCCCAATATATTTCTCTCTCACTGCTTGATTTCATTTTTTTTAAAGATATGATCCCATCCTCTTCAATTCACTCTGTGCACTCTGTCTCTATGTGTGTGTGCGTGTGTGCATGTGTGTGTGTGTAATCCCATCCAGTACCCAGATACTGAAAAGTTTCAAGAGTTACAAATATTGTCTTTCCATGTAGGAATGTAAACAGTTCAACTTTAGTAAGTCCCTTACGACTTCTCCTTGCTGTTCACCTTTTCATGGTTCTCTTCATTCTTGTGTTTGAAAGTCAAATTTTCTTTTCAGCTCTGGTCTGTTCATCAAGAATGCTTGAAAATCCTCTATTTCATTGAAAGACCAATTTTTCCCCTGAAGCATTATACTCAGTTTTGCTGGGTAGGTGATTCTTGGTTTTAGTCCTAGTTCCTTTGACTTCTGGAATATCCTATTCCATGCCCTTCGATCCCTTAATGCTAGATCTTGTGTTATCCTGATTGTATTTCCACAATACTTGAATTGTTTCTTTCTAGCTGCTTGCAATATTTTCTCCTTGACCTGGGAACTCTGGAATTTGGCCACAATGTTCCTAGGAGTTTCTCTTTTTGCATCTCTTTCAGGCAGTGTTCTGTGGATTCCTTGAATATTTATTTTGCCCTCTGGTTCTAGAATCTCAGGGCAGTTTTCCTTGATAATTTCATGAAAGATGATGTCTAGGCTCTTTTTTTGATCATGGCTTTCAGGTAGGCCCATAATTTTTAAATTGTCTCTTCTGGATCTATTTTCCAGGTCAGTTGTTTTTCCAATGAGATAGTTCACATTATCTTCCATTTTTCTATTCTTTTGGTTTTGTTTTGTGATTTCTTGGTTTCTCATAAAGTCATTAGCCTCCATCTGTGCCATTCTAATTTTGAAAGAACTATTTTCTTAAGTGAGCTTTTGAATCTCCTTTTCCATCTGGCTAATTCTGCTTTTGAAAGCATTCTTCTCCTCATTGGCTTTTTGAACCTCTTTTGTCAATTGAGTTAGCCTATTTTTCAAGGTGTTATTTTCTTCAACATTTTTTTGGGTCTCCTTTAGCAGGGTGCTGACCTGCTGTTCATGCTTTGACTGCATGTCTCTCATTTCTCTTCCCAGCTTTTCCTCCACCTCTCTAACTTGATTTTCAAAATTCTTTTTGAGCTCTTCCATGGCCTGAGCCCATTGAGTGGGCTGGGATATAGAAGCCTTGACTTCTGTGTCTTTCCCTGATGGTAAGCATTGTTCTTCCTCATCAGAAAGGAAGGGAGGAAATGCCTGTTCACCAAGAAAGTAACCTTCTATAGTCTTATTTCTTTTCTCTTTTCTGGGCATTTTCCCAGCCAGTGACTTGACCTCTGAATATTCTCCTCACACCCACCTCGCCTCCTGATCCTCCCAGCCAGCGTTTGGGGACTGAGATTCAAATGCTGCTTCCAGCCTTAGGGCTTTTGGCGGGGGCAAGGCTGCTATCCAGTGTGAGATTAAGTTCAGGTGCTCAGGTCAGGGCAGGGCCGCCTCTCAGGCTCAGTTCCCTCAGGGGGCTTATGCACAGACCTTCAACAATGGATCCAGGCTCCTGCCTGCTTGGGGAACCCCGGTCTGCCACTGCCTCTCAGCTTCTGCCTCCGGAGGGGGCCTGAGTTATGGGGGCACCCCACAACCCTCTTGACCCGCCAAAGAGACTCTCTCACCGACCCCCGTCACCTGTGGGTGGAAGGACTTGTGCGGCCGCTGGAGATCCCGTCCCTGAAGCCTGCTTGGATCTGTTCCTCTCGGTGCCGCGGCCGTGGCAGGTCTGAGCTGGGCTCCATGTCTGCAGCGCGACGGACCTTTTGCGAGAGGTTTGCAGGTCCCTCTGGAACAGAAATCTCCTTCACTCTACTTTTCTGTGGCCTCACTGCTCCAGAATTTGCCGTGAGTTACTTTATACAGATGTTGTATGGGTTGTGGGTTCAGAGCTATGTGTATTTGCGTCTTTCTACTCCACCATCTTGACTCCGCCCCCCACATGACCTTTCATAAATGTGAGGGAGATAAAGGTGAAAATGAAAGCTAGTCCTTATCCTCTAAGAGTTTTGCATTCTCATCCTGGATGGATAAGAAAGCTTACAGCAGTAAGACTCATCTTCTTAGGAAAGTAAAATTTATAGTAGAAAAAAACAAAGAATAAAACATCACACTTTCTCAATGTCTGAGGAAGTTTCTGAAACTCATTTGAAGCATCAGAAGGGTTTTTTTTCAATTTAGAAAGTTTCAAAGTGAATTGAAGGGAATGTTTTAGTCATGTCTAGGAAAGACAGGTAAACTGAGTGAAATTTCGGGTTGGTGTACAATTTTACCTAGGCTGTTTATATCCATTTCAGTCTTTTCCTAAGTTTCTGCATAGTCTGATACACTGATAGATGTATGACCTCATCAATGAAGGTATTCCTTCTAATGATGCTGAATAGTGTATAGTGACTTGCATCAAGTGTGAGATGTTTCTATTTCTGCCACTCTTGAGTGACAGTTATTTGTGTTCCAAGTGAAGACTGAGCTGGAAGAAATGAAGGGGTTGCAAAGAATACCTCCCAGCCTGTTAGAGAGAATGAATGGTTTTTATAGGAAAGAGGAGGGAAGTTTTAATTGGGGAAAGGGGGAATTTGAGGTGCAGGAGAGAAGACTTACTTGCCCAGATGTTACAGAGCAGAAGAGGATTGCACAGAGAAGACAAGAAAGAAGAATAACTGTATAATTAGGAATAAAAATAGATTTGAGGTTCATCTTAAAGAGGAGGACACTAGATGCTCTGAGAGATGTTGCTAACAATGCAGAGTCATAGAGGTGGAACCAAGATGACAGAGTAAATTCAGGGACTCACCTGAACTCTTTCCCAAACTCCTCCAAATACCTTTAAATAATGATTCTAAACAAATTCTAGAGTGGCAGAACCCACAAAAAAATGGAATGAAACAATTTTCCAGCCAATGACAACTTAGAATATCAGCAGGAAATGTCTGTTGCACCAGGGTGAGAGAGGAATGGAATCCAGCACAGACCTTGTCAGTCTACACCTAGCCCCAACAAATCAGGAGCAGACCTCTGGGTGACCAAATCAGTGGCAATAGTGGTGGTTTCCAGACCTCTCAGCTGATAGTTAGGGGATCTGACAACAGGTCAAGAGATTTACAGTGGTCCTTTTGCTGGTACCAGGGATATGACTCAGTTGCATTGCCTATACTTGGATCTGGAGCACAGTCCTATGTCTTAGTCCAAGGGCTAGGAGGAACACAAGCACAGCAGAGCTTGTTGCCACAGGAGAGCAAGGATCCTGGTTGAGTAAGGATTCCAGGGTTGAAAAGAGTGCTTGTGGTTGCTTATAAACCAGTACACAGTACAGGAGAGGAGTAAACACACCTCTCCTTAGAACATATCACCTTGAAAGAACCAAAAACTTATAGGTTCCCAGAATTACCTCAAAAGACAGTGTCAAAAAATACCCCTGAAGCTTGGGAAAGTGCCCCCTCCACTTGAAAAGCAGAGTCACACTTTAGCATAGAGTTAAAAGTCAAGAAACAGGCTGGAAAACAAGCAAATGACAGAAAAAAATCCTGACCATAGAAAGTCACAATGGTGACAAAGAAGATCAAACACACACTCAGAAGACACCAAAATCAAAATTCCTGCATTCAAAGCCTGAAAAATATGTGAATTGGTCTCAAAGCATGGAAGAGCTCAAAAAGGATTTTAAAAATTAAGTAAGAGAGGTAGAGGAAAAATTGGAAAGAGAAATGAGAATGATGCAAGAAAATCATGGGAAAAAAAGAATCAACAGCTTGGCAAAGGAGACACAAAAAATACTGAATAACCACTTTTAAAAAATAGAATAAGAGGATTCAGGGAAGATGGCAGAGTAAGTCAGAAAATTTCAAGCTCTCAAAGTTTTCCTCCACAAAAAAGATAAAATAGCACCTCAGGGTGGATATAGAGCAGTGAAAATAAATAAGAGTGGGGGCAGAATAGGGTTCCTCTTGGGAAAATTGGAGGAGATCTGAAGAAAATTTCCAAGACAAGTTTCTTCCCTGTGAAGAGTAAACACCTCCAGGGTAGGGACTACTTAAACAACAAGCAGTAAGCCCCAGGGTTAGCTGGATTGAGAGACTGCCTTGGCTCCAGTCACAGGAATATTTACCCTGAGACAGTGAGGGGAATTGGGTATCTGAGCTGAGGAAGATCTAGGGAACCTCTGCTGACAAGGAACAGCAGATCTAGCTGGGTTTCTGGCTCAAAATTGCATACCCAGCAAAGCTAAGCATAATTTTGACTGAAAAAAAAGGATATTTAATGAATTGTCAGACTTTCAGTACTTTGTGGGGAAAGAATTTGAATTTAATAGATTTGACATACAAGAGCCAAGAAAAATATAAGGTACATAGGGATAGTCAATTAAAAGGACTCAGTAATGATAGATTATTTACTACATATATGTGTGTGTGTGTGTGTGTGTGTGTGTGTGTGTGTGTGTGTGTGTGTGTGTGTAATGCAAAGCCTATGTTTAAGGTTGTTATTAGTAATTAGGTAGCTTGTAAGAAAGATTGGATTAGACCAGAAAATGATAATGACTTCAAAAATAAAACCATTCAAGGGCAGCTAAAAGAGTAGCTGTCTTATACAAATGAGGTGCAAGAGGAAGAACCAATAGAGAGGATTTAGATGGGAGAGGGGCTCTATTAATTTTGGAAACCTACTTTCATTGAAAATAGGTTCAAAGGGGAATATATATGTATATATGTATTCACACAGAAACACAGATTTAGAAGAGTATAAAAGTCTTCTAAATTTTGAAAGAACTAAAACTCTATGAGAGTAGGGAGGTGGGAGAGGATAAAGGAGGGATCTTTAGAGGGGAGGGTGAGGGAATAGGTTAAATGGGGGATATGATGGCTGTTCTGATTTATGGGAAAGGGAGGATAAGGAAGGGATTGTTTTAGGGGAATAGGTTAAGTAATAAGAGAGCAAGGTAGTGAGTAGAAGTAAAGTACAGGATAAAGGAGAGATGAGAGATGGGGGGAAAAGAGATATGCACAAACATTATAGAAAAAATTAATAGTAGAATCTCTTAGGGAAAGTATATATACATATATGTCTGTATATATATATACATATATACGCACATTCACATATATATGTATATATGTATGTATATATCAATATCTATATATAAATATATCCATGTTTAATTGTAATGGGGGGAGGAAGGAGAAAGGAGAGTAAAAGAACAAAGTAAAAAGTGTACAGCAGAGAATAAAAGAAAGCCTACCTGAAAGCAAAGAAATGATGAACAACTTTCAACATAACATGCAATATTTAATAGACAGACTTTCTTGAAATGGAAAGTTATTGCTATGGATTCTGAATCTTCTCCTACATTCTGCTGTGCACATGCCATGTTTTTTTTTTCTTTTCTTATTTTATATTTAAGTTTATAATATTTTTTCTTTTCTTAGGCATTTAAGTTTTAGTACTTGTCTAAAGTAAAACAGGTTTTTTTTAATAGAATACATCAAATGGTAAAAGAGACACAAAAACCCAATGAAGAAAAGAATGACTTGAAAAGCATAATTGGTGAAATATTAAAAACAATATGCGAAAATTCACTGAAGAGATGAATTCCTTACAAAGTAGATTTGACCAAATGGAAAAGGAGTTAAAATAGCTAACTGAAGAAAAAATCATTCCTTTAATTGAAATTGGTCAATTGGAACCTAATGACTTTATGAGACATCCAGAAAGAATCAAACAAAATCAAAAGAATGAAAAAAATAGAAGACAATGTGAAATATCTCATCGGCAAAACAACTCACCTGGAAAATACATTCAGGAGAGGTAATTTAAGAATTATTGGATGACCTAAAAGTCATGATTAAAAAACAGAGCCTAGACATCATCTTCCAAAAAATTATCAATGAAAACTGCCCTCATATTCTAGAACCAGAAGGTAAAATAGAAATAGAAAGAATCCATCAATCATCTACTGAGATTCTAAACTATAAACTCCCAGGAATAATATAGCCAAATTCCAGACCTCTCGGATCAAGGTGAAAATACCACAAGCAGCCAAAATGATCAGGATAATACAAGATTCATTACTTCTTCTACATTAAAGGATCAGAAGTCTTGGAATATGAGGATTAAAATCAAGAATCACCTACCTAGAAAAATGAATTATAATCCTTCAAAGGAATAAATGGCTATTCAATGAAACAGAGGACTTTCAACCATTCCTGATGAAAAGATCAGAGCTGAAAAGAAAACTTGACTTTCAAATACAAGAGGCAAAAAAAAGTATTTAAAGGTAATCAGAAAAGAGAAATAATAAGGGATTTGATAAAGTTAAACTATTTATATTCTTACACAAGAAAATGATATTTGTAACTCCTAAAAACATTCTTATTGGTTGGTCAGTTAGAAGGAGTATGAAGAGAAAGAAAGTAGAGGTGTGAGTTGAATGTGATGGTATGATTATCTAAACAAAACTGTTGAGTGATGAGAAAGAATAATGCAGTGGGAGAAGGGGAAAGGGAAAGGTGGATTGGAATAAATTGTATGACATAAAAGAGGCCTAAAAGATTTAGATTTATTATTTAGATTTATTTACAGTGGAGGGGAAAATGTGGTAAGTGGGGAAGAGAGCATATGAACCTTATTCTCATCAGGAATGGCTGAAGGAGGGAGCCAAGATGGTGAAGTAGAAAGACGCACATACACATAGCTCCAAACACACAAACCACAGAACTGCTAGAGGGGACGAACCCAGGGCAAATTCTGCACCCAGAGACCATGGAATATTGGAGCGAGGGAGATTTCTGTTCCAGAGAGACCTGCAAACCTCTCCCGGGGGGTCCTTCGCGCTGTGGACTGGGCTCCGGGACGGGGAGCAGAGGGCAGCCCTGCCGCGGCAGCGACACAGTGAGGAAAAGATCCAAGAGGGCTAAGGGGACAGGATCTTCAGCGGCCAGGCGGGTCCCCCACCCACAGAGGGACCTGCAAACCTCTCGCAAAAGGTCCGTCGTGCTGCAGACGCGGAGCCCAGCCCGGACCTGCAGCGGCGGTGGTGGCGGCCGCGGCTCCGAGAGGCACAGATCTGAGAAGGCTCCAGAGACGGGATCTCCAGCGGCCGCACAAGCCCCCCCCACCAACAGGTGACTGACAGGGGTAGGTGAGAGAGTCTCTTTGGCGGGTTGAGAGGGGAGTGGGGTGCCTCCATGGCTCGGGCCCCCCAGGAGATAGAAGCTGAGAGGCGGCTACAGACAGGGGCTCCCCAAACGGGCGGGAGCCTGGATCCATTGTGGAAGGTCTGTGCATAAACCCCCTGAGGGAACTGAGCCCGAGAGGCGGCCCTGCCCCTGACCACCTGAACTTAATCCCCACACTGAATAGCAGCCCTGCCCCCGCCAAAAACCCTAAGGCAGGAAGCAGCATTTGAATCTCAGTCCCCAAACGCTGGCTGGGAGGACCAGGAGGCGAGGTGGGTGTGAGGAGAACATTCAGAGGTCAGGTCACTGATTGGGGAGAATGTCCAGAAAAGGCAAAAGAAATAAAACTATTGAAGGGTATTTTGTCGGAGAAAAGACACTTCCTCCCTTCCTTCCTGATGAGGAGGAACAATGCTTGCCATCAGGCAAAGACACAGAAATCGAGGATTCTGTGTCCCAGCCCACCCAATGGGCTCGGGCCATCGAAGAGCTCAAGAGGAATTTTGAAAATCAAGTTAGAGAGGTAGAGGAAAGACTGGGAAGGGAAATGAGAGGGATGAGGGAGAAGCATGAAAAGCAGATCAGCTCCCTGCTAAAGGAGAACCAAAAAAATCTTGAAGAAATTGGCACCTTGAGAACTAGCCTAACTCAGTTGGCAAGGGAGGTGCAAGGGGCCAATGAGGAGAAGAATGCTTTCAAAAGCAGAATTAACCAAATGGAAAAGGAGATTCAAAAGCTCACTGAAGAAAATAGATCTTTCAAAACTGGAATGGTACAGATGGACGCTAAGGACTTTATGAGAAAGACAGATATCACAGAACATACCACGCAGATTCAAAAAATGGAAGATAATGTGAAATATCTTATTGGAAAAACAACTGACCTGGAAAATAGAATCAGGAGAGACAATGTAAAAATTCTGGGACTACCTGAAAACCATGATCAAAAGAAGAGCCTAGACATCATCTTCCATGAAATTATCAAGGAAAACTGCCCTGAGATTCTAGAACCAGAAGGCAAAATAAATATTTAAGGAATCCGCAGAACACTGCATGAAAGAGATCCAAAAAGAGAAACTCCTAGGAGCATTGTGGCCAAATTCCAGAATTCTCAGGTGAAAGAGAAAATATTGCAAGCAGCTAGAAAGAAACAATTCAAGTATTGTGGAAATACAATCAGGATAGCACAAGATCTGGCACCCTCTACATTGAGGGATAGAAGGGAATGGAATAGGATATTCCAGAAGTCAAAGGAACTAGGACTGAAGCCAAGAATCACCTACCCAGCAAAACTGAGTATAATACTTCAGGAGAAAAAATGGTCTTTCAATGAAATAGAGGACTTTCAAATTTTCCTGATGAAAAGACCAGAACTGGAAAGAAAATTGGACTTTCTAACACAAGAATGAAGAGAACCATGAAAAGGTGAACAGCAAAGAGAAGTCATAAGGGACTTACTAAAGTTGAACTGTTTACATTCCTACATGAAAAGACAATATTTGTAATTCTTGAAACATTTCAGTATCTGGGTACTGGGTGGGAGTACACACACACACAGATGCACACACGCACACACACATAGAGACAGAGTGCACAGAGTGAATTGAAGAGGATGGGATCATATCTTAAAAAAAAATGAAATCAAGCAGTGAGAGAGAAATATTGGGAGGAGAAAGGGAGAAGTTGAATGGGGCAAAATTATCTCTCATAAAAGAGGCAAGCAAAAGACTTATTAGTGGTTGGATAAAGAGGGGAGGCAAGAGAAAAACATGAGGTCTACTCTCATCACATTCCACTAAAGGAAAGAATATAATGCACACTCATTTTGATAGGAAAACCTATCTCATAATACAGGAGAGTGGGGGACAGGGGCACAAGCAGGGTGGGGGGGAGGATAGAGGGGAGGGTAGGGGAGGAGAATGTAATACAAGGTCGACACTCATGGGGAGGGAAAGGACCATAAGAAAATAGAAGTAATGGGGGACAGGATAGGATGGAGGAAAATATAGTTAGTCCTATACAACACAAATAGTATGGAAATCATTTGCAAAACTAAACAGATTTGGCCTATATCGAATTGCTTGTCTTCCAAGGGGAAGGGTTGGGGAGGGAGGGAGCTAAAGAAGATGGAACTCAAAGTGTTAGGACCAAATGTAATGTTCTTATCACTGGGTAACAAGAAATACAGGTTAAGGGGTCAAGAAAGCTATCTGGCCCTACAGGACAAAAGAGAAGATGGAAACAAGGGCAGGGAGGGAGGATAGAGGAGAGAGCAGATAGGTCACAGGGGCAATTAGAAAGCTTGGGTCTGGGGGGGGGGGAGGGGAGAAAAGGGGAGAAAATTTGTAACCCAAAATTGTGTGAAAATAAATGTTAAAAGTTAAATAAAAAAAAAGGAATGGCTGAAGGATGGAATAATAGACATACTTGGGTGTAGAAATCTATCTTACTATACAAGAAAGAAGGAAGAGATAGGGATAAAAGAAAGGAGGGATGATAGAAGGGAGAGCAGTTTGAGGGAGAAAATTCAGAAGCAAAATATGCTTGAGAATGGACAGGGTGAAAGGAGAGAGAGTTCAGGCTAAATGAGAGGGAAATGGAATGGATGAAATGCATAGTTGGTGATCATTACTGTGAAAAAAATTATAGTCAGTTTCTCTGATAAAGACTACATTTCTCAGATGTATAGAAAATGGAATCAAATCTATAGAAATACAAGTCATTCCTCAATTGGGAAATGATCAAGGATATGAAGAGGCAGCTTTCAGGCAAAGTGATAAAATCTATCTATAGTAATATGAAAAAATGCTCTAAATCATCATTGATGAGAGAAATGCAAATTAAAACAACTCACATTTGTCACATTGGCTTATGGCAGAAAGGGAAAATGACAAATGCAAGAGGGGGTATGGGAAAATTAAAACACTAATGTACTATTGGTGAAGTTGTATACTGATTCAACCATTCCAGAGGGCAATTTGGAACTGTGACTAAAAGGCAATAAAACCATGCATACCCTTTGACCAAGTAATACTACCACTAGGTCTGTATCCCAAAGATTTAAAAAAAATTAAAAAGAAAAGGGCCTATGTGCACAAAAATATTTATAGTAATTCTTTTAGTGGTGGCATGGGTTGGAAATTGAGGGGAAAGCCGTCAATCAGGGAATGGCTGAACAAGTTATCATATATAATTGCGATGGAATACTATTGTGCTTTGAGAAGTGATGGGCAAGATGCTCTCAGAAAAAAAAAAACATGGAAAGATTGCATGAACTGATGCAAAGTGAAATGAGGAGAACATGGTACATAGTAACAGCTATATTGTATGATGATCTATTATGAATGACTTAGCAGTTCTCAGCAATATTATGATCCAAAATAATTCTGTAGGACTTATGATGACAAGTGCTTGTCCATCTCAGAGAAAGAATGGGTAGAGTCTAAATGTAGATCAAAGACAGTTTTTCTTTACTTTATTTTGGGGGGCTGGGGGAGGTTTGGGGTTGTCTGTGTTTTCTTCAACAGAATAGCTTACACGGAAATGTGTTTGGCATGACTACACATGTATAACCTATGTCAAATTCTTTGCCTTCTCAATGAAGGAGGGTGCAACAGGGAGAGAATTTGGAACTCAAAATCTGAAAAAAAGCAATACTAAAATTGGTTTTACAGGTAATTGGGAATAAATAAAATATTAAAGAAGAAGAAAAAGAATGTGGAGTTACAGAAGCTATTAGGGGAAAAGTCATTGAATAAGGGGAAGAGAAAGAAGAGAAAGAGAGAGAGCAGTTGATTCCCTGCTTAGGGATTCTCTGGCAGCTGTTTGTGAGCCTGATAACAATAGAAGTCTATTGTTTACCTAACAGAGGACATCCTAAGATTTTTATCAAAATGAATGACAACTACTTATTTCTGGTGATTCATGTGGGCACAAATGACACTTCCAGAAGGAACATTAGAAATATTGCCAATAATTATGAAGCTTTATGGCAGAAACTGAGGACAATTAGGGAACATGATGCTTTTTCTTTTGTCTTTCCCTAAAAACAAAGGATGTGGAAGAAAGTAATCAGTTTGAGAAGTGAACATCTAGCTCAAAAGTTGGTGTTTGAGAATATTATTTGGATTTCGGGATTGTGACTCAAAATTGACAGTTATCTGGCCAAAAGCAGAGTACCCCTACAAAAGATGCTAAGAATATAGTTTCTCAATGTCTTGTAACTCTAATTAAGTGGGTTTAAATCTAACAAAGAGGGGGAGGGAGAAGATTGCTAATGTATACACTCAAGGTAAGATACTGAATAGTTTAGCCACAAATGAGGAAGAAAAATAGTAGTATTTGAGACACCCAGAAATTCACAGGAGACAAAATCTAAGAAAAAGAACCAGTAATAAACACAGTCTTAGGTAGCTATGGACAAATTCCAGTGTTCAAGCAATAAAAAAGAAGAACTATATATGTTAATGTTGAAGAATGTAATTCTGAGAAACACCAAAAGAAACAATTCCAATGAGGAGTAAATGGAATTTGTTGGAAGAGATCAATGTGGTTGCACTGGAAACATGCCAACAAACTTAGGGGTCTTTGAAAAACTGTCAAAGATGCAAGCAAGGTTTAAGCAATAGTAGACAAGTGTGAATGGAGCACAATCCTGCACAAAAAAAAATAACATGAGAAAAGAGAAGCACAGAATGAGCTAAGGCTGGTAAGAAAAATTAAGGGTAATAAAGATGGGGTTTTTGTTTTGTTTTTAGCTATATTGGGGGAGAGGGGAAAGGACTCCAAGAAAGGTGAATAGTTTTCCTTGGGATGGATGATATGAGGATAACTGACCAGATAGAAAAGACAGAATAGTTCTGAATTTTCTGTTTCCTTTTTCTCTATGAAGAGAATAACCTTTACAATGAAAATGACAAAGCAAAGAATGACTAACAGTGAGTTGATAACCAAGATAAAGAGATATTAAGAGAGTACCTTGGTAAATTCAAGTCATTTGACCCAGATGAACTCCATCCTTGATTCCAAAAGAACAGGCAGATTTGATTGCCGAGTCCCTGTCAGTGACATTTGAAAGATAATGGCAAAAAGGAAAAGAACTATAAGATTGGAGAATTCAAAAGTTGATTTTCAAAAAAAAGGGAAGGGAAGGGTGGAAGAGAGCAGAGTCTATAAACTATAGGCCAGTCAGCTTGACTTCAAATCTTGATAAAATTCTAAAATGGATCATTAAAAAGATGCTTGGTGAACAGCTCTAAAGAGAAGTAGTGATTACAAGAAGTCAGAATGCATCATCAAGAACAGGTCATACCAGACTAATGTCATTTCCTTTTTGACATAATTACTAGTCATTATGGGGGAAGGTTGTGGGCAGAGTTTACCTAAGCATTTCATAAGGT